>NC_037672.1:72018717-72379052 GCF_003255815.1 Theropithecus gelada
AAAAAAGGATGAGTTTGTGTCCTTTGTAGGGACATGGATGCAGCTGGAAACCATCATTCTTAGCAAACTATCACAAGAACAGAAAACCAAACACCGCATGTTCTCACTCATAGGTGGGAACTGAACAATGAGATCACTTGGACTCAGGAAGGGGAACATCACACACCGGGGCCTATCATGGGGAGGGGGGAGGGGGGAGGGATTGCATTGGGAGTTATACCTGATGTAAATGACGAGTTGATGGGTGCAGCACAGCAACATGGCACAAGTATACATATGTAACAAACCTGCACGTTATGCACATGTACCCTACAACTTAAAGTATAATAATAATAAATAAATTAAAAAAAAAAAGAATTAAAACATGGAAAACTGTTAGTTCTTAATTAGACATATTCTTAATATTTTGGGAAAGGAAATTAAAAATAGCTGTAACTACTAAGCAACAACTATGGCAAATATTGTGCTAGACATTTTACTATTATCTGTAATCTTCAGAATAACTATGTAATGTCAGAATTTTTGCCTCTCATTTCCAGATGGAGAGAGTGGTTCAGGGGCCATATACAAACTAATTATCTTGGTCATGACTTCAGAACATAGCCTTAGTACTTATAAGACTGAGTCATAATAAGCAATTTTCAGTGTCTACATATTAATTGTATTATCACTTGGGAAGGGGAACATCACACACCGGGGCCTATCATGGGGAGGGGGGAGAGGGGAGGGATTGCACTGGGAGTTATACCTGATGTAAATGACGAGTTGAAGGGTGCTGACGAGTTCATAGGTGCAGCACACCAACATGGCACAAGTATACATATGTAACAAACCTGCACATTATGCACATGTACCCTAGAACTTAAAGTATAATAAAAAAAAAAAAAAACCATAGAAGTTTGTAATAAATAAAAATATTTCTTTAGCAATTTATGGTATGTTGGTATTGACACCTTAAAAATATTTGCATTTTTATTGTACAGAAGAATAACAAGCTTTAAAATATTTTTTTATAAACACACAATATAAGAAAAATAATATATGAAGATATTACCTTGTTTCCCAAATGGAAGACCAGTGGACTACATAGTGGATAATCTGCAGCGGGTTATTTTAATACTATTTAAATGTTGTTCCTCCCTAATATGGTAATTCTGTGGTTTAAAATACCTAAAAAGGCACTAGAATTCTGAGAAGTCAGAATGGTTAGAAATTTTTTTTCTTGATTTTTGTTCTACAAATTCCAAGGAGTGCTTTAGGACAGTATGATTTAGAACATGATAACACGAAACGAGGGTGCCATAATACATAATAATTGGCTGTATTTTGTATGTAGGCTCATCTATGAAATAGTTTTTTGATTTAAGATAAGTATTTTTTTATTTTCCTTCTCTCCTGTTACCCAGTTTTCCATAGCAAATATTTGTGCCCCATTTCTTGCTACTCTTTATGCCTCATTCAGACCCTTTCCTGAGCATACCATGAATTCTTGTGTCTTGTGACTCCTCATTTTCTGTGACCAAGAATTTCCCTCTCTCAAATTCTCACTGAAAATGCACGATAAACTTTTGTTTTAAAACATCAGGTTAAAATTTGGACACAGCTGTGAAAATATCCTGCGATTCTCATACAAACACAATTCCTGATACAGTTGGTGTCTGGCTTTTTACATTTAATTAAAATAAAATATAAAAATTATATGTGGATAGGTGCTAATATTTAACTATGTTTGACTTAAAAAGAATTACTGAGAACCTACTATGTGCCATGAACTCTTTTGAACACATAAAATGGAGCCATGAACAAAAGAAAAGTTCCAGGCTTTATGGACTTTATAGTTTAACTGAAAGGGAGACCAATAAACATGATACTTAAGTAATCTATAGTTGGTTCGATAGTGATAAATACTAAGGGGAAAACGGAATTGAAAAAAGAAATAAGAAGTTTCGGTAGGGACAGGGTTTTCAATATTAGATAGCATAGCCAGGAAAACCTTCCTGAGCAAAAGAGTAGAAATGTAAAGAAATAAGTGGATAAACCAGGAAGAATGCTGTGAGAAGAGCAACCTAGTGCAGGCCTTAAAATAGGGTAATGCATGACATGTTTAAAAATAACAAGTAGAACAGTGTGGCTGGAGTTAAGTAAATCTTGTGAACCTGAGATTGGAGGAAAAAAGGGGCCAAATAATGCAGGACTTTTAGGGCCTTGTGAATACCTAAGAACACTTTTACTCTGGAATTCAGCTTTTACCCGGAATTGCATATCAGGGACTTAACTCCTGTTTTCAGTAACTAGACAAATAACACAATATATGATACCGTAATTTTCCTGTATTATAGAATAAGAAATGCAGTATGGTGATTCCTGAGAGACGGGAAAAGAGTGAGATGAACCCTATAATTATTTCACCTTATGATGAGGAACAAATGTACAAACTGCAGCAGAGAAAGGAAGCGTTTAAAGAGATTAAGCAATTCCCTTGAGTTGAAGAGATATAGCTGAGATTGGTGGATGAAAGCCTCTAAAATTAACACCTAATACTAAAGAGGAGAAGGTTTCAAATATACGAAAGAACTGCACAGGGAAGGAATTCTGGAGATCTAGAGGGTTGTCTTCAATTATCTGCTGAGTTTTGATTAGCAGTAATGAATGCAAGAAAACTCTATGAGTCTGGGGAAAGAACATCAGAAAGAAGCAGATGGTATAATGCCTGGAGCACCAACCAGGACTGGGAATAGACCATGTTACCATCAGCCAGAGTGGAAATATACATGGCACGGTTAGAATACTTAGAAAGGTATTGCTTGAGTAATGTGTTTTTACCTATAAATGAATGAATTCTCTGCTCTGCATTTCCTAGTAAAGCTTTAAAGTAAGTATCTAAAGTGAAAATTGTTTAAAAACAGCTTTACTATGACCTAGAACATAGCTCAATGATATTTAAAGGAATAAAATAATTCAGGCCTCAAACAAAGTAATCACAAGGTCTGTCAGCCAATAAAGAATTACCAGGCATGTAACAAAGAAAGAAAACATGACTTGCAATGAAGAAAAAAAAAATCAATCAATATAAATACTCCTAGAAGTGATACAAATGATAGAATTAGTAAACAAGAATATAAATATGTGTTGTAACTATATTCTATATGTTAAAATAGAGGGAAGCACGAGTATATTTAAAAATACAATATCTGAGATAAAAAGTACACAATTAACAGCATACCAGATAATAAAGAAAAAAGTTAAGAAAATTGAAAATATAGGAATAAAGCTATCCAAAATTATAGAGAAAAACTAAAAACACAACACAGGATTTCAAAGAACTGTAAAACAACCTTGAGTGTGTTAATACCTACAGATAGAAACCAAAACTAAAATTGTAAGGAAGAAAATTGAAAATATAGGAATAAAAATGTCAAAAATAATAGAGAAAAACTAAGAACACAACACAGGACTTAAATGAACTGTAAAACAACCTTGAGTGTGTTAATACCTACAGGTGTAAATCAAAACTAAAATTGTAAGGCCCCTGACCGTCTGAATGGACTCCTTCTCTCAGCAAGAACATTCCAAAGCTAACCTGAAAAAGTAGCTCAGGCCATAATGGGAAGCGGAGGGTTAAACATGCCTCATTATACCCTCCTCCCTTTTGGAATTACTGATAGAACAGACTCTTTAAGTCTGATATGAAACATTTACAATCTATTTTCTCCAAAGCCTGCTACATGGAAGCTTCACCTGCATGATAGAACCTTGGTCTCCACATCCCCTTATCTTAACCCAGTCTTTCCTAAGTCTTTAGACAATAACCTAACTCTTTGACTCAACTGGCAATCAGACAATTGTTGAATCTATCTATGACTTGGAAGCCCCTGCTTCCAGTTGTCCCAACTTTCTGGACAAAACAAATGTGTAACATATCTTCCATGTATTTGATTAATGTCTCATGTCTCTCTAGAAGGTATAAAACTAAGCTGTACCCTGACCCCCTTGGGTACACGTTCTCGGGGTCTCCTATGGTCTGTATCAAAGGCCATTGGTCACTCATTTTTGACTCAGAATAAATCTCTTCAAATATTTTACAGAGTTTGATTCTTTTTGTAAACAATAATTTATTGCCTGAACATGTGGGGCCTCAGAGAAGACTCAGGACCCTGAAGGAGTGGCCCAAACTTAGAGCCAGGGTACAAGTAGGGGTCCACTGAAAGCCTCCCTGACTCTGAGCTTCTCCTCTAGTGAAACTGGCAAGTCCTCCTGAGCCCTGAAAGTCCCTTTGGTTGAGGGTCCTTGATTTATTCTGAGCTTCATTTTTTTTTTCCTCCTAGGAAGTTGTTTCGGATCCTAATTCTATCTGAAAGGTGCATTTCTTTTTCTTTTCGTTTCTTTCCTTTTTTTTTTTTTTTTTTTTTTGAGGCAGAGTTTCACTCTTTTTGCCCAGGCTGGAATGCAATGGCGCCATCTTGGCTCACGGCAACCTCCGCCTCCTGGTTCAAGAGATTCTCTTAGAGAGGTGCATGCTAAAGGATCTTTTCCATTGCCTATTTTTAAAGACAAGGAGAATGACCCCCTTTTGGGCAGCCTGTTTGGTTTCTAGTTCAGAGAGGTACATTCTAAAGGGTCTTCTCCATTGCTTTTTCTCCCAAATGAGCACAGTTGTCTTGTCTGCAAATTCGTGTGGGGAACTGAACGGTTGTTTTCCTGGATGAGAGGCTGAGTTTTCTCAATTCCGAAGAGAAAGGGCATTTTGCTCCTCCCAGCCAAAAGGTGCACCTGGGTGACCAGAAGCCAAGTGAGAGTGTCTGGGGAGTTGACCTCCTGTGATGTGCAGCAGCCCTACAGGGAACCCCCAACAACTTTAGTTTAAAAAGACTAATTAAGGAAATGTATATGGGAGCTGGTCACTCCATGTTTTGAGCCTTCTTGTTGGTAGGAGACCTCTGAGGAGAGAAACCAAGGCATGTAAGAAGGCGGAAATGACTCAGTGGTGAAACACTATGGAGCCCCACCCACTATCAGGACAGGTCAATCCACTATACTAAACTTGTCATATAATTTAGAATCTAAGGTTATATTACATAATATATATTAGTTAAATGTCTGGGTAATTTCCAATTTTAAAAATACACAAAAACATTTTAAAAGCTGTTTTTTAGTTAAGAGGTAAACACTTTTTGTCTAATTCAAAGGTTATTTAGAGGTATATAAAATGAAGTAAAAGGAACCAGAAAATAAGAGAAATGTAAGGAAAGTTATAGATATAAAAAGGCACTTTTGGTAAGAAGGAAAAGGTTAATAGAAATTTAATTTTATATGAGAAATGATCTTATATTGTGAATTTTTTCTTCTAAAATAATATGACTGGTTGTTCAAGAAACGTTTCTTTTTGCCATTCTTGAGATGGATATCCCAGAAGTTTGGTGCTTTCTCTCTTTTGAAAAGGCCTGAGATGGTGGACAACTCTCTTTCACCTTTTGTTGGCTCCTGTAACGTTTCTTTATTAATAATCTAAAGTAAGAGAATTTTTTCAAAACAGCCACATGAAGAATCTTTTGGACTGGCCTTTATATGTCTATTACATTTATATATTTCTATGTGTCACATGGAAGTGATATTTCACTACCAAATTATTTGAAAAAGCTCTAATCTACTGGCTTAAAGAAAAGTCAGTGCTTATCAGGCTAATAGAGGCTAACTCAGATACCTTTTATTTCACATGACTTTGGTAATCTTTGGGAAGATTACTTTGGTAAATTTAATATCAAAATTCTCTCCAGAAATTTAAAATCTTAAAGTCATGGTTTGTTAAATTAAGCAACCTCAGTTTTTTCACTGGGAATTGGGTTACTAAGACCTAAAATAGTAGGAGAGTAAAAGGTGTTTCTGGTGAAGTTTATAAAAACACAAAGATGTATTTTTTTTTTTTTTAGCTAAAGAAAAGTGTTTTTTTTTTTTTTTCTTGTTTAAAGACTATTTAAGATTCATTTTTAAATGAAGAAAAAATTATACAGAAAAAAACTAAATGGATTAAGAGAAAAATGAAAAGATGGGGAAAGGGAAACCTTGACTCTTGGGTGGCCATGTGGTTGCCCATCTTCAGGAGCTGCAACTGGGCTGCATTCAGTTACTAAAGATAAAAGTTACCAGTGGAATTTAGAGATGGATCATACCCATACTCTCAGGGAATTAGTTCACCCAATGCATGAGGAAACTCAAACTAATAAGAAAAAAGCAAAGTATTCAATTAGTTGCTTATTGTTATCTATAAATAGCTAAAATGAAAGTAAAAGAGTGCTGGGTTGGGTCTTCAGGCTAGACTAAGCTCAGATGTGGGAATGTCTCAGCTCAGGCCACTAACCTCAACGCTATCCAAAAGAAAACTATTAACTCAGGGCAAGAAAAAGTTACCTCTGAGACCTGTGGTTACCAAAAGGATAGTCAATGTGGGGGAAAGGCAAAATCAAGTAAATACAAAAATCCAGAGGGCATAATATAAAATAATTGTTGCATTTTGTAAATTGGTAACATCTCCTTCATGAGAAATCTTTATGATAATGGATTGTAAAAATAAATACTTTAAGGGCAGTATCCTTAATTTTAAATGCTACAGAAAGAAAAAGTATGTTTGGGCTAATGCAGACTCCACAGCTCACTATTAAAGAATTGTTGATGAGTATATGTGATCCAAATGCATAGGAGTTAATTCCAGAAAGAATGACCAGTCTAGTGGACTGGATAAATGCCATCGTAAGATCTGTTTTTCCTGAGAAGGGGACTGTCCAACTCTCCCTATAAAATGCCAAGTGCAACACCCAGATGAAGGAGCTGATACACTTCATATGCAAGCCATGTGGGACTGGCTTTATGATAGCTGGCATATTCACCCACTGAATATCCAGTTATGGTAAATGCTGCGATTAAGAGGGTTTGTTTTACATGGGCACTCAAGGTGACATTACTCCTGTAGAATCATACAACCGTTTGAGAAGTCTTATCATGAAGGACTTTGCTGTCCCTTATTAAGAATCTGAGTCTAACAGATTCTTTTTTTTTTTTTTTTTTTTTTTGAGACGGAGTCTCGCTCTGTCACCCAGGCTGGACTGCAGTGGCCGGATCTCAGCTCACTGCAAGCTCCGCCTCCCGGGTTCACGCCATTCTCCGGCCTCAGCCTCCCGAGTAGCTGGGACTACAGGCGCCCACCACCTCGCCCGGCTAATTTTCTTGTATTTTTAGTAGAGACGGGGTTTCACCGTGTTAGCCAGGATGGTCTCGATCTCCTGACCTCGTGATCCGCCCGTCTCTAACAGATTCTTAATAAAACATCAGAATATGGCTGGGCACAGTGGCTCATGCCTGTAATCCCAACACTTTGGGAGGCCAAGATAGGCAGATCACCTGAGGTCAGGAATTTGAGACCAACCTGGCCAACATGGTGAAACCCTCTCTCCCTGTCAAAAAAAAAAAAAAAAAAAAATTAGCCAGCCATGGTGGTGGGCACCTGTAATCCCAGCCACGCAGGAGGCTGAGGCAGGAGAATCCCCTGAACTCGGGAGGTGGAGGTTGCAGTGAGTCGAGGTCGCGGCATTGCACTCCAGCCTGAGTGACAAGAGCGAAACTCTGTCTCAAACAACAACAAACAACAACAACAACAACAAGCAAGCAAGCAAGCAAATAAAAAGCATTAGGATAAGAAGTAAATGCAGTAAATGGAACTTGGAACCAAAAGCCATACAAGAAATCAATGAAAACAAAAGTTAGTTTTTTCAAACGATAAATGAGATCAATAAACTGCCAGCTAGATTAGTAAGAAAAAATAAAAGACAAGATTCAAGTAAGAACCAACAGAAATGACAAAGGTGACTTTACAACTGAGCCCACAGACTTGCAAATATCCTCAGAGACAATTGTGAACACCTCCATGCACACAACTAGTAAACCAAGCAGAAATGAATAAGTTCTTAGAAACAGACAATCTCTCAAGATTGAACCAGGAAGAAATGGATACCTGGAACAGACAAATAATTGAGTTTAATTTTTGAGTCAGTAATTAAAAACCTACTTAAAAAAAAAAAAAAAAGCCCCGGATCACGTGGATTCACAGCTTAATTCTACCAGATATACTGAGAGCTGGTACCAATTATACTAAAGCTTTTCCAAAAAATTGAGAAGAGATTCCTCCCTAACTCATCTGTTAAGCCAGAATCACTGGAATACCAAAACCTGGCAAAGACACACACATACACACACACACACACACACGCACACACACGAAAACTGCAGGCCAATAGACTTGATGCACATAGATGCAAAATCCTCACCAAAATACTAGCAAACCAACACCAACAGCACATCGAAAAGTTAATTCACCATGGTCAAGCAGGCTTCATTCCAGAGATGCAAGATTGGTTCACCATACACAAATCAATAAATGTGATTTGTCACATCAGCAGAATTAAAAGCAAAAACCATGTAATCTTAACAGATGCAGAAAGAGCTTTTGATAAAACTCAATGTTCCTTCATGATAAAAACCTTTAAAGAACTAGACATCGAAGGAACATATCTTGAAATAAGAAGAACTAGCTGTGACAAACCCACAGCCACCATCATACTGAATGGGCAAAAACTAGAAGCATTCACCTTGAGTACTGGAGCAAGACAAGGATGTCCAATCACACCACTCCTATTCAACATAATGTTGAAAGAAATAGAAAGAGCTATCAACAAGTTACAGTAATAAAAAACAGAAAAAGTGGAAGTCAAATTCTCTCTCTTCATGAAAATTTGATTCAATACCTATAAAACCCTAAAGGCTCCACCAAAAGACTCCTGGAACTGATAAACCACTTCAGTACAGTTTCATGATACAAAATTAACGGATACAGATCAGTAGCATCTCTATTCATGAATCATATGCAAGGGGCCAAATCAAGAACACAATCTCATTTACAATAGCCACACGCACAAAAAAATAAAAACCTATCAATACATCTAACCAAGGAGATGAATGCTTTCTACAGGGAGAACTACAAAACATTGTTGAAAGAAATCACAGAAGACACAAACAAATGGAAAACATTCCATGCTCATGGACTAGAAGAATCAATATCACTAAAATGGCTACACTGTCCAAAACAATGTTCAGATTCAATGCCACTCCTATGACTTTATCATCCTTTTACACAAGAGTGGAAAAGCTATTCTACAACTCATATGTAACCAAAAATTCACAATGGATTTGTACTTGTTATTTCTTCTGCTTGAAAATGTCTTTCTTCATGCTCACTCCCATTTTTAAATTATATCTTTTCTGAAAGGTCACCTATACCAGAGAGGTTATTTTTGACTATCCTACTTGAGACTGCCTCTGTATCCTAGTCCTGCTTTATACTTCTTTAGCACACTTATTATTACCTAAGTCATGTGTTATTTGTTTACTTTTTGTCTGCATCTCCCAACTGCAATGTAAAAGCTCTGACAAAAGGGCTCTGTCTCTTTTTCTGTGACTGCAGCATCTAGAACAGTATCTGACAGCTGGTATCATTCAATAAATGTTTGTTCAATGGCTATACTGACAAACTGATAGAGATGGTTTGTGTTCTGAGTGCCTGCCTACTGCTGTGGAGTCACATAGGGGTTATCTTCTGGACTGTAGGGCCTGAGATAAGAAATGTGGGAATGTGCAAGGCTAAGAAATGTGCTGTGACAAAGGACACCAGAGACAAATCAAATGTTCGCATCAGTAGGTCTAGTAATCTGGATGTGATTGAGGACCATATGGTTGTAAGATAAAATGAATATAACATGCTAAATTAAAAATAATCATTTCAAAGGAGCTATGGTATAAAGTACCACAGTCAGTGCTACTCAAACTGGGAAAATGAAGTGAAGAAATAAATCTTTATATATATAAATATAAACAAGAGAAATAAAGAGCATACACCTAATAACGTGCTTGAAATTTGTTGCTTTTGGAGAGGAATGAATTTCTATTACTCAGAAACAGCAGTGAAAGTGGCTTAACAGTTTAAATTGCAAGTATCTAATCAAATGATAATTAGGAAGGTAAGTATCATGAAACACAGAATTCAGTAAATCATGATCTTTCTTTTATTCTGCGTTGCCTTATGATAATTCTTCAAAAAGCAACAGTAGTGTGATGCAGTATGAGGAATGAGAATAAACCAGTAAAAAGCGAATTTGCCAGTCAAACCTGTGAAGAAAAAGAAAATAACACTTTATCTTCCAAACCGATACTCCTGTAAATACATTTATACTCTTCCTGGCAGAAAGTATGTATTTATAGACAGTTTTATTTACTATAATGCAGGGACCAAAATAATATTTGAGATAGAGTAGACAATTAAATGCTCATAAAGTGGGTATTGGAATAAGTAAAAATTATCATTGAGCATCTGCAACTTAAATTTAAATTTTTCTTAAGGTTTTCCATAATCATCTTATTTTATTCTCCTGCTTAAATATAGCCTACACATTTCATCTATCTCCCCCAAATGATAGTTTAACTATATCCTCCCCTGATTAAATGTCATCAGCAATTATCTAACGTCTGGAGGATCAAGATCAGGCTTTTTCTAATATCACACAGAGCAGGAATTAAATAAGAATAAAATGTCCCAATACATTGAACAATATTTGAAATCTTTTGAACTATTTCAACTTTGAATTGTATAATAGTATTCTTTTATCCCCAAAATATTGCTTTATTTTGAAGTGTAATCTTTAGTATCTTATAGATTTTGGAACATTTTATGCTGTGAATATAGATAAAGAAAACTAACTTTATAAAAAGGAAATCATTACCATTTCCTATTTCCTTGAAAATTCCCATCTCCTTGTTGATGTTAGATTAGTAATTCCTATAGCAATTGCTCATCAGAGTTACTTAGGCATACAATGCAATTTTTTAATGAGTTCCCAGATGGTGGTTGTCCAGCTTCTCCAAAGATTACAGTTTAGGACAGAAAACTTCAAATAACATCCACATACAGAGTTAGTGGCAGAGAAGCCCATGGTCGCAACCATACACCTTCCAGATCAAGGGTTTCTATGTAATATCTCTCAGTAGTCTTTCCAATTCTATAAAAACTTAAGTATTATTATAATATGTATTTGTCGGTTAGAAAACTGAGGTTTGGAGAAGACTAGGAATATCTCAAGGTCATGAAACTAGTTGTCAGGGTCAGGATACAAATGTTAGAGGTTCCCCTACCCAGAACTCAGCGTGTTAACACTAGTAAACAGAAGCTTTCCCTCAGAGGCATTTTTATTTTATCTCATTTTATTTTTTATTTTACTTTAAGTTCTAGAATACATGTGCAGAACATGCAGGTTTGTTACATACGTATATGTGTTCCATGGTGGTTTGCTGCACCTATTGATTAGTCCTTTAAGTTACCTTCCCTTACTCACTACCCTCCATCCCTGGTTTGTGTTGTCCCCTCCCCGTCTCCATGTGTTCTCACTGTTCAGCTCGCACTTATGAGTGAGACCATGTGCCGTTTCATTTCTGTTCCTGTGTGAGCTTGCTGAGAATAATGGCTTCCAGTTTCATCCATGTCCCTGCAAAGGACAGGATCTCATTCCTTTGTATGGCTGCATAGTATTCCATGGTGTATATGTACCACATTTTCTTTATCCAGTCTATCATTAATGGTCATTTGGGTTGGTTCCATGTATTTGCTATTGTAAATAGTGCTGCAATAAACATATGTAGGCATATGTCTTTATAGTAGAATGATTTATGTACCTTTAGGTATATACTCACTCATGGGATTGCTACATCAAATGGTATTTCTGGTTCTAGATCCTTGAGGAATCACCGTACTGTCTTCCACAATGGTTGAACTAATTTACATTCTCACACACAGTGTAAAAATGTTCTTGTCTCTCCACAGCCTCATCTGCATCTATTGCTTCTTGAGACTTTTTAATAATTACTATTCTGACTGGTGTGAGATGGTATCTCATTGTGGTTTTGATTTGCATTTCTCTAGTCATCAGTGATGATAAGCTTTTTTTCATGTTTGTTGACCACATGAATGTCTTCTTCTGAGAACTGTCTGTTCAGGTCCTTCGCCCACTGTTAGATGGGTTGTTTGTTTTTGTCTTGTAAATTTGTTTAAGTTCCTTGTAGATTCTGAATATTAGAGCTTGACAGATGAGTGGATTGCAAAAATTTTCTCCCATTCTCTAGGTTGCCTTTTTACTCTGATAATAGTTTCTTTTGTTGTGCAGAAGCTCCTTAGCTTAATTAGATCCCATTTGTCAATTTTGGCTTTTGTTGCAATTGCTTTTGGCATTTTTTACGTGAAGTCTTTGCCAATGCCTATGTCCCGAATGGTATCACCTAAGTTTTCTTCTCAGGTTTTTATGGTTTGGAGTATTACATTTAAGTCTTTAATCCATCTTGAGTTAATTTTTGTATAAGGTGTAAGAAAGGGGTCCAGTTTCGGTTTTCTGCATATATCTACCCAGTTTTCTCAGCATCACTTATTGAACAGGAGATCCTTTCCTGATTACTTGTTTTTGTCAGGTTTGTTGAATATCAGATGGCAAGCAGAGACCCAAATCATGAATGAACTCCCATTCACAATTGCTACCAAGAGAATAAAATACCTAGAAATACAGGTAATAAAGGATGTGAAGGACCTCTTCAAGGAGAGCTACAAACCGCTGCTCAAGGAAATAAGAAAGAACACAAACAAATGGAAAAACATTCCATTCTCATGGATAAGAAGAATCATTATCATGAAAACAGCCATACTGACCAAAGTAATTTATAGATTCAATGCTATTCCCATCAAATGACCATTGACATTTTTCACAGAATTTGAAATAACTACTTTAAATTTCATATGGATCCAAAGAAGAGCTCATATACCCAAGACAATGGTAAGCAAAAGAACAAAGCTCAAGCCATCACGCTACCTGACTTCAAACTATACTACAAGGCTACAGTTACCAAAACAGCATGGTACTTGTACCAAAGCAGACATATAGACCAATGGAACAGAACAGAGACCTCAGAAATAACACCACACATCTACAGCTTCAGAAGCATTTATATCAATCAATACACTTGAAGGAGCTAACCCATGCTACATTTCTTAAACTGGAATGGTTGTTGGCTTAATGGCTTTTTTTTGTTTTGTTTTTTTCTTGTTTTAACTGTCAGTGTTGATACTTCTAGAAAGAAAAGTAACTAGAGTCAGCTTACCTTTATAATCATGCCCCAAGATTACTGAGGATATCAATTGTAATACAGATAATTTGATCTGTAGACTCCATATGATGGAAATTCTCAATGTGAATGATGCTTTTCCTGTATACACACAAAAGGAGATAGAGACAATGACAGTACAAGTGTTTCTCAAAAACTGTCATTAAAAGCTTAGATTGTTAAAGTTGTTAAGACCTTTTATTTTATCTACATAAATATTTTCAAACTTTTACATTTTTCTTTTTTGTCAGAAAAATGTTTAAAAGTAGGTAAAAATGATGAAGTATTTACTGTTTGTTGATATTTTTGTGACAGTAGTACAGGTGGAAACCCTGATTATAGGTAACCTCTCTAACCAGGGTTTAAATCTTCTTTAAAATATCACCTCCGAGCTACTATTTTGCTAACTATTGAGTATTATGGAAAGGATTAAGTTACTGTTTCCAACTTAAGTGGTGCTTCTTAATCTCATTCTTTTAGTGATCTTACTTTGTTTTACAATGCCTACATTCTTTCATACCCAGTGCTGTTAACATAAACAGTCTTCATCCCTTTTTATGCATCTTTTTACTTGGTGCATTTTTAACGTGCATACTTGCTATGTCAGTAAGGAGAACTTTTGAACCCAGATTCATATTGATATTATAGGTCAAAATAATATGAGACTTTATATACATACAGTGAGAAAAATGTTAGAGAAATACAACTTTCTGTCTAATTTAGCATGGTTTAATTTAAAGACTGTATCATCCTCAAAAATTAAGAAGGTAGAAACTTACCATATTACATGAGTAGCCTCTATGCTTCATTAAGCATATATTATACTTAATAGAATTAGGATTTCAACTATTCTTTAGGTCAGTGTGATTATTTACAGGACAAAGATAAGTTCTCAGAGAATAATTGACTTATTTCAGGTGGAACTGAGTTTCCATTGAAATACTGTTAGGACACAAGATATTTGTGACTTTTTGCCTTTGCATCATAAATAAATGAAATCAATGTGCACTTTAGCAATTAATGATTTACATATATTTGAGAGACAACTATTGATTCTTCTAGAAGAATATATAGAGAAGAAAACTTATTCAGAGTGCACATTATCGGAAGAACACTTACATGGAATTTTCTTCTGTGCCCATGATGTTTCTGTGAAATGAAAAGAAAAGATTAAAAATTGAATATAGGATCAGTTATCAAGTTTTCCAGTAAATGAAAAGTCTTACCCCTTTATGTGAATCAGCTCTCTTGGAAAAAAAAGAAAACGAGAAAATAATTAATATTTTAATTTTATAATTCAAGAGTAAGTATAAATATTGACTTAGCCACAATTATGATTAAATAGAATGGAGGCATTCTTTGGTTGATGACACACTAAATTAGTTATTTTAGCTTTATGACATCTTTAAAATGAGTGAAGGGTAAACTCTATAATTATTGTGCTATATTCAAATATTAACTCATTTTGGTTGATATGTCTTTTTTATGTAAGGCAGGAAAAGTCTATCACTGATGAATAAGAGAGTGGAAACTGACAAATGAAACACTGGATTGTTTTTTATATGAATATGTTCTATGTAGCTCAAAAGCTACCAACATACGAATATTTTATTTGCTAATAGAGATAAGCATTATACTTTTCTCTGTTCTTCTTATATGTTTATTTTTCCACTTCTATCCTTTTATAATAAAATAATGTGATATACTGTGATATCATAACCAATTCAGTTTTCAAAATATTCATTAGAATTTAGTGGATAGTTTGGAGTATTATTATTCTTTTGCGACCAATTTTCTATTAACTTCATAGAAAGAGGAGGAGGAGGAGGAGGAAGAGAACGTGGAAGTAGAGAAGCAGAAAGAGTTCCAGAGAGGTCAAGTGCTTTTCCTACTAATACACAGTAGTAAATGGCAGTACGATCTGGGAACCCATGACACTTAATAAATAACAGAGATTTGTTTTATGGTTGAAAATAGCAGCTTTATTTTAAGAAGAATTAAACAATTCTATGCTAACTTTAACAATTAGGTTGTGCAAAAAATGACTTGAAAATTCATATTTTGACACCCTGTAATACTTGGGTTCCATTTAAGTGCACCTTGTTCTTTCCTCAGATCTCTAACTTCAGATGGCCTAGAGCTTTTCATATTTAAAGATACTTTCACAGTTCTCAATCCCACATATTTAAAAAGCTTGCTAAATTTTCTTTTACTTTTACATTAAAGTAATTGTGCTTGAGTGTTTGCAGGTATGTAATGAATATCTATTCCAAGTCCTTAAAGAACTTATATAAGTTAATTCAAAGAAACTCTTTATATGGAGATATTAAAGCTTATAGAGCTGTTTTTTGTTGTTGTTGTTGTTGTTGTTGTTTTGTTTGTTTGTTTGTTTGTTTTTTGAGACAGAGTCTCGCTCTGTCGCCCAGGTTGGAGTGCAGTGACCCGATCTCAGCTCACTGCAAGCTCCGCCTCCCGGGTTTACACCATTCTCCTGCCTCAGCCTCCCGAGGAGCTGGGACTACAGGCACCCGCCACCTCACCCGGTTAGTTTTTTGTATTTTTTAGTAGAGACGGGGTTTCACTGTGTAGGCCAGAATGGTCTCGATCTCCTGACCTCGTGATCCGCCTGTCTCGGCCTCCTAGAGTGCTGGGATTACAGGCTTGAGCCACCGTGCCCGGCCTATAGAGCTGTTTTGAGGTCAACATGAGTATATGCACAACACAAGGAATAAGAGACACTTGGGATTAGTACTGAGAATGAATGTATTCTTTAAAATTTCCAGATATACTTACAGTCATGGAAACCATGAGAGCCAAGATTAAAGCAAAGACAAGAAACTTCATAGTTGGCTGAGTCCTATAAAATCATACATGAAAAATCAGTAATCATATTCTTTCTTGCATTCATTCATCAAACTTCTATTGATGACACTATGCTTCAAAGCACTGGGAGACATGCTCTGTTTTCCAGGCTGAAGTGCAGGGGCAGGAACACAGATCACTGAAGCCTGGACAACCTGGGCTCAAACCATCCTCCCATCTTAGCCTCCCTAGTTCCACTTGTAGCTGGAACTAAAAATGTGTGCCAACATGCCCAGTGAATTTTTTCTTTTTTAGGTAGAGAATGTTTTTAGTCTCACTATATTGCCCAGGCTGTTCTGAAACTCCTGGGCTCTAGGAATCTTCCTGCCTTGTCCTTTCAAAATGCTTGGATTACAGGTGTGAGCCCCAGGCATGGTCTCCTGAATTGATAAGTAAATGTGAGTGCTCTGATTTGGAAATATTAATATGCTAATGAATCACACAAATGAACATCTTAAACAAACCAAGAGGATGGGAGTAAGAAGGTAACGAAGAAAGGCAAACTTTAGTTGGATAATATGGAATGACTAAAGGGAGGTGTTGGGAGCCCATAAAGAAGTAAAATGGAGAGGAAAGCATGTTAAAAAAAGAAAACAGTTCAGCATGTAGGGAGGACAAAACTGGAGGAAAGATGATCACTTAGGTTCTTGTGTCATTACAGGGGACTTATATAATGACATTAAGAATGGTAATTAAGGTACAGTGTAAAGAGATATTTGGAAAGTAGAATGACAAGCAGCGGGGACTTGCTTTATAATAAAGTCAGTGAATATGAGCCAGATTTCTATTAGAGAATAGCACAGATGGTATAACCCTGAAATTAGAACATTAATGATATTGATTAGAGAAAAATGAAATGAAGAGAATTGACAGGGAATATGTTTGTAGCAACTTTGAGAAGTTGAACTGGTGAAGATTATTTAACATTTCAAATAATATTATTCAACAAAGTTAGCCTCATCTGGGACTCTGATATTCTTTCCATATACGTAATTTTATAATTATGTATATGGAAGTGAATCTAGTTACTTTGCAGATGTAAAAAAGTATAGCAGATTACTTATTTCTAAATTATAAATAGGTAAACAAAAGCATTTCCATTGGAAAATACAATTACCACAAGACTTAGAATTACATGGCATTTTTACCTGTTAATTGCAGCTGTAAAGTAATTCATTAATAGGTAATTTAAATATTTTTTTCTAATCTCTCTTACCTGTCACTCACGATAGAACATTACAGTAACATTTTTCATCTAACTATAATAAAATGTCCTACTCTTAAAGAGCCCTACATCTCTATTATGGAAAGCAGAACCCATGATTTATGGCATTTACCATATTATTTATTCATTAATTTTGCTTCACTCATTTAAATGGAAACTTCTGCTATAGGACTAACTATAAAAATTATGTATTTCTTGAAGTTTTTCTATTACCTAATATATAAATCCTACTACAACTCTTTTTATGAAACAAAAGGCATGAGAATTTTACTATTGTTATGATTGTCAATTCTGTTGCAAGTACAAAATAAAAAGAAAAGTTCTAAGAAATTGGTCTTCTTTTACTAACACATAAATTAATAGATGAATGAACATAGATAATCAATATATAATTAATGGTTTTGAAAAATATATTTCCCAAGTAACACAACAATACAATAATAAAAATCTGAAACGGTAAACTCTTTCTTTTCTGCCATAACACAAATGAATGAAAATGAGTTAAATAAATTAGTAAGATTGAGATGACTAACTCTTACACAGTATATGCTTTGCATTATAACAGAACTGTTTGAAATGATGGAAAGGTCAATAAAAAAGTAATAACATAGTTTCCTATTAAGAAGAAAGTAAATTTTTAAAAATAAATTTTTATGATAATACATTTGCCAAGAGAGAATTTATCAGTATCTTCTTGTAAAATTTGAAATTCTACTTTAAGTTAAATGTAGAATTAATAATTAAGAAAGTAGATACCAGGTATCTAGGCAAGGAAATAAAAAGAGTCCATTGAGGTCCCACCATCAGAGAGGATGTCATACATTGCCATATTCCATATTAGTTATTTTGCATGATGATTGCTGGTATTAATTCATAGGAATTGAGACCTGGAAGTCATCTTCAGATCCCAATAAATTGTCATTATTTCTTTATAATAAGTTATCAATAGATAATATACATTTTTCATAAGTGAGTTACAATTGATTTTAGCAAACAAAAGCTTATGCTAAGACATTCTATTGGATTGTACTTGAACATATTACCTTTTACTCAAGAGGAGAGACAAGAAGTCAGTGAAGCCTCAATAGATGTCCTTTCCTAGATGGCTGATGTATTTAAACACGTTGAAATTTCCCTTTTGTTTTTCTAAATAACATGAATTATGAGATCATATGATCGAGATGGAAAGTAATGCCCAAAATCTGTCTCTACAAATTCTAAAAATAAACTTAACCAGGGGATTTTTACAATAGACCATTGTGAAGACAAAGCAACCAGAAAGCAAATGGACCCATCACATGCTAATCCCAGTGTTAGTCTAGCCCTGAGTGAGTCAGACAATGGAAAAGCATGCTGAGGAATCCAGGCATGGAAATGATTGCAGTGATAAAGATGCTTCTGTAGAATGCCATCTACTACTTTTCAACAAATATATGTCCAAGATGGAACAACGCTATGTCAAAAATAATACTTACCATGTTATCAAAATTTTACACATTATCTAGTAAATAGTGATAATTAGCATAATAAAATTGGAGTCATTCTATACTTCAGAAGTTTTTCTACTAATCATTATTTATCTTGTATTTCTACCTTTATATTGACTTTGAATATTTTAAGTAATAAAGTGACTGTAAACATTTGCCAAAATTCAATCATCTTTTGGATACCATATGATAAAAAGATTCTCATATTTAATGTCGATAGATTCTAGGTGCTTGGTCATATATCTCTCACATAAAACTGATTTCTTATGTTTAGAAATTTGAATGTACTTTCCTGGAGTTTTCAGGAGTTCATATGTCTTTATAGAGGCCATTTGTTGAAATAACTACATTAGATAGAAAGAGAAAAACAGAATTTTAATTTAATTAATAGGCAAACATATACAAACATCCACCTACTCGCTACTGGTTGGATAATTTGATATGTTAAGAACTGAGTATTAAAAACTTATTTCTAATGTTCAGTTAAGTTATACAGCCCAGTCCATTGTTCCTCAGCGGGTGCCACATGTGACCATCATTGTGTACTTTAAAGAGAGAAAAGCTACATAACAGATTTATAAATACATTGTCTTTAGCTTGATCCCACTAATAGAAATTATATTTTTAATTTGTGTCTGATTCAGAGAAGGAAACAACACCCACCAGGTCCTGGTGGTGGGGGAGGGAGGGACAGCATCAGGGCAAATAGCTAATACATGTGGGGCTTAAAACCTAGATGATGGGTTAATAGGTGCAGCAAACCACCATGGCACATGTTTACCAATGCAACAAATCTGCGTGTTCTGCATGTGTATCCCAGAACTTAAAGTAAAATAATAAAATAAAATAAAATAAAATGAATTTATGTGTGAGTTTTGAAAGGAAATATTTATTAGATAAATCTATGCTAATTTGAACAGTCCTATTGGAAATTATGGTGTTTGATAGGCAATATACAAAAATGTAAATTATTTATTTAGGCAAATATGTAATTCAAGTAAATTAGATTTAAATTATTATTGTTCTTTTGGCATGGAATTTCTAAGCATCATAGATACAAGGTCTCTTCTAGGCACAAAACAAATCCATTCTCTGTACATTCTCAATGAAAAAGAGTTACATAGGATTCAGTGAGTATTTTTTTTTTAATAGGTTCGTGGGCTGCATTCATCACCCAGGCTGGAGTGCAGTGGTGCAATCATAGTAACTGCGGTCTGGAACTACAAGGCTCAAGCAAACCTCCCCTCATACTCCTAAGTAGCTAGAGATACAGGTATGCATGAATGCACCTGCCTAATTTTTTACTTTTAGTTTTTATAGAGATGGGGTTTCACAATTTTGTCAACACACTTCTTGAACTTTTCATCTCAAGTGATCCTAATGCCTAGGCCTTCCAGAGTGCTGGGATTACAGGCATGAGCCACTGCACCATCTCATGGTTCAGTAACTACTGAACTATGTCTGATTTAAAACACATACCCTGGTTTAATTAATTGCAAATTGTCAAGTGATTTCCTCCTTTCTTCTTTTCTCTTCTGCCTCCTCTCATTTCTTCCCTGTGGTTTTCTTCCCTAGTTTGTTTTTCTAACAATGTTAGGTACAGTTCCAGTGGATCTAAGATATTCATGTTCTTGTGCACAAAAAGCAAACTAATAGTCCAAAAGCACTACCAAACAGCAAACTAACAGGTCAGATATAATGGCAGATGTCAGTATGCTCATTTAAAAACTACAATTAAACCTAAGGCATATGCATTTTATGTTGGAACACCAAAATGCAGGCATTATTTCACCCACGATTTTCTGCTTCTCCAAGTTAGGAAGTGTGGGGATTATGTATGACAGGTGAAACAAGCATGGTAGACTACAAATACAGTAATGACCTTCTCATGCTAGTTATGGTCTCATCCTCCAGGAACAGTAGGCCATTTTAGAAGACTGATGGACCAGAACATGGCTTCATATTTTATAATTAAGTAAAACAGATATCTTGTCTTCTATAAGCAAACACCATGTTCTTTGAAAAGGCCATGCCTTTCAATTACAAGTGAAGTATCAACAACAAGCTACTGACTTGTCACAGTTGTGTCAATACACTTATTGCTTATGGATGCAACCCATGAATGGGTATTTACAGTGATATTTATGCTGGGTTTTTATCCTCCTTCTACACCTTCTTCTGCTTCTCCTCCTCCTCCTCTTTCTCTTCTTCTTCTCTGTTCTCCTCTTCCTCCATTTTCTGCTTCTCCTCCTCCTCCTCCTCTTCCTTATTCTCCAAATCTCCTGTGATGAAAATATGGAACAGTTTGCTACCCAAATCTATGGTGCTTATTTAACAACAGCAACAAAAAACACTTATGTTGTATTCCTGTTTGAATTACTAAAATGAAAAATACTGCTGTTGACCTATATGGAACAACATGTGATTGTCTAGTAAATAAGACAGAATCTCCTTTATTCTGGAGATACCATGTGACTAGCTTTTCTCCTATTCTTAAGGAGTTTTTCATGTAATTTGAGAGTCAGACAAGAATAAAGACTCAGAGAAATTCAAGAGAGAACTAATTATATGAGACTAAAAGTGGGAGATGAAGAGAAAGTCACACTGGAGCTGCAGACCGGGGACTTAGAAGCCTATTGATTGTAATCAAGACTGTGAAATTAGAAGAGATTATACAGAAAGGGCGCATAGAATCAGAAGAAAATAGGCTGAAGAGAGATATCCTGGTTAGCACTGATGTAACACGTGGAAGAAAATAGAAAGCTCATGAAAATATTCATGATAGAAAAGACAGAGAAGAGACGTATTTCTAAGCAGTTTGTATAGTGCAGAAGCCAAGAAGTTGAAACATTATGAAGGAAATATTCATTTCCATAAACAAATGTTGCTCTGAACTTGGCAATTGCTTAATCTCTCTAACTAAATTTTTCTTATATTTAAGGTATTATAATAAGAGTTAAAATTTAACTAAATGAGAATATATAAAAATACATTGTAAATAAAAATGCCCCAAATGCAAACATTAGGTTATATCATTATACTTCTAACCATAGAAACCTTCATTGGAAAGAATATATTAATTTTAAAAATTCTTTAAGAATAGAGAGGAAATGTAAAACAGATAATGGTAAGAAAATATTTTTGAAAAACCTGATAATCAATGATCGATCTGGGAAATTGTGAGAAATTTACATTCTATGGCCTAAGTAAATCCAAGAGCAATTACTGAAAGAATCACTAGTATACTACCAACAAGGAGATATAAAAATGTCATCAATTTCTTTTTTAGAATATCAGTTTTATGTAACTATACACAACATTAAATGTTCTGAAATCTGTGTAATATTAAATATTTATCTACAAAATAAAGCAAATTTTGGGAGATTAAAGATAACTTCTACATTCATCAAAGTTGAAATATTTCATGGAATTTTAAATATTTCTCAGGGCATTGTGAGATTTTATTCTAATTGAATATCCTGTTGACATTAATGATATGGGAAACAGCCTGAACTTGATCCTCTAGGCATTCGATAGGCTTGTACATCTTCTCCAAAGATTATATTTTAGGAGGTGTAGTTTTGAACAACATTCTGAAACAGAGTTAGTGGCAGGGAAATCTGCAGTCATAACTGTGCACCTTTCTAATCAAGGGATTTTACGTAAAATATTTGTTAATAGTTTTCCCAATTCTAAAATGAGGTTAAGTATTATTATAATACTTATTTTGTTGATAAGAAAACTGATGTTTAGAGAAGATTAAGAAACTACTAGTTTCAAGGTTGATATGATTTGGCTGTGTGTGTCCCCACTGGAATCTCACCTTGAATTGTAACAAACCCCATGTGTCAAAGGCGGGCCAGGCGGAGATAATTGAATGGTGGGAGCATTTTCCTCCATACTCTTCTTGTGGTAGTAAGTCTCAGGAGATCTGATGGTTCTATAAATGGGAGTTCTCCTGCACATGCCCTTTAGTCCGCAGCCATGTAAGAAGTTCCTCTGCCCTTCCTTCATCTCCTGTCATGATTGCGAGGCCTCCCCAGCCATGTGAAACTGTGAGTCCATTAACCTCTTTCCTTTACAAATTACCCAGTTTCGGGTATGTCTTATCAGCAGCATGAGAACAGACTAATATAGTAAAGAAACTAGTAATTGTCAGGAACATGATACAAACTCAGGTTTCCTCCCCTCCAGAGTCCAGCCTCTTAACCACAACAGGACAGAAACTTTCTCTCAGAGGTGTTTGTATAAATAAATACATTTCAAGAAGCTAAACCATCCCACATCTCTTCCTGGGCCTATTGTTTGTTTGATATCTTGTGTTTGATTTCCTCTTTTAACTACGAGCATGGATATTTTTGGAAAGTAAAAAACATCACTAGACCTAGTCTACTTTTATACTTACGTCCTGTGGTTACTGAGGAACACTGTAAGGCTATGGATAGGGATATAGGTAATACGGTGGATATGTTGGATATGGCCAATAGTCTGGATATGGTTGATATTGGTTAGACCTTTCCTGCATACAGACAAAAGAACTAGAGAAAGCTGTGGACCATTGGGACAGTGACAGTGCAAGAGTTTCACAATAATGTGTTTAAAAGTGTAGTTTGTTATATCAACTGCAACTCGTATATCAACTGCAATATCATTTTTAAACTACTAGTTAGATTTACCATTTTTATAAAAAATATATGTAAAAATAGGTAAAAATCATAAAGCATTTACCTTTTTACTCTTTATTGACAGTTTTTGTTTTGTAGTACACATGTGAACACTGATTATAGGCAACCACTCCAAATCAGGATTGAACCTTTTTTTTTTTTTTTTTTAACACTACCTTTAAGCTACTACTTTGCCCATCGTTGAGTATTACGGGGAAGAAAAATTTAATACTTCCAACTTAAGTGGAGTTTTTCCATGTTACTACTACACTCTTTAACTCTGCCTTCTCTTAACCCAAATAACTATCCTCCCCTGATGTTTATGTTTTTATTTGGTGCCATTTTATCAATGTATTTATTATATTACTAAGAATAATTTTTTAAACTCCATTACTTTAAGATGAGAGATCAAACAATAATGACATATCAAAGATACACATTAAGAAATATATTAAAGAAATACTATATTCTGTTTTATTTAGAATAGCCAGTTTAATTGAAAGACTTTATCACCATCAACAAATCAAAAGATGGGAACTTCCCATATTACCTGTGTGATTGCCAGCACATGTAATATGGCAGTATAAGCATATATTATAATTGGTAGAACTGGCTTTTAACTATTATTTATGTCAACATAATTATTTACCAAGTTTATTTTAGTTCTCAGAGAATAATTGACTTCTTTAAATTGGCATTATGCATTTCCACCTAAATTCTCTAAGACATTTGGGATTTTTGCCAGTGTATCAAGAATAAGTGAAATTAGTATACACTTTAGCTGTTCATGATATACATATATTTCAAAAATTATCACAGATTATACCAGGAGATTAAATAATCAGAAAAGAACACTTGTTTGTGCTGAACAACATTATCAAGAGACTCCTTGAAAGGCATTTTCTTTTACACCCATGATATTTCTGTGAAAATAAAGACAAGATTAAGAATTCAATACGTGTTTGATTATTAAGTTTTCCTGTGAATGAAGGTGACCTATTTCTTCAGATACATCAGCTCTCTTGGAAAAATGAAAAACGAGAGAATAGTGAGTATCTTAATTTTATAATTAAAGATTGAATATAAGAGTTTTCTCACTTCTATCCTTTTATACAAAAACAATATTATAAATTCTGATCTGATCTCATATGTAGGTTGTTTTTTGAAACATCCCTTAGAACTTAGTGGACAAATAGAAGTGTCCACCTGTCTGTACAAATCCAATGTATAATATATCTTACATGTATTTGATTGATGCCTCATGTCTCCCTAAAAGGTATAAAACTAAGCTGTACCCTAGACATTTTGGGGACATGTTCTCAGGATCTCCTATGGTCTGTGCCAAAGGCCATTGGTCACTCACTTTTGACTCAGAATAAATCTCTTCAAATATTTTACAGAGTTTGATTCTTTTTGTGAACAATAATTTGTTGCCTGAACATGTGGGGCCTCAGAGAAGAGTCAGGACCCCGAATGAGCTTCCCAAACTTAGAGCTAGGGTACAAGTAGGGGCCCATGGAAAGCCTCCCTGACTTTGAGCTTCTCCTCTAGTGAAACTGGCAAGTCCTCCTGAGCCCTGAACATCCCTTTGGTTGCGGGTTCTTGATTTATTCTGAGCTGCCTTTTTTTTTTTTTTTTCCTCCTAGGAAGTTGTTTAGGATTCTAATTCTATTCAAGAGGTGCATTAAAACTGATCTTTTCCATTGCCTTTTTCTAAAGATAAGGAGAATGACCCCTTTTTGGGCAACCTGTTTGGTTTCTAGTTCTGAGAGGTATATTCTAAAGGGCCTTCTCCATTGCTTTTTCTCCCCAAATTAAGCACAATTGGCTCGTCTGCACATTTGTGTGAAGAACTGAATTGTTGTTTCCATAGATAAATGAGAGACTAAGTTTTCTCACTCTGAAGAGAAAGGACATTTTGCCTCTCCCAGGCAAATGGTGCCTCTGGGTGACCAGAAGCCAGGTGAAAATGTCTGGGGGCTTGACCCCCTACGATGTACAGCAGCCCTATAGGGAACCCCCAACAAAAGTAGTTATTAAGTAAGTGCATGTGGGAGCTGGTTACTCCATCTTTTGAGCCTTTTTGGCGGTGCCAGACCTCTGAAGGGAGAAACCAAGGCATGTAAGAGGGCGGAAATGACTCAGGGATGAAACACTGTGGAGATGCACCCACTACCAGGATACTTCAATCCGCTATACTAAACTTGTCATATAATTTATAATCTGAGGTTATATTAAATAATAGATATTAATTAAATGTCTGAGTAGTTTCCAATTTAAAAAATACAGAGAAACATGTTAAAAAGTGTTTTTTTAATTAAAAGGTCAATGTTTTCCGTCTAATTCAAAGATTATTTAGAGGTATATAAAATGAAGTAAAAGGAAACAGAAAATAAGAAAAATGTAAGGAAAGTTATAGATATAGAAAGGTACCTGTGGTAAACAAAAAGGATAATAGAAATTTAATTTTATATGAGAAAGAATCTTATATTGTGATTTTTTCATCTAAAATAATATGACTGCTTGTTCAAGAAACGTTTCTTTTTCTAATTCTTCAGATTGATATCTCTGAAGTTCAGTGCGTTCCTCTTTTGAAAAGGCCAGAGATTGTAATTCTCTCCTTCACCTTTTGTTGGCTCCTGTAATGCTTATTAAGGATCTAAAGTAAGGGAGCAAATTTTTTCAAAACAGCCAAATGAAAAATCTTCTGGGCCTGCCTTTTTATATCTGTTATATATATAATTGTATGTGTCACATGGAAGTGGTATTTCACTACCAAATTATTTGAAAGATGTCTAATCTATTGGCTTAAAGAAAAGTCAGTGCTTATCAGACTAATAGAGGCTAACTCAGATGCCTTTATGTCACATGACTTTGGTAATCTTTGGGAAGATTACTTTGGTGGTGGGCTGGCTTCCAAGATGGCCAAATAAGAACAGCTCCAGTCTGCAGTTCCCAGTGAGATGGATGCAGAAGACTGGTAATTTCTGCATTTCCAGCTGAGGTATCTGGTTCATCTCACTGGGACTGGTTGGACAGTGGTTGGAGCCCATGGAGGGTGAACCGAAGCAGCATGTGGCATTGCCTCACCCAGGAAGCATAAGGGGTCAAGGAATTTCCCCTTCCTAGACAAGCGAAGCTGTGACATACTGCACCTGGAGAAATGATACACTCCTGACCAAATACTGTGCTTTCCCATAGTCTTAGCAAACAGCAGACCAGGAGATACCCTCATGTGCCTGGCTTGGTGGGTCCCACACCCATGGAGCCTTGCTCACTGCTAGTGCAGCAGTCTGAGTTCTACCTGCGAGGCTGCAGCCTGGCTGGAGGAGGGGTGTCTGCCAGTGCTGAGCCTTGAGTAACTCAGGCTTGAGTAGCTCACAGTATAAACAAAGAGGCCAAGAAGCATGAACTGGGCGGAGCCCACCACAGCTCAGCAAGGCCTACTGCCTCTATAGATTCCACCTCAGGGGACAGGGCATATTAGAACGAAAGGCACCAGACAGCTTCTGCAGACTTAAACTTCCCTGCCTGACAGATCTGAAGAGAGCAGCGGTTCTTTGAGCACGGTCTTCGAGCTCTGAGAATGGACAGACTGCCTCCTCAAGCAGGTCCCTGACTCCTGTGTAGCCTGACTGGGTAACACCTCCCAATAGGGGCAGACAGACACCTCAAACAGGTGGGCGCCCCTCTTGGACGATGCTTCCAGTGGAAGGATCAGGTAGCAATATTTGCTGTTCTGCAGCCTCCGCTGGTGATAGCCAGGGAAACAGGGTCTGGAGTGAACCTCCAGCAAACTCCAACAGACCTGCAGCTGAGAGGTCTGTTAGAAGGAAAACTAACAAACAGAAAGGAATACCATCAACATCAACAAAAAGGACATCCACACCAAAACCCCATCTGTAGGTCATTAACATCAAAGACTAAAGGTAGATAAAACCACAAAGATGGAGAGAAACCAGAGCAGAAAAACTGAAAATTCCAAAAAACAGAGTGCCTCTTCTCCTCCAAATGCATCATAGCTCCTTGCCAGCAAGGGAAGAAAACTGGATGGAGAATGAGCTTGACAAGTTGACAAGTAGTCTTCAGAAGGTCAGTAATAACAAACTTCTCGAAGCAAAAGTTTCATGTTCTAACTCATCGCAAGGAAGCTAAAAACCTTGAAAAAAAGGTTAGACAAATGGGTAACTAGAATAAACAGTGTAGAGGAGACTTTAAATTACCTGATGGAGCTGAAAACCATGGCAGAAGAACTTCGTGACACATGCACAAGCTTCAATAGCCGATTTGATCAAGTGGAAGAAAGGATATTAGTGACTGAAGATTGAATTAATGAAATAAAGTGAGAAGACAAGATTAGAGAAAAAAGAGTGAAAAGAAATGAACAAAGCCTCCAAGAAATTTGAGACTATGTGAAAAGACCAAATATACCTTTGATTGGTGTGCCAGAAAGTGACAGGGAGAATGGAACCAAGTTAGAAAATACTCTTCAGAATATATTATCCAGGAGAACTTCCCTAACCTAGCAAGGCAGGCCAACATTCAAATTCAGGAAATACAGAGAACACCACAAAGATAAATTAGTAATTAATAAGTTAGTTTGACCATTGTGGAAAACAGTGTGGCAATTCCTTAAGGATCTAGAACCAGCAGTCCCGTCTGACCCAGCAATCCCATTACTGGGCATATACCCAAAGGATTATCAATCATTCTACTATATAGACATGTGCACATGTATGTTTACTGCAGCACCATTCACAATAGCAAAGACTTGGAACCAACCCATATGCCCATCAATGACAGACTGGATAAAGAAAATGTGACAGATATACACCATGGAATACTATGCAGCCATGAAAAAGGATGAGTTCATGTCCATTGCAGGGACATGGATGAAGCTGGAAACCATCATTCTCAGCAAACTAACAGAGGAACAGAAAACCAAGCACTGCATGTTCTCACTCATAAGTGGGAGTTGAACATTGAGAACACACGGACACAGCGGGGGGAACATCACACATCGGGGCCCGTCGTGGGGTGGGGGCTAAGGGGAGGAATAGCATTAGGATAAATGCCTAATGTAGATGATGGGTTTATGGGTGCAGCAAACCACCATGGTACTTATGTAACAAACCTGCATGTTCTGTAAATGTATCCCAGAACTTAAATAATAACAAACAAAACAAACAAACACAAAATAAAAAGAGAAAATAAAGCAAGTTGTGTTTTTTTCTTTTTCTTTTTATTTCAGGATGCATAGTAGAGACTTTTGACATGCTTCTGACACTTGAAGATAGTAAGATAGTTCATAAAGATCATGTCTCTGAGTTTTAATTCAAGAAGGAAAGTGAGATTGTACTGGACTCACAAAGGACACCTCAGGTCCTACAGAGGAGAACAAGTGCAAACATACCCCATGATAACATTCAGCTGACCAAAGTGGGTGAAGCCCCAGTATGTGAGAGACGCAGAGGGCCTCCCTCTGTGACTCATCTTTCTACTGAGGATCTGAGCAACCTAGCCCAAAGGAGAGGATTTTGTTTCTTCCAAGCCTTGAAACTAACTTTGGGAGAGGTTATGAGACACTATGAAGGGAAAATCTGCAGACATTTTCACAGACCCAGGACTGACGGCAGGATGCCACTTTTAATACAGGTGCTTTACATAGAGGATTTTAATACAAAGTCAGCCATTCTTTGGTGACTTGAGAACATGCCTGTGCAGGCTTTTGAGTCTCAGGCCAGAGTTTAAAGTGCCTGCTCTGGAATGGGTTAAGAACCTTCATAGCCAGAATTACGGAAAGCACTGGAAAACTAGGCACCAGAATTGTGCTTTTGCCACCTCACAATCATGGTGCAGAGGAGAGCTGCTAGAGCTGTTATTTCTCTTTTGTGATGAGACATGCTGCAAGTGCAAGACTGCTGACCTAGAACCAGTCTGCATACGTCATTACTAGGTGCCTTCTCCTGCTACCCCAAGATTGTGGTGTGTAGGGCCCTCTCTGCTCTACCTCCAGGCAGAAATTCAGGCATTTAGAGCCACTCCTTGCCTGGAACATTAGTCTGAGCCACCACACCCTTTATGGACATAGACTGGGGCGTAGTGGGTTCATTTCCTCTCCACACTCAAGCAGATCTCCAGGTATTGAGAACATAGTCTTGCCTGGATCAACAGCCTAAGCCACCCCACCATTCCTGTGCATAGGTCGTGGTGCAGTGAGGCCCTCTCTACTCCACATGTAGGTAGATCTCCAGGAAGAAGTAAATGAAACTTGGAAGCAAAAACCATACAAGAAATCAATGAAATCAAAAGTTAGTTTTTTGAAGTACAAATGAGATCAGTAAACTGCCAGCTAGATTAATAAAGAAAAAACAAAGGACAAGATTCAACTAAGAACAAACGGAAATGACAAAGGTGACTTTACAGCTAAGCCCACAAAATTGCAAAGATCCTCAGAGACCATTATAAACACCTCTAAGAGCACAATTAGTAAATCGAGCAGAAATGAATAAGTTCCTGGAAAGAGAAAATCTCTCAAGATTGAGCCAGGGAGAAATTTATACCCAAAACAAATATTTAGTTTCACTGTTGATTCAGTAATTAAAAACCTCAAAAAACAAAACAAAACAAAACAAAACAAAACCAAAAAAACCCCCAGACCACATGGATTCACAGCTTAATTCTACCAGACATGTTAAGAAGAGTTTGCACCAATCATACTGAAGCTTTTACAAAAATTTGAGGAAGAGGGGCTCCTCTCTAACTCATTCTATGAAGCCAGAATCACCAAACCTGGCAAAGAAACACACACACACACGAAAACTACAGGACAATGTACTTGGTGAACATAGATGCAAAATCCTAAACAAACAAAACACTAGCAAAGCGATAGCAAAGCACTTCAAAAAGTTCATTCACCATGGTCAAGCAGGCTTCATTCCAGAGATGCAAGATTGGTTCGCCATACATAAACCAATAAATGTGATTTGCCACATAAACAGGATTAAAAGCAAAAACCATATAATCTTAACAGATGCAGAAAGAGCTTTTGATAAAACTCAACGTTCCTTCATGATAAAAACCTTTAACGAACTAGACATCGAAGGATCGTATCTCGAAATAAGAAGAACGAGCTGTGTCAAACCCACAGCCATCACCATACTGAATGGGCAAAAACTGGGAGCAATCACCTTGAGAACTGGAGCAAGACAAGGATGTCCAATCACACCACTCCTATTCAACATAATACTGAAAGAGACAGTAAGAGCAATCTACAAGTTACAGTAATAAAAAAAAAATCCATAGAGGAAAAGAAGTCAAATTCTCTCTCTTCATGGACAATACAATTCAATACCTACAAAACCCTAAAGTTTTGGAAAGACTCCTGGAACTGATAGACTACTTCTGTACGGCTTCAGGATACAAAATCAATGCACAAAAATCAGTAGCATTTCTGTTCATGAGTAATGTGCAAGATGAGCACCAAATCAAGAACACAATCTCATTTACAATAGCCACAAAAAATAAAAACCTATAAATATATCTAACTAAGGAGGTGAAATGTTTCTACAGGGAGAAGTACGAAACGCTGCTGAAAGAAATCACAGAAGACACAAAGAAATGGAAAACATTCCATGCTCATGGATTAGAAGAATTAATATCATTAAAATGGCTATATTATCCAAAACAATGTACAGATTCAATGCCACCCCTATGAACTTACCAACGTTAATTTACACAGAAGTGGAAAAACCTATTCTACAACTCATAAAATTCACAATGGATTTGTACTTGTTATTTCTTCTGCTTGAAAATGTCTTTCTTCATGCTTGCTCCCATACTTAATTGGCAGCTTTTCTAAAAGGTTGCCATACCAGAGAGGCTATCCTTGACTATCCTACTTGAGGCTGCCTCTATATCCTAGTCCTGCCTTACACTTCTGTAACACATTTATTACCTGAGTCATGTGCTATTTGTTTACTTGTTGTCTGCATCCCCCAAATGCAATGTAAAAGCTCTGACAACAGGGCTCTGACTGTCTTTCTATAACTACAGCATCTGCAAGAGTGACCGTTGGTATCACTCAATGAACTTGTGTTTGATGGATATATTGACAAACCGATAGAGAGCATTAGATGGTTTGTGTTCTGAGTGCCTGCCTACTGCTGTGGAGTGACATAGGGGTTATCTGCTGGCATATAGGGCCTGAGATAAGTTAATGTGAGAATGTTCAATGCTAAGAAATGTGCTGTGGCAAAGGACACCAGGGACAAATCAAGGTTTCGCATCAATAGGTCTAGTAATCTGGATGTGATTGAGGACCATATGTTTGTAAGATAAAATGAATATAACACGCTAAATTAAAAATATCATTTCAAAAGAGCTATGGTATAAAGTACTACAGTCAGTGCTACTCGAACTGGGAAAATAAAGTGAAGAAGTAAATCTTTATATATGTAAATATAAAAAAGAGAAATAAAGAGCATACACATAATAATGTGCTTGAAATTTATTGCTTTTGGAGAAGAAAGAATTTCTATTACTCAGAAAGAGCAGTGAAAACAGCTTAACAGTTTAAATTACAAGTATCTAATCAAATGATAATTAGGAAGGTAAGTATCATGAAACATGGAATTCAGTGAATCATGGTCAATTCTGCATTGCCTTGTGATAATTCTTCAAAAAGCAGCGGTAGTGTGATGCAGTATGACGAATGACAATAAACCAGTAAAAAGTGAATTTGCCAGTCAAACCTGTGAAGAAAAAGAAAATAACACTTTATCTCCCAAACTGATACTCCTGTAAATACATTTTTACTTTTCCTGGTACAAATTATTTATTTTTAGATAGTTTTACTTATTATAATGCAGGGACCAAAATAATATTTGAGACAGAATAGACAAATACTCATGAAGTGGGTATCAGAATAAATAAAAATTATCATTCAGCATCTGCAATTTAAATTTTTCTTGATGTTTTCCATTACTTTATTTTATTCCAGCACTTAAATATAGCCTCCACATTTCATCTATCTCCCACAAATAGTATTTTAACTATATTCTCCCCTGATTAAATGTCGTTAGCAATTATCTAACATCTGGAGGATCAAGATCAGGCCTTTGTAATATCACACAGAGCAGGAATTCAATAAGAGTAAATTTTCCCAATACATTTAAAAATATTTGAAAAATATTTGAAATCTTTTGAACTATTTCAATTTTGAATTGTAGAACAGTACTGTTTTATCTCCAAAATATTGCTTTATTTTGAAGTATAATATTAATATCTCATAGATTTTGGAACATTTTATGCTGTAAATATAGTTAAATAAAAATGACTTTCTAAAAAGGACATTGTTACCATTTCCTATTTCTCTGAAAATTCCCATCTCCTTGTTGATATTTTATTAGTAATTCCTATAGCCATTGCTCATTAGAGTTACTTAGGCATAAAATGTTAATTTCTCATGAGTTCCCCGATGGTGGTTGTGCATCTTCTCCAAAGATTACACTTTAGGACAGAAAACTTCAAATAACAACGAGGTACAGATTTAGTGGCAGAGAAGCCCATGGCCATAACCATATGCCTTCCAGATCAAGGGCTTCTCTAAAATGTCTCTTAATAGCCTTACAAATTCTATAAAGAGTGTAAGTATTATTATAATATGTGTTTGTTGCTTATGAAACTGAGGTTTGGAAAAGATTAGGAATACTTCAAGGTCATGAAACTAGTTGTCAGAGTCAGGATACCAACGTAGGGGTTCCCCTACTCAGAACTCTGTCTCCTAACAGTAGTGAACAGAAACTTTCCCTCAGAGGCATATTTATTTAATTTTATTTTTTATTTTACTTTAAGTTCAGGGATCCATGTGCAGAATGTGTAGGACTGTTTCATAGGTATACATGTGCCATGGTGGTTTGCAGCACTATTGATCAGTTCTCTATGTTACCTTCTGTCACCTCCTACCCTCCATCCCTAGTGTGTGCTGTTCCCCTCCCTGTGCCCATGTGTTCTCATTGTTCAGCTCCCACTTATGAGTGAGACCATGTGCTGTTTGATTTTCTGTTCCTGTGTTAGTTTGCTGAGGATGATAGCTTCCAGCTTCATCCATGTCCCTGCAAAGGACAGGATCTCATTCCTTTTTATGACCACATAGTGTTCCATGGTGTATACATACCATATTTTCTTTATTCAGTCTATCATTGATGGACATTTGGGTTGTTTCATGTCTTTGCTATTGTAAATAGTGCTGCAATAAACATATGTAGACATATGTCTTTATAGTAGAATGCTTTATATTCTTTTGGGTATATACCCAGTAATGGGATTGCTAGGTCAAACGGTATTTCTGGTTCTAGATCCTTGAGGAATCACCATACAGTTTTCCACAATGGTTAAACTAATTTACATTCTCACCACCTATCTCTTCACAACATAACCATCATCTATCGTTTCTTGACATTTTAATAATCACCATTCTGACTGGTGTGAGATGGTATCTTACTGTGATTTTGATTTTGATTTGCATTAGTGATGTTGAGCTATTTTCACATTTTGGCCATATAAATGTCTTCTTCTGAAAAGTGTCTGTTCATATCTTTTGCTCACTTTTAGATGGGATTGTTTTTGTCTTATAAATTTGTGTAAGTTCCTTGTAGACTCTGGATACTAGACCTTTGTCAGATGCGTAGATTGCAAAAATTTCCTCCCATTCTCTAGGCTACCTGTTCACTCTGATGATGGTTTCTTTTGTTGTGCAGAAGCTGTTTAGTTTAATTAGATCCCATTTATAAATTTTGGCTTTTGTTGCCATTGCTTTTGGCATTTCCTTCATGAAGTGTTTGTCCATGCCTATGTCCTGAATGGTATCACCTAGGTTTTCTTCTAGGGTCTTTTTTTGGTTTTGGGTTTTTCATTTAATTTTCAATCCATCTTAAGTTAATTTTTGTATAAGGTGTAAGGAAGGGGTCCAGTTTCATTTTTCTGCATATGGCTAGTCACTTTTCCTAGTACCCATTTATTGACTAGGAGATCCTTTTCCCATTGCTTGTTTTTGTCAGGATTGTTGAAGATCAGATAGCAAGCAGAGACCCGAATCATGAATGAAATCCCATTCACAATTGCTACAAAGATAATAAAATACCTAGAAATAGAGCTAACAAAGCATGTGAAGGACCTCTTCAAGGAGAACCACAAATCACTGCTCAAGGAAATGAGAGAGGACAGAAACAAATGGAAAAACGTTCCACTCTCATGGATAAGAAGAATGAATTTCATGAAAATGGCCATACTGACCAAAGTAATTTATAGATTCAATGTTATTCTCATCAAACTACCATTGACATTTTTCACAGAATTAGAAATAACTACTTTAAATTTCATACGTATCTACAGAAGAGCTCATATACACAAGACAATTGTAAGAAAAAGGAACAAAGCTGAAGACATCACACTATTTGACTTCAAACTATACTACAAGGCTACAGTTACCAAAACAGCATGGTACTTGTACCAAAGCAGACATATAGACCAATGGAACAGAACAGAGACCTCAGAAATAACACCACACATCTACAGCTTCAGAAGCATTTATACAAATCAGCACACTTCAAGGAGCTAACCCATGCTACATTTCTTAAACTAGAATGGTTGTTGGCTTAATGGCTTTTTTCCTGTTTTTTTCTTGTTTTAACTGTCAGTGTTGATACTTCTGGAAAGAAAAGTAACTAGAGTCAGCTTACCTTTATAATCATGCCCCAAGATTACTGAGGATATCAGTTGCCATACAGATAATTTGATCTATAGCCTCAGTGTGAATGATGCTTTTCCTGCATACACACAAAAGGAGAGAGCAAATTGCAGAGAATAGAGACAATGACAGTAAAAATGTTTCACAAAAACTGTCACTGAAAGCTTAGATTGTTTAAGTTTTTATGACTTTGTGTGTTATCTACATAAATGTTTTCAAATTTTTACATTTTTCTTTTTTATCAGAAAAGTGTTTAAAAGCAAGTAAAAATGATAAAGTATTTACTGTGTGTTGACGTTTTTGTGGCAATAATAATGCCCAACATTGAGTATAATGGGTAGGAGAAAGTTACCGTTTCCAACTTAGGTGGTGTTTCTTCATCTCATTCTTTTAATGAGCTTACTTTCTCTTACAACTCCTACATTCCTTCATACCCACTGCTGTTAACACAAACAGTCCTCATCCCTTTCTATGCATCTTTTTACTTGGTGCTTTTTAAATATGTATACTTGTTATATTAGTAAAGAGAACTTTTGAACCCCTATTCATACTGATATTAGAGGTAAAAATAGTAGGAGATTTTTATACACACATTTAGGAAAACATTAAAGAAATAAAATTTTCTGTTTAATTTAGCACAGTAAGTTTAATTTAAAAACTTTATCATCCTTAAATATTTAGAAGATAGAAACTTACCACATTACATGGGTAGCCTCTATGCTTCATTAGGCATTGTTATACTTCATAGAATTAGGAATTATTCATAGAATTAGGAACTATTCTTTAGGTCAATGTAATTATTTATAAGAGAAAGATACTTAAGCTCTCAGGGAATAATTGAAAATTGACTTATTCAGAGTGGAATTGAGTTTCCGTTGAGAGACTGTTAGAACACAAGGTATTTGTGACTTTAACCTCTGTAATATAAATAAATAAAATCAATGTACACTTTAGCAATTAACAATATACATATATTTGAGAGATAAGTATCAATTATTCTAGGAGAATAGATAGAGAAGAAAACTTATTCAGAGTGCACATTATCAGAAGAACACTTACATGGAATTTTCTTCCATACCCATGGTGCCCATGACGTCCATGATGTCTCTACGAAACAAAAAGAAAAGAAAAGATTAAAGATTCAATATATGATTAATTATCAAGTTTTCCAGTAAATGAAAATGTCTTACCTCTTCATGTGGATCAGCTCTCTTGAAAAAGAAGAAAATGAGAAAGTAATTAATATCTTAATTTTATAATTCAAGAGTATGTATAAAAATTGACTTAGCCACATTTATGATTAAACAGAATGGAGGCATTCTTTGGTTGATGACACACTAAATTAGTTATTTTAGCTTTATTACATCTTCAAAATGAGTGAAGGTAAACTTCTCTATAATTAATGTGCTATATTCAAGTATCAACTCATTTTGGTTTATATATCTTTTTTTATGAAAGGCAAGAAAAGTCTATCATTTGTGAATAAGAGAGTAGAAACTGAAAAATGAAACATTGGATTGTTTTATATATGAATATGTTCTATGTAGCTCAAAAGTTTATTTGCTGATAGAGACAGGCATTACGCTTTTCTCTGTTCTTCTTATATATTTATTTTTCTACTTCTATCCTTTTATAATAAAATCATGTGATAAACTGTGATATCATAACCAATTTGTTTTTTGAAACATTCATTAGAATTTAGTGGATAAGTTGAAGTATTAGTATTCTTTTGTGACCAATTTTCTATTAACTTCATAGAAAGAAGAGGAGGAGTGGGAAGAGGATGAGGAAGTAGAGAATGAGAAAGAGCTCCAGAGAGGTCATGTGCTTTTCCTAATACACAGTAGTAAATGACAGCACAAGCTGGGAACTCATGATATTTAATGAATACAGGCATTGGTTTTATGGCTTAAAATAGGCAGCTTTATTTTAGAAAGAGTAAAATAAATTATATGCTAACTTTAACAGTTGGGTTGTGCAAGAAATGAATTGAAAATTCCTATTTTGACACCATCTAATACTTGGGCTCCATTTAAGTGCACCTTTTCTTTCCTCAGATTTCTAACTTCAGATGGTCTGGAGCTTTTCATATTTAAAGATACTTTCAAAGTTCTCAGTCCCACATATTTATGAAGTTTGTTTAATTTACTTTTATTTTTACATTAAAGTTATTGTACTTGAGTGTTTGCAGGTATGTAATAAATAAGTCCTTAAAGAAATTATGTAGGTTAATTCAAAGAAAATATATAGAAATACTAAAGCTATATTGAAGTGAACATGAATATATGGCAGAACATAAGGAATAAGAAAGACCCTTGGGATAAGTACCGAGAATGTATCCTTTAAAATTTCCGGATATACTTACAGTCATGGAAACCATGAGAGCCAAGATTAAAGCAAAGACAAGAAACTTCATAGTTGGCTGAGTCCTATAAAATCATACATGAAAAATCAGTAATCATATTCTTTCTTGCATTCATTCATCAAACTTCTATTGATGACACTATGCTTCAAAGCACTGGGAGACATGCTCTGTTTTCCAGGCTGGAGTGCAGGGGCATGAGCACAGACCACTGAAGCCTGGACAACCTGGGCTCAAGCCACTCTCCCACCTTAGCCTCTCTAGTTCCACTTGTAGCTGAAACTACAAGGATCTGCCAACCTGCCCAGTGAATTTTTCTTTTTTAGGTAGAGAATGTTATTAGTCTCACAATATTGCCCAGGCTGTTCTGAAACTCGTGGGCTCTAGGAATCTTCCTGCCTCGTCCTTTCAAAATGCTTGGATTACAGGTGTGAGCCCCAGGTATGGTCTCCTGAATTGATAAGTTAATGTGAGTTCTTTAATTTGGAAATATTAATATGCTAATGAAACACACAAATGGACATCTTAAACAAACCAAGAGGATGGGAGTAAGAAGGTAATGAAGAAAGGCAAGCTTGAGTTGGACAATATGGAATGACTAAAGGGAGGTGTTGGGAGCCTATAAAGAAATAAAATGGAGAAGAAAGCATGTTAAAAAAAGAAAACAGTCCAGCATGTAGGGAGGACAAAACTGGAGAAAAGATGACCACTTCGGTTGTTGTGACATTACAAGAGACTTAGATAATGACATTAAGAATGCTAATTAAAGTACAGTGTAAAAACATATTTAGAAAGTAGAATGACAAGCAATGGGCACTTGCTCTCTAATAAAGTTAGTGAATATGATCCAGATTTCTATTAAAGAATGGCACGGATGGTGTAACCTTGAGATTAGAACATTAATGATATTGATTAGAGAAAAATAAAATGAAGAGAAGTCGTAGGGAAAATGTTTGTAGCTACTTTGAGAAGTTGAATTGGTGAAGATTATTTAATATTTCAAATAATATTATTCAACAAAGTTAGCCTCCTCTGGGACTCTGATATGTTTTTATAATTATGCATATGCAAGTGAATCCAGTTCTTTGGCTGATATAAAAAAGTAAAGCAGATTGCTTATTTCTAAATTACAAACATGTAAATAAAAGCATTTCCACTGAAAAATACAATTACCACAAGACTTACAATTACATGGCATTTTTATTTGTTAATTGCAAGCTATAAAGTAATTCGTTAATAGATAATATTTTAAAATTTTTTCTAATCTCTCTTACCTGTCACTTGTGATAGAACATCACAGTAACATTTTTCATCTAATTATAATAAAAAGGTCCTACTCTTAAACAGCCCTACATCTCTATCACAGAAAGAAGAACTCATTTGCATTATTATTTCTTCATTCATTTTGCTTTACTCATTTAAATGGAAACTTCTTGTATAAGAATAAGTATAAAAATTATGTATTTCTTGAAGTTTTTCTATTACATAATAGATAAATCTAATTTTGACTCTTTTTATGATATAGAAAGACAATTTCACTGTTGTTTGTGACTGTGAATTGTGTTGCAAATAGAATATCAAAGAAAGGTTGTAAGAAAGTGCTCTTCTTTTACTAACAGATAAAATGATAAATAAACATAGATAATCAAGATATAATTAAGAGTTTTGAAAAACATATTTCCCAAGTAAAAGAATAATAAAAAATTGGAATAATAAACTTTCTTTTCTGCCATAACACAAATGAATGAAAATGAGTTAAATAAATTAGTAAGATTGAGATGACTAACTCTTATACAGTATATGCTTTACATTATAACAGAAATGGTTTTAATGATGGAAAGGCCAATGAAAAAGTGATAAAATAGTTTACTACTAAGAGGAAAGTAAATTTAAAAAAATAAACTTTTATAAAAATGAATTTGCAAGAGAGAATTTATCAGTATCTTCTTGTAAAATTTGAAATTATACTTTAAGTTTAATATAAAAGTAATAAGAAAGTAGATATCAGGTATCTAGACAAGGAAATAAAAATAGTCCATTGAGGTCCCACCATCAGAGAGGATGTCATACATTGCCATATTCCACATTAGTTACTTTGCAAGATGATTGCTGGTGTTAATTCATAGGAATTGACATCTGGAAGTCATCTTCAGATCCTAATAAATGGTCATTATTTCTTTATAATAAGTTATCAATAGATAATGTACATTTTCATAAGTGAGTTACAATTGATTTTAGCAAAGAAAAGCTTATGCTAAGATACTCTATTGGATTGTACTTGAACATATTACCTTTTACTCGAGAGGAGAGTCAAGAAGTCAGTGAAGCCAAAGTGAAGCCTCAATAGATGTCCTTTCCTAGATGTCTGATGTATTTAAACACGTTGAAATCTCCCTTTTGTTTTTCAAAATAACATCAATTATGAGATCATATGATCGAGATGGAAAGTAATGCCCAAAATCTGTCTCTACAAATTCTAAAAATAAACTTAACCAGGGGATTTTGCAATAGCTCATCGTGAAGACAAGGCAACCAGAAAGCAAATGGACCCATCACATGCTAATCCCAGTGTTAGTCTAGCCCTGAGTGAGTCAGACAATGGAAAAGCATGCTGGAGGAAACCAGGCATCGCAAAGATTGCAGTGATAAAGATGTTTCTGTAGAATGCCATCTACTACTTTTCAACAAATAGATGTCCAAGATGGAGCAATGCTATGTCAAAAATAATACTTACCGTGTTATGAAAAATTTTACACGTTCTCTAGTAGTGATAATTGGCATAATAAAATTGGAGTCATTCTACACTTCCAAAGTTTTTCTACAAATCATTATTTGTCTTGTATTTTTACCTGCTTACATTGACTTAGAATATTTTAAGTAATAAAGTGAATGTAAACATTGGCCAAAATTCAGCCACTTTTGGATGCCATATGATAAAAGGATTCTCATATTTAGTGTCAAAAGTTTCTAGGTGCTTGATCACATGTCTCTCACATAAAACTGATTTCTTATGTTTAGAAATTTGAATTTACCTCCTTGGAGTTTTCAGGGGACCATATATCTTCATAGACATCATTTATTGAAATAACTACACTAGACAGAAAGAGACAAACAGAATTTTAATTAAATTAATAGACAAACATATATAAAAGATCACCTACTTGCTACTAGTTGTATAATTCGATGCGCTAAGAACCGAGTATTAAAAACTCATTTCTAAGTTCAGGTAAGTTGTACAGCTCAGTCTATTGTTCCTCAGGATGTTCCACATACTACCGTCACAATCAGCATCAGCTGGTACCTGCTGAAATGCAAAATCTTAGTCTACTTTTCCAAACTTACTGAGTCAGAATCTTGGGGCGTACACCTGGAACCTGAATTTTAAGAACATATCCAGGAGATTATTTGTGTACTTTAAAGTTTGAAAAACTGTATAACAGATTTGTAAACGCATTGTCTTTAGATTGATCCCACTAATAGAGATTATGTTTTTAATTCGTGTCTGATACTGGAAAGGGAACAACACGCATCAGGGCTGGTGGTTGGGGCGGGAGGGAGAGGCTCAGGGCAAATAGCTAATGCATGTGGGGCTTAAAACCCAGATGATGGGTTAATAGGTATAGCAAACCACCATAGCACACATTTACCTGTGCAAAAAATCTGCACATTCTGCACATGTATCCTAGAACTTATAAAATAAGAAAATAAAATAAAATAAATTTGTGTGTGATTTTTAAAGGAAATATTTATTAGGTAAATCTTCTATGCTTATTTGAACAGTCCCATTAGAAATTATGGTTATTCTCTAGGTAATATACAAAAATATATATTATTGTGCCTAATATTATTAGGCACATGTAATTTATATATAATATATCATTCATATACCAGTGTATTGCCACAACTGTGATAAGGCAGTAGCTCTTTGTTGATATTTCCCTTGTAATTGAAAGGCATGGCCTTTTCAAAGAACATGACGTTTGCTTATAGAGGACAAGATACCTGTTTTACTTAATTATAAAATATGAAGCCATGTTCTGGTCCATCAGTCTTCTAAAATGGCTTACTGTTCCTGGAGGGTGAGACCATAACTCACAAATATATAATTCAAGTAAATTAGATTTAAATTATTCTTGTTCTTTTGACATGAAATTTCTGAAGAACAGAGATACAAGATCTCTTCTCTGGAGCAAAACAAACCCATTCTCTTCACATTTTCAATGAAAAAGTGTTACACAGGATTCAGCGAGTTTTTTTTTTTTTTTTTTAATAGATACAAGGTCTGCATTCATCATCCAGGCTGGAGTGCAGTAACGCAATCATAGCTAACTGCAGTCTAGAACTATGGGGCTCAATCGAACCGCCCCTCAGACTCCTAAATAGCTAGCACTACAGATATGCACCACTGCTCCTGCCTAATTTTTATTATTACTATTATTTTTTGTAGAGATGGGGTCTCACAATGTTGTCAACACAGTTCTTGAACTTTTGATCTCAAGTGATCCTCATGCCTAAGCCTTCCAGAGTGTTGGATTCCAGGCATGAGCCATTGCACCATCTCATGTTTCAGTAACTATTGAACTATGTCTGATTTAAGAAAAATACCCTGCTTTAATTAATTGCTAAATGTCAAATGGTTTCCTTTCTTTGTTTTCTTTTCCATCTCCTCTCATTTCTTTCCTGTGGTTTTCTTCCCTAGTTTATTTTTCTAATAATATTAGGTGCAGTTCCAGTGGATCTAAGATATTCATGTTCTTGTGCACAAAAAGCAAACTAGTAGTCCAAACTAATAGTCCAAAAGCAAACTAACAGGTAAGATATGGCAGATGTCAATATACTCATTTAAAAATTACAATTAAACCTAAGGCATATACATTTTATGTTGGAACACCAAAATGTAGGCATTATTTCACCCATGATTTTCTACTTCTCCAAGTTAGGAAGTGTGGGGATTATGTATGACAGGTGGAATCAGTGTGGTGGACTACAAATACAGTAGTGACCTTCTCATGCTAGTTATGGTCTCACCCTCCAGGAACAGTAGGCCATTTTAGAAGACTGATGGACCAGAACATGGCTTCATATTTTATAATTAAGTAAAACAGATATCTTGTCTTCTATAAGCAAACATCATATTCTTTGAAAAGGCCATGCCTTTCAATTGCAAGGGAAATATCAACAAAGAGCTACTGCCTTATCCCAGATTTAGCAATACACTGGTTGCTTAGGGATACAACCCATGAATGGGTATTTACAGTGATATTTATGCTAGGTTTTTATCTTCCTTCTTCACCTTCTTCTGCCTCTCCCCCTCCTCCTCTTTCTCTTCTTCTTCTTTGTGCTTCTCTTCCTCCATTTTCTGCTTCTCCTCCCCGTCCTGCTCCTCCATGTTCTCCAAATTACCTGTGATGAAAGTATGGACCAGATCTATGTGACCAAAATCTATGATGTTTATTTATTTAACTAAAAAAATCTTATGTTATAATCTGTTTGAACAACTAAAATGAAAAATACTGCTATTGACCTATATGGAACAACATGTAACTCTCTACTAGATGAGATAGAACCTCCTTTATTCTGGAGATACCATGTGACTAGCTTTACTCCTACTCTTAAGGAGATTTTCATATAATTTGAGAGTCAGACAATATTAATAGACAAAGAGATAGAGAAATTCAGGAGAAGACTAATGACATGAGACTAAAATTGGAAAATGAAGAGCCTCACTGGAGCTGCAGATTGGGGACTTATAAGCCAATTGATTATAATCAAGACTGAAATTGGAATAGATCATACAGGAAGGATGCATAGAATCAGAAGAAAATAGGCTGAGGAGAGATAACCTGGTCCGCACTGATGTAACATGTGGAAGATAATAGAAAGCTCATTAAAATATTTGTGATAAAAAAGATGAACAGAGAAGAGATGTATTTCTAAGCAGTTTGTATATTGCAGAAGCCAAGAGGATGAAACAACAAGAAGGAAAGCATTTCCATAAACAAATGTTGTTGTGAACTTAGTGGTTGCTGAGTTTCTCTAACTAATTTTTTCTTATATTTAAGGTATTATAATAATAGTTAGAATTTAACTAAATGAGAATATATCAAAATACATTTTATATAAAAATGCTTTAAATGCAAACAGGAAGTTATATCATTATAGTTTTACCATAAAAATCTTCACTGGAAAGAATATCTTGATTTTAAAACTTCTTTAAGAATAGAGGAGGAAATGTAAAACAGATAACGGTAAGAAAATATTTTTGAAAAACCTAAGAATCACCTCAAAGATCGAGATGTTGGAGAAAGTCAGAAATCTGATTAAATGTGTAGTAATTTATAGGAGAGTGAAAGTGGGAAGTTTAAAGAAGTAATGCAAAATGGGCTTAATTTCTTCTTTTCAAAATAGCTAGATTTTTTTTTTCTGGAATTTACTAGTAGGTGAGATGAATTGGATTCTTCAGAATACTAATAATATATTTGGACATTTTGTTGGAAAGAAAGAATGAGAGTATAAAACTAAATAAAAGAAAAATAGTTGCTAAGCAATTTTGTACTCCATATTTAGAAAGCAAAAAAGAAACATTTTTTTCTTGTACATTAGAGTTTTCTTGGTAAAGGTGCAGTGTAGGACAATTTATCAATTACTAGGATTGAGATTTTAGTGAATGGAGATTCTAAAACCCAGAATTCATTAGAATTGTCTCGGTTATATTATTATGTATTAGATGATGAAGATCAAGTCCTGGGTTGAAAGAATGAAATACAATAAGAATGAACAGACAGAATAAATCAACATACGAATATTAAGGCTCTACAGTTTTCTGTAAGGTCAAAGTACAGGTATCTACGCTTCAAACTTTTTCTCACTTCCAAAATATAAATCAGATCATGTACTCGTCCAATGACATCCATCCCAATTCAAAGGCTATGCTTGATCTACAGAACTTGAATCATCTGCATGCCCTTTTTCTGTGACCTAATTTATTTTGATTCATTTTTTGCTCTCTCTGTTCATATTAATCTCCTCGAAGTTTTCCCAAATACAACAAACATACTTGTACCACAATAGATTGGCATTTGCTATTTCTTCTGCTGGAGAATCTCTTTCCTCATGTTCATGCACATAATTAGTTCGTATCTCTTCTAAAATGTCACTATACCAAAGAGGCTGTTCTTGACTATTCCATTTAAAATATCATCTATGCCCTTGACTTACCTTATATTTCTTCAGTATACTTATCTCCTGAGATACTACCTATTTATGTTTTACTGGTTTATATTTCCAAACAACCATGTAAACTCCCCATAGGCAGACTTTCCTCTGTCTTATACCTTGCTGTGTCTCCAGCATCTAGAAGAGGCCTGACAGCTAGCGTCACTCAGTAAGTATTTGTTCAATGAAAGTCACTGCTGACAAACTTATGGAGGGCATTTGATTATTTGTGCTCTGTGTTCCCATTACTGTGCAGTGACAATGCGTGGGGGAGGGGGTTACCTTCTGTCTTGTGGAAACTGAGATAAAAAATGTGAGGACCTTCGAGGCTGAGAAAATTTGCTGTAACAGAGGAAACCAGGAGCCAATCAAATGTTAGATAAATAGGCCCAATAATCTAGCTGAGCTTAAGGATTACATGCTTAGAAAATATAAAATACTGCAGACTAAATTAGGAATAACTGACTCTAAAGGACCTCTGACATGAAAAACAGAAATAAAGAAATTTCACATAAGAGTATATTTAAAATATATTGCATTTATCAAAACAATGGATTTCTGTTACTCAGAAACAGCACTGCAAACAGCTTAATAGTTTGAAATTGCAACCATCCAATCAAACATCCATTAGGAAGGCAGGTATCTTGAAACAGAGAAAATACACTAAATCATACTCTTTCTTGTATTTTATTTTGTCTTTTTGATAATTCAGCCAACTCCTGTAAAAACATTTATACTCTTCTTGGTACAGAATAGCTATTTATAGATCATTTAAGTTAATATAATGCAGGGCTCAAAATAATATTTGACATAGAATAGATAATTAAATACTTGTTAAATGGGTATCAGAATAAATGCAAATTATCTTCAAGCATCTGCAAGTTAAATTTAAATTTCTCTTAAATGTTTCAATTATTATTTTATTTTTTTCCCACGTAAATATAGTCTACACACTTTATTCACATTTATTTTCCCAAATAACATTTTAAATATATCCTTTCTTGATTAAATTTCACCAGTTATTATCGAATGCCTAGAGGATCAAGTTCAGGCTGTTTCCCATATCATTAATGTCAACAGGATATTCAATTGGAATTTTTTAGCTGCTTTGCTCTCTCCTTTAAGGAGCTATTATATGGAAATTGGATTTTTTTACAGCTTAGGTAGAATTTCTGAAAGTAATGGATTTGACTCCAACTTAAAAGTTTACAAAATCATTTTTAGATTCCATAATATTTGGAAACTGAAATTTTCTTTCTTTCATTTTCATATTCTAATGCTGTATATAATAGATGGAATAATTGGTCACTGATAAAGTGAATTACTGCTCAGTCAAATGTGTCTTCAGTTAAGGTACTCAATTTTAATGATAATGATTAGGATTATGTAACACAGTCGAGAAGAGGCAACTTTGATGATCATTCATTGTGGAAATGTATAATTTATCTTTATATACAACTATCTTTCTTATGAATATAATTTCATGTTTAATTATATTTTAGAAAATTAGATACCAAATTGAAGTATGGCAAAAGTACCATGAATATTGAACAGTTTTTTGACCTCAGCTTGTATTTACTTTCTTTAAATGTCTTTTGTTCTCATTCAAAGTTATAGTTAACGAATCATAAAATATTAAAACCAAAAGTGACTTTAATGCATAGATAAATTTTCTGTGCACGACATGTACCAATTCTTTATCAGTTCTTGAAAACAATCATTTTATATCTACTTGAATTATCAATTTATTGTTTTTTTCAGGCATTACCTTTGAGTGCAGGGTATTTCTAACGTCTAATAGCCGGAAGCTGATTACATCCTAAGGGTGTGTTGTAGGCAAACCAATACCTTCCCATCCCTCAAAGATGTCCACATTCTTATTCCAGGAATCTTGGAATACATTAGGTTACATGGCAAAGGGAAATTAAGATTGCAGATAGAATTAAATTTGCTAATCACCAGATGTTGAGATTATTCAGGTGGATCCAATGTAATCACAAGAGTCCTAATACGTGGAAGAGAAAGACAGAGGGTTCAGAGTGATGTAATGTGAGAAGACTCAAGTGGCAATTGCTGGCTTTGAACATGGAGGAAGGGGCCATAAGTCAAATAATACAAGCAGCCTCTAGAAGCTAGAAAAGGTGAGAAAATCTGGACATTCCTTGGCAGCCTCCAGAAAAGAATGCAGTCCTGCTAATACTTTGATCTTATTCTAACAGGACCCATTTTGGACATCTGACCTCCAGAATTGTGAGATAAAAAATTTTGTTGTTTCTGGTAATTTGTTACAGCAGCAATAGGAAACTAATGGAGGCAGTGAGTAGTGTGCCTACATATAGGGAGTATGATACTCAGCTTGGCTTTGGAGATCTTATAGACCTAAATATTTTTCTTCAACTAATTTACTAAATGTATGACATTGGGTAACTAACTTAATCCTATCCAATGTTGATTTCTTTGGCTATAACAATGCATGCTTCAACAGAATTGTATAATGATTAAATAAATACCTTGTGGTAAAGCACTCAGCCCTTGAGAACAGTAAGTGACAAACATTATTGCTGCCATTTAAAGTAATTGTTCTATGCCAGGAATTGAATAGGTGTCTTACATTTGTTATGACATTAATTCTTCCAACAACTCCTTTAGGATGTCCTTACCCAAGATAAAACTTGGGTTCAGACAGGGTAAGTGACAGAGCCAAAATAATGTCACCAGAAAGTGAAAGAGTCATAATGAAAACTTTTTAAAAAAAATTAAAAGCATATATATATATGCATATTGAGGGCCAGGCCATTGCTCTGACATCTAAAAGCTAATACTTCAATCTAGCCTCTTCCAAAAGAAAACCTCAAAGCAAAGTTGTCTCTCAATGCCTGATTTATTAACAATGACTGATTAATAGAATGTCTATACAACCTCTTGCCATCTTAAAAATGTATATATTTTGGAGCACCCTGTACTTGAACTCCTTTATGAATGAAACTTTCATGCATAATAACTAGTCATAAGAGCTAGCTTAGATTTTATTAAACAGTGTACATACATCTCTCTCTCTATATATATATGTGTGTGTGTGTGCATGTATACATACATACACATATATGATGTAGAACCCATCAGATCGATATGCATTCATTATGTATACAGAGTGAATGGCAGATATCCAGGAGAAAGAAGAAATAGGTTTGGCAGCTAGCCAATCTCTTCCACAAGACTTGAATAAGCCAACTGAGGAAAGTAGAGTGAAGTAAGAACCTGTCAGCACATTGTTAAGGAGATGAAAAAAAAAAAATGGTGAATAGGAGGCAGGACTAAATTGCAGCTCTCACTCTGACAGACACCTCACATTGTGAACTTTTGCTCCAAAAACTACTGCAGGAATATATCAGTAAAGCTGAGAGAATCCATATACACTTTGAAGGAAGTGAATTGCTCCTGCTGGACCTAGAAAACAGCTAATATACTATGCTGGTATCCACAGCTGAGAGACCTGAGGACAGGTCACAGTTTTGGAGTCTGTGGAGACATTCCCAGGTTCTGTCCCAGAGCCTAGTAACCTTGCTGGGTTGCTAGATCCAGAAGAGAAATAACAATCACTACAGTTTGGCTCTCAGGAAGCCACATCCCTAGGGAAAAGGGAAGCGTACTATGTCAAGGGAGCACCCATGAGATAAAAGAATTGGAACAGCAGCCTTGAGCCCCAGTTCTTCCTTCTGATATAACCTACTCAAATGAGAAGGAACCAGATAAACAATTCTAGTAATATGACAAAACAAAATTATTTAACACTCCCCACCCCCCCAAATCACACTAGCTCATCAGCAATGGTTCCGAACCAAGAAAAAAGCCCTGAATTGCCAGAAAAAATAATTCAGAAGGTCAATTATTAAGCTAATCAAGGAAGCACCAGAGAAAGGTGAAATCCAACTTAAGGAAATAAAAAATAATGATACAATATATGATGGGAGAAATCTTCAGTGAAATAAATAGCATAAATAGAAAACAATCACAACTTTAGGAAATAAAGGACATGCTTAGAGAAATGTAGAATGTATTGCAAAGTGTCAGCAATAGAATCAAACAAGCAGAAGAAAAAACTTCAGAGCTCGAAGACAAGGTTTTTAAAATAACCCCATCCAAGAAAGACAAAGAAAAATAATCTAAAAAAATGAGTAAAGCCTCCAAGAATCTTGGGATTATGTTAAATGACCAAACCTAAGAATAATTGGCATTCATGAGGAAGAAGGGATATCTAAAAGTTTGCAAAACATTTTTGGGGAAATAGTCAAGGAAAACTCCTCTGGTCTTGCTAGAGATCTAGACATCCAAATACAAGAAGCTCAAAGAGCACTTGGGAAATTCATCACAAAAAGATTATCGCCTAGACACACAGTCATCAGGTTATCTAAAGTCAAGATGAAAGAAAGAATATTAAAAGCTGTGTAGTAAAAGCACCAGATAACCTACAAAGAAAAACATATCATATGAACAGCTGATTTCTCAGCAGAAATCCAACATGCTAGAAGGGATTGGGGCTCTATCTTCAGCTTCCTTAAACAAAACAATTATCAGCCAAGAATTTTGTATTCAGTGAAACTAAGCTTCAAAAATGAAGGACAAATACAGTCTTTTTCAAACAAACAAAGGCTGAGAGATTTCACCACTACCAAGCCAATACTACAAGAACTCCTAAAAGGAGCTATAAATCTTGAAACAAATAATGGAAACACATAAAAAGAGAAACACTTTAAAGGATGACTCTCACAGGACATATAAAACAAAACAAAAATAGAAAAACAGCAGAAAAGAATCATGATTTTCAGGCCACAAATAGCACAATGAATAGAATAGTACCTCACATCTCAATACTAATGTTGAATGTAAATGGTCTAAATGTTCCACTTGAAAGATAGAGAATTGGCCAAACACGGTGGCTCACGCCTGTAATCCCAGAACTTTGGGAGGCCGAGGTGGGTGGATCATGAGGTCAAGAGATCAAGATTGTCCTGGCCAAAATGGTGAAACCCTGTCTCTACTAAAATACAATAAATTAGCCTGGCATGGTGGCATGTGCCTGTAGTCTCAGCTACTCAGGGGGCTGAGGCAGGGGAATCACTTGACCCGGGAGAGCTGAGATCATGCCACTGCACTACAGCCTGGTGACAGAGCAAGACTCTGTCTCAAACAAAACAAAACAAAACAAAAACCCCAGCATTGCCAAATGAATAAGAATTTGCCACCCAAGTGTCTGCTGCCTTCAAGAGACTCACCTAACACATAAGGACTCACAAAAACTTAAGCTAAAGGGGTGGCAAAAGATATTCCATGCAAATGGACACCAGAAGCAACCAAGAGCTGCTATTCTTATATCAGACAAAACAAACTTTAAAGCAACAGCAGTTAAAACAGACAAAGTGGTACATTTTATAATGATAAAAGGCATTGTCACTGGAAAGTATCACAATCCTAAATATATATGCACCTAAAACTGGAGCTCCCAAATTTATAAAACCATTACTATTAGATCTAATAAATGGCATAGACAGCAGTACTATAATAGTGGGGGACTTCAATACTCCACTCACAGCACTAGACAGGTTGTCATCAAGACAGAAAGTTAACAAAGAAACAATAGATTTAAACTATACCCTAGAACAAATGGACTTAACAGATATTTACAGAACATTCTATCCAACAACTGCAGAATATACATTCTATTCATCAGTGCATGGAATATTCTCTAAGATAGATCATATGATCAGCCACAAAACAAGTCCCAATAAATTTAAGAAAATCGAAATAATACCAAGTACTCTCTCTGACCAAAGCAAAGTAAAATTGGAAATCAACTCCAAAAGGAAACTTCAAGACCACGCAAATACATTGAAAGTAAATAACTTGCTCCTGAGTGATCACTGCGTAAACAATGAATTCAAGATGAAAATGTAAAATGTTTTGAACCGAATAACCATAAAGACACAACCTATCAAAACCTCTGGGATGCAGCAAACGTGATGCTAAGAGGAAAGTTCATAGCCCTAAATGCCTAGATCAAAAAGTTTTGAAAGAGCACAAATAGACAATCTAAAGTCACACCTCAAGGAACTAGAGAAGAGAAAGCAAACCAAATCCAACCCCAGCAGAAGAAAAGAAATAACCAAGATGGGAGAATAACTAAATGAAATTGAGACAAGGAAAAAAAAAGATAAATGAAAGAAAAATCTGGTTCTTTTAAAAGATAAATAAAATTGATAGACCATTGGCAAGTTTAACCTTGAAAAGAAGACAGAAAATCCAAATAAGCTCAATTAGAAATTAAACAGGAGATTTTACAATCGACACCACAGAAATACAAAAGAACATTCAAGATTACTCTGAACACCTTCATGCACATAAACTAGAAAACCTAGAGGAGGTGGATAAATTCCTGGAAATACACAACCCCACTAGCTTAAATCAGGAAGAATTAGAAACCCTAAACAGACCAATAACAAACAGTGAGATGGTAATAAAAAATTTCAACAATAAAAGTTCAGGACATGATGGATTCACAGCTGAATCTATCAGACATTCAAAGAAGAATTGGTACTAATTCCACTGACACAATTATATAAGATAGAAAAGAGGGAATCCTCCCTAAATCATTCTATGAAGCCAGTATCATCCTAATACCAAAACCAGGAAGGAAAGGATATAGCAAAACAACAAAAAACTACAGACCAATATTCCTGGAAAACGTAGATGCAAAAATCCTTAACAAAATACTAGCTAACTGAATCCAATAGCATATCAGAAAGATTATCCACTATGATCAAGAGGGTTTTATACAAGGGATGCAGGGGTGGTTTAAAATATGGAAGTCAATGAATGTGATACACCACATAAACAGAATTAAAAACAAAAATCACATGATATCTCAATAGACACAACAAAAGCCTTTGACAAAATCAAGCATCATTTTATGATTAAAACTCTCAGCAAAATCAGCACACAAGGGCCATATCTCAATGTAATAAAACCCATCTATGACAAACCCACAGCCAACATAATACTGAACAGGGATATGTTGAAAGCATTTCCTTTGAGAAGTGGAATAAGACAAGGACGCCTACTCTCACCACTTCTATTCAACATAGTACTGGAAGCCCTAGCCAGGGCAGTCAGACAAAAGAAATGACATCCAAATCATTAAAGAGGAAGTCAAACTGTTGCTATTTGCAAATAGTATAATTGTATAACTAGAAAACCCCAAGACTCCTCCAAAAAGCTCCTAGAACTGATAAATGAATTCAGCAAAGTTACCAGATAAAAAATTAACGTACACAAATCAGTAGCTCTGCTATACACCAACAGTGACCAAGCTGAAAATCACATTAAGAACTCAACCACTTTAACAATAGCTGCAAGAAAAATAAAATACTTAGGAATATACCTAACCAAGGAGGTAAAAGATCTCTACAATGAAAAACTACAAAACCCTGGTGAAAGAAATCATAGATGACACAAACAAATGGAAACACACCCCACGCTCATGGATGGGTAGAATCAATATTGTGGAAATGACCACACTGCCAAAAGCAATCTACAAATTCAATGCAATTCCCCTCAAAATACCACCATCATACTTCACAGAACTAGAACAAACCATTCTAAAATTCGTTTGAAACCAAAAAAGAGCCTGCATAACCAAAGCAATACTAAGCAAAAACAAAACAAACAAAAAAACAAAAAAAAATTTGGAGGCATCACATCATCACATTACCTGACTTTAAACTATTCTGTAAGGCCATAGTTACCAAAACAACATGATCGTGGTATGGCAGTTAGACCAATGGAAAAGAATAGAGAATCCATAAATAAAGTCAAACACTTAATATCTAACTGAATTTTGACAGAGCAAACAAAAACATAAAGTGGGGAAAGGACACCTTATTCAACAAATAGTGCTGGGATAATTGACAAGCCACATGAAGGAGAATGAAACTAGATCCTCATCTCTCACCTCATACAAAAGTCAACTGAAGATAGATCAAGAACTTAAAATCTAAGATCTGAATTCTAGCAGATAGGATCAGAAAAACCCTTCTAGACATTGACTTAGGCAAAGAGTTCATGACTAGGAACTCCAAAGCAAATGCAACAAAAGCACGTTAATAGGTGCAACTTAATTAAACTCAGCAAAAGGAATAGTCAGCAGAGTAAACAGACAACCCAGAGAGTGGGAGAATATCTTCATAATCTATACATCCAGCAAAGGACTAATATCCATAATCTACAATGAACTCAAACAAATTAGCAAGAAAAATACAAACGATGTCATCAAAAGTAGGCTAAGGACATGAATAGACAATTCTCAAAAGAAGATAGACAAATGGCCACCAAACATATGAAAAAATGCTGAACATCATTAATTATCAGGGAAATGCTAATCAAAATCACAATGCAATACCACCTTACTCCTGTAAGAATGGCCATAATAAAAAATCAAAAAATAGTTGATGTTGGCATGGATGTGGTGAACAGAGAACCCTTTTATACTGCTGGTGGGAATGTAAACTAGTACAACCACTAAGGGAAACAGTGTTGAGTTTCCTTAAAGAACTAAAAGTGGAACTACCATTTGATCTAGCAATCTCACTACTAGATATCTAGCCAGAGGAAAAGAAACTATTAGATTAAAAAGATGCTTGCACATGCATGTTTACAGCAGCAGAATTTGCAATTGCAAAAATATGGAAACAGTCCAAATGCCCATCAATCAACGAGTGGATATATATGATGGAATACTACTCAGCCATAAAAAGGAGCGAATCAATGGCATTTGCAGCAACTTGGATGGAACTGGAGAATATTATTCTAAGCAAAGTAATGCAGAAATAGAAAACCAAACGTTATATTTTCTCACTCATAAGTGGAAGCTAAGCCATGAGGTTGAAAAGGCATTAAGAATGACACAATTGACTTTGAGGACTTCGGGGAAAGGGTGTGAGGGGTGTGAGGGATAAAGGAGTATACACTGGGTTCAGTGAATGTTGCTTGGGTGATGGGTGCACCAAAATCTCTCAAATCACCACTAAATATTTTACTTATGTAAGCAAATACCACCTGTTCCCTGAAAACCTATGGAAATAAAAAAAAAAAAGTGTTTTTTAAAAAGTGAGCGACTCTCTGCCAGAGATGTAAAAGCAATCAATTATATCCTTAAGCTTTTAATCTGAGCAAGAGGATGGTGCAGTTAACAGACAATGAGACAAGGATACAACAAGACATCTAATTTAATTTGTCAAACTTCCACAGTCTTTCACATGCTAAGTGTGTAACGTGGACTGTCAAAGGCAATTCAGGAGAAAGTACACACTACATCCATCTCACAGCATTCAGTGACTTCCTCTCTCACTGACTCTGGTTTCAAAATCTGAATCCTAGCACTCTCCTTCTCCCTTAAAAATGGTTTTGGTCCCAACAACGACTCTCTGTGCTACATGTAACTCTTTGTAGATTGAAGATTGGAATTGATTTTTGACAATTTTTGTCAAGTTACTTTTAAGATAAATATAATAAAAAAGACAATGCAAATAATTCACTACTTTTCGAATTATTCTATAAAACATGCTTTTTAGACACTGGAAATATTGTATGTGGCTTAACGTGTTGTTAGATAGGTAAAGGGATTTTTTGAATAGGAAGAATCATATGAGTACAGAGCAAATAAGACTTACTTCCACCCCTGTAGGTAAAGGAAAACATTTAATAAAAATTCTTTTTATTAAATTTGAACTACTGATTAATCATTCCTAATTCTCTTATGTTTTGCAGACATATTCCTGAGTGACTGATTAAGTATTCACAAGTACCCATTTCTTACTCTTTGCTTTGTCTTGACCAAATATTATTCTGGCTTCTCTCCATTCTACAGGCCTCGAAATTCTGCTGCTCTTCAAGCCTGAGCAAGCACTAAACATTGGAATGTGTCCCTTAATTAGCTTATCCTGAGAATCAGCAGACCACAGTGGAATACTTTTCTTATCAGATTCTCCTGGTTGTTTTCCCTTGCTTGCCCAAATTCCCCCAAAGGCTCTGCTAATCTTTGCTTACCACCTCTGTCTCAGTGGTAAGCAAAATTCTTACCAGTTGAGAAACTTCTTGTTATGTTTGATGTTGACATGCTTGAACATTTTTGAGATCAGATCTTTCTACCTATTTTAATGATCTTTCAACTGAATAAAGTCTCTCAATGTATGTTTGTATTTGAGGTGATAAAAAAATCCTTGCCTAAAACTTGTGCCTTGGTTAAAGTTATGCATATAAAAACACTTTGCCAAAAATGTTCTAAAATATATGATCAGAATTTCCAATAAATTGCTGATATCTCTACCACTTCTTTCTTAGTTCTAGCTCCGATCTCTCATCCTAAATTATTTTGCTAGATTTCCAGTGGCCTTCCTTATTATCTCTCTGCATGCTCTCTTATCTTAACTGCCATATTCCTGCTGTTATAATATGCCTAAATACTCATCCAATCACTTGACATTTTAATTACGTGATATTCTAACTGTCTGAAGATTGCCTGTATTTTATCCACCTATCTCCAAAAATAGACAAAAAGTTCTTGAGGAGTTCAGTAGTTCAGTTCTAACATTTAACTTGCTTCGATTTTTAGTTTAAATGCTTTTTCAATTGTTGTTCTAAGTTAGCATAGCCAAATTAATTTCTTCAACGTCTTCCACCTAAACCAAACAAACCATATACATGGCAAAATTCCTTGGGAAAAAAAGAAACAAATACATAAATAACCGCCAACCATTATCTCTTTTTTGAAAGGCATAAAAGTGCTTTGCGCTTTTATTTGCTAATCCAATCCTGACACGTTGCACCCATTTGTTTTTTCTCCTTTGCTGAATTGGTCTCTCATTCAATCCATCATTAAACCTGTTAATATCCTTTACAAATACTCCTTTTCCACATTTCTTTTAAGTCTTTCTATAACCTATTTCAGTCCCCTCCTTAAATATAGCCGACGTATTTCATTCACATTTATTGTTCCAAAATAATATTTTAAATATATCCTTTCTTGATCAAATATGATCAACTCTTACCTAATGCCTAGAGTATCAAGTTCAGATTCTTTCCCATATCATTATTGGCAACAGAGATTTCGACTGGAATAAAATCTACAACTGCACTGAAAAATAATTGAAATCCTATGGATGATTTCAACAGTAAATCACAGGACAGTGTTCATATTTTTAAAAGTTTACTTTGATTTGTAGTGAAAAACTATTTTTTCCTAGAAATACTATTTTTTTCCTAGCAACTTGAAAGTTTGTGTTGCATATAAATAGGTAAAATTGAATTGACTTTCTAAAAAGGAAATTAATAACATTTTCCTCTCTCATTTTTGATATGATATTAGTGGTTTTTATCCTAACTACTTATTAGAATTACTTAAGACAAAAATTCTCAAAGTTATTGTGTTATACATCACATAGGGATGTTATTAAAATGCAGATTCTGATTCGTTCGACTTAGATGTGGTTTAGACTCTACATTTCTCACAAGATCCCAGATAGTGCTTGTGTAGCTTGTCCAAAGATTAAATTTTAGGAGGAAAAGTTTTAAACAATATCCAGATATAGCTTCAGCGGCAGTGAAGCCTGCCGTCACAATTATGCACCTTTCTGATCAAGGGCTTTTATGTAATATGTCCTTCAACAGCCTTACTAGTTCTACAAAGAGTACAAGTATTATCATAATACCCACTGTGTTGATGAGGAAATTGAAGTTTGGAAAGGATTAGTAATACTTCAAGATCGTGAAAATAGTAGTTGTCAGGAGCAGAATACAAATACAGGCGTTCCCCTCCCCAGAGCTCACCCTTTTAATCATAACAGGGCAGAAGATTTCCCTCAGAATCATTTATATAAATGAATGCATTTCAAGGAGCTATCCCAGGCTACATTTCTAAAGCTAGAACTGTTTTATGACTTCCTTATGTGTTTCTTCTTTCTAACTGTCAGTACTGATATGTTTGAAAAGTAAAAAAAAAAAATCACTAGACTCGTCTTACCTCTGTAGACATGCCCTGCGATTGCTGAGCAACAAATGACCGAAAGAAATTCCTACAAAATACTGAGATTGAACTCGACTGGATTATTTTACGATAAAGATTGTGATGACAAAGAAATCAGGAAACAAATGGATCCATCATATGTTAATTAGTTTAGACATGTGAGAATAAGATGAGGGAAAAAATCGTGCTACAGTAACCAAGCATAGAAATGATTACATCTATAATATGTTTGCGTGGACAACATTCTATTTTATTTCAACAACTATATGTCCAAGATGAAACAACTCTGACAAAAATGATACTAAAATCCTTCCAAAATTTAATCTATTTTCTAGGAAATAGTGATAACTGACATAATATAATTGGAGTCATTATATATTTTTATAAATTTTTCTAAAAATTATGATTAATACTGTGCTTTTAATTTCTTCCATGGACTTTAAAATATTTTAATTCATAAAGTGGATGTAAACATTTGCCAAAATTCTGTAATCTCTTGATTACTACTATGTAATAAAATAATTCTTATAATTACAGCCAAATAGTTCTAGGTGTTTAGTATAATAATATACATCATACCTAATAACTGGATACTTATGTTTGGAAATTCAATGTACTTCTCTGGAGTTTTTAAAGGCTCATATTTTTACATGGAAGCCATGTGTTGCCATGATTGCACTAGACAGAAAGGAGGAAAAAAAAAGAACATTCACTAAGTTCCTAGATAAATTTGTTCAAAACTTAACCAACTGGTGACTGATTGGTTAATTCAAACACTTAGAACTCAATGTTAAAAACTCATCTGTAAATTGAAGATAAATTATAAAGCCTAATCCATTGTTTCTGTGTGTGCTACATGGAACCATGAGAATCACCATCAGCTGGAGCCTATTATAATGAAAATTCTTAGTCTCACTTTCCAAACTTGCTGAATCAGAATCTTGGGGGTACACCAGAAACTTGCATTTTAACAGTATCTCTAGGTGGTACTTTCTGTACTGTAAAGTTTGGAAAAACACATGGTCAACTCACAAATGTATTATTTGTCCTTAGACTTCATCCCACAAATAGAACTTATGGCTTAATGTGTCAGATTTATTAGGAAAATATTTATAAGGTAAAGCTTCTATGTTATAATTGAACAGTCCTATTGGAAATAATGGTTATTCTCTAGGTAAATACAAAAAGATAAATTATTTCTTAAGGCGAATAAATAATTCAATTCAAAATAGATCTATTCTAAGCACTGGAGATACAAGGTTTCTTCTAGTGCTCAAAATAATACAATCTGTCATCACTTCTTAATGGAAAAGAGATATATAGTTCAGTAACTTGAAGTATGTCTGACTTTGAAGAGTAAACACTGCTTTGGATATGTTTGAACTGTGAAATGATTTCTCCCCTTTCTTCTTTCTTTCCTGTCTTTCTCCTCTACTTTTTTCCCACTATTTATTTCTTCACTAACCATTTAAACAACAATGTAAGGCACTGTTGTATTACTTCTATAATATTCATGTTCTAGTGAACACAAAGCAACGTAATTGTCCAAAGGTATTGACAGACAATAAGATACCCGGTAAAAATGTTGATATATTTTAATATAACATTTTACAACTACAAGTAAACTTACGTCATCTATATTTTGTGTTGGAACACCAAAATATAGGCATTATTTCACACATCGTTTCCTGTTTCCCCAGGTTAGGGAGTGTGAGAATTGTGTATGACAGTTTGAACAAACATAGTGGACTAGATACACAGGAGTGACCTTCCCTCCAGGAACAGTAGGCCATTTTGGAAGACTGATGGATCAGACATGTCTCATCTTCACATTTTATAATTAAATAAAACAGTTATCTAATTATTTATAAACAAACACTATGCTCTTTGAAAAGGCAATGTCTTTCATTTATAAGGGAAACATGAAAAAATAGTGAAGGCTTTATCACAAGCATATCATTAAATTGATGTCTTAAGGATGTAACCCATGAATAGGTATTTGCTGTCATATTTATGCTGGGCTTTCCTCCTACTCTTCTTCTTTCTTCTTTTCTATTTCTACTATGATGAAAGTATGCAACAGTTTATGAAAAAATCTGTGATGTTTATTTACCTAAAAATATATTATATTCCAGTTTCCATATTAAGAGGAAAAATACTTCAAATGACAAATGTGAAACAACACTGGACTGTATTCTGTATAAGATGAAACATTCTAGACACTGGTGATACAAAGTAAATGTTCTTTTCTGCTCCTAAGGAGGTTACAGTTTAATTTATAAAACATACAATGTTAAAGGCAACTGCGCATCAATCTAGAGGAGTGTTTATTATATAAGTCTAAATTGAGAGAAGAAGGAACTCTTCTTCCCACACATGAACTGTAGACTTTGGACTTATCAGCTCATTGATTTTAATCAATTATGAAAATGACCTATGAAAAGAAATGAAATCATACAAGAAACACGTGTACAGCCAGAAAAAAAAGAAGGTTGAGAAAAGATCCCCTAGACAACACCGAGGTAGTATGTTGGAGAAAATAGAAAGCCCATGAAAATCTCTGAGAAGGAAAAGAATAGTATAGTATTTTCAAGCAATATACATACATAATGGAAGCAAAAGGGATGAAATTTCAAAGGGAAAATGTTAATCACAATGAACAAAAGTTGTAGTGAAATAGGGGATTCTGTAATTTCTTTAAACGACAATTTAGTTACCCAGACCATGTTATAATAATAGTTGAAAGTGAATTAAATAAAGATATATATTCCATATATTAATATATAATATGAAATGTGATTTATATATTATATGAAATGTTTATTTCATATATATGAGAAATTAAAAATATAAATTATTTAAAGGTAAACATTAGGTAGTTTTATTATTTTTAGCATCATAGTATTCATTTGAAAGAACATCTTAGTTTCAAAAATTTCTCTGAAAATAAAGGAGAAAATGCAAAACAAAGAATAATGAAAAAATATCTTTGGAAAACATGACGGTCATCTTCACTTTTAAGACTTTGAGAATTAGAAATCTGGTCAGATATAGATTAATTTATTAAAAGTGAGAGTAAGAAGTTTAAGACACTTATGCCTAATGAATTCATTTCTCCCTTCAAATACATAGACTATTGTTATTATTATTATTATTATTTTGAAATTGACTACAGACTGAGATGAGTTGGATCCTTCAGAAAATGAATATTGGGGCAATTTATTTTAGGTTAATAAGAGAGGTATTGCATCAAATACAAGGGTAAAACTTGGTGAGCAATGTCGTACTCCAAATTTAGAAAAAAAATACATTTTTTTCTATATATCTAGGTTTTGATAAAGAAACATATAAAATTTGGGGATTTGTAGGATTGAGATATTAGCAAGTAGGCTGACCCAAACCCAGAGCTCATTGGAGTTGTTCGAATTATTGCAAGTATATAGTGAATGAAAAATATGAAGTACTGGGTTAGAGGAAAATAAAATAAATTGTAAAAGGAACACATCGAATAAAAGGACATAAAAATAGGAAGGACTCACAGATTTCTGTAAGGCCCAAGTGTGGATATCTATGATTCAACCCTTGATTCCCTTCCAAAATATAAGTAAGATTGTATCTTTCTCCGATGTTATCCATCTCAAATCAAAGACTTAACATGGGCTACAAAGCTTTAATTACCTGCGTATCCCTTACACTGTGAAGTAATTTATTTTGATCCATTTGCCTTCTCTGTCTATATTGGTCTCCTTGAATTTGTCCCTAATGAAACAAACATGTTTCTATGAAAATAAATTTGCATTTGCTATGTTTCTGCTAGAAAATTTATTTCTCTATATTGGCTCTCATGCTTAGTTCATAACTTTCATAAAATGTCACTATATCAGAGAGTCTTTTGTTGACTATCCTGTTTAAATTTGTTTCTATGCCCTAGATATGCTTATACTTCTTTAGCACACTTATCATTGCCTAAGATATGTACTATTTATTTACTTTGTATCTGCATCTGCCAGTTACAATGTAAACTCTCTAAAGGCAGGACTTTTGTATCTCTTTGTCTGCAGCATCTAGAAGACGGCCTGACAGCTGGGGTCATTCAATAAATATTTCTTGAATAAAAGTCGTTGCTGAAAAACTAATGGAGGGCATTAGATGGTTTACATGCAGAATGCCTACATACTGCTGTAGAGTGACATGGTGGTTATCTTCTGACCTACAGGGGCTGAGATAAAAAATGTGAGTGCTTTGGAGGCTTAGCAACTGTGGTGTCTCAAAGGAAACCATGGGCAAATCAAATCTTGGCATAAATAGCTCTAATAATAAGGGAGTTTGAGTACCATGTTTGTAACATATAAAATATGACAGACTCAATTACAAATAAGGACCTCTGACATTATGTGCTTCAGTCTGTGCTAGTCAAACTGGGAAAGAAGATGATGAAAGAAATCGTTATTCCCATAAATAGGAAAAAGAAAAATAAGGAGCATACACATAAGAATGTGCTTGAAATTTATTGCTTTTAGAGAAGAAGTGATTTCTATTATTCAGAAACAGCACTGAAAACAGCTTAACAGTTTAAATTGCAATTACATCACCAAATGAAAATTAAAAAGGCAAGTATCTTGAAACAAAGAGTACACAGTAAATTATAGTCTGTTTTTCATTTGTATTGTTTTTTGATGATTCTTCAAAAAGTGGTGGTAGTGTGATATGGTATGAAGGATGAGAATATGCATGTAGAAGTTGTATTTGCCAATCAAACCTGCACAGAGAAAGAAACATTATCTGTAAAATTTTTACCCCTGTAAATACATTTATATTCTGGCCTGGTACAGAGTAGATACTATATAAAATTTTAGTTTATAAAATGCAGGGCACAAAATAATATTTGACACAGAGTAGACAATTAAACACTTATTAAATTGTATCTGAACAAATAAAAATGATCATTCAGCATATATAATTTAAATTCAAATTTAAATTGTTTTTCAATCATCATACTATTTTATTCTTCTACTTAAATATAGTCTACACATTTCATTTATATACATTTTCCCTAAATAATATTTTAGTACATCTTTCCTTGATTAAATGTCATCAGTTATTACCTAAAACCTAAGGGATCAAGTTCAGGCTCTTCCTCATATCATTAATGGCAATAGAGAATTGAATGGGAATATAATCTCCCAAATGCACTGAAAAATGATTGAAATCCTTTGGACTGTGTTAACTTTGAATTGTAGAACAATCCTCCCTTATCTCCAACAGTTTGCTCTATTTTGTAGTGAAATATTTAGTCTTTCATAGAATTTAGAACATTTAATGTTGTGTAGACACAGATAAAACTGACTTTCTAAAAAGAAATTGATGACATTTTCGTATTTTCTTGTTAGCATTATGTTAATAATTTCTATAGTAATTGCTCAGTCGAGTTACTTAGGGTATAAAGTGCAAATTTCTCACAAGTTCCCAGATGGTTCCCAGATGGAAGCTTCTCCAAAGACTGCATTTTAGGAGTGAAAACTTTAAGCAACATCTAGGTACAGATTTAGTGGCAGGGAAGCCCTGCAGTTATAACTATAAACCTTTCTGATCAAGAGATTTTATGTGATATGTCTTTCAAAAGTGTCAACAATTCTAAAAAGTATATTTCAGTGTTACAATACACAATTTTTTGATGAGAAAACTGAGGTTTGGGAGCATTAAGAGTAGTTCAAAGTCATGAAACTGGTAGTTGTCAGGGCCAGGATACAAACCCTGGTGTTCCCCATCCTATAACCCAGCCTTCTAACCATAGCAGGACAGAGACTTTATCTCAGAAGCATTTATATAAACTAATACACTTCAAGGAGCTATATCAGGCTGCTTTCTTATACTGGAACTGCTGTTGGTTTAATGGTTTGTTTTTGTTTTTCTTCTTTTAACTGTCAGCACTGATACAGAAAGTAAAAATGTCACTAAACCCATCTTACCTCAATAATCACGTCCTGCAGTCACTGATGATATTAACAGGGATATTGTTAGTATTGTGGTTGGTATGGTTGGTATGGTAGTGGGTATAGTGGTGGTGGTACAAATGGCCGATAAGGGCCATACAACCCTTCCTGTATACACACAAGGAGAAAGAAAATTGCAGAAAATTGAGATATTGACAGTGCAAATGTTTTTATTAGAAGCTCAGATTGTTAAAGTTTTAGGAACTTACATATTACTTATAAGATTTTTTCCAAACTTTTAATTAGATTTTTCTTTTTGGTTATAAACACATTTTAAAAGCAGGTAAAAATGATTGAGTATTTACCTTTGTACTGTATGTTCACAGTTTTGTGGTTTTATTTTACGTGCAGGAACACTGATTATAGGCTATCACTCCAAAGAGGTTTTAAATTTTCCTCAAAATACTACCTCCCAGCAACCAGTTTGCCCACTTTTGAGTATTATGGGAAGGAGATATTTACTAAATTCAGCTTATGTGGTGACAGCTTATGTGGTCACTCTTTTAATGAGCTTACTGTCTCTTATGATTCCTACATTCTTCAATACTTCTGCCTTCTGTTGACACAAATAACCATCATCCCTTTTAGAGCACCTTTTTATTTGGTGTTACTTTAATCCATGTATTTACTATATTAGTTAGGAGATCTTTTGCAACCCTATCAGGTTGACATTATATGCCAACATACGGGGACATCAAGATACATACATTAAGAAAAAATGTTAAAGAAATGAAATTTTCTATCTCATTTATCATGGTCTGTTTAATTTAATGAGTTTATTGCCCTCAAAAAAAATCAGAAGATGCAAACTTACCATATTTTATGTGTAATTATCAGCCTTTATGCTCTATGAGGCATGTTTTATAATTAATAGAATTAGAATTTTAACTATTTTTTAGGTCAATGTGATTACTCAGGAGATGATACTTGAGGGCTCAGAGAGTAACTGGTTTCTCTGGTTGGCATTATAAGTTTCAATTGAAATGTTGTTAGGACACAATACATTTGTGACTGTTACCTGTGTATCATAAATAGATGAAAACAAGTACACTTTTGCAACTACTACATATATTTGAAAAATAAATATTGACTCTTCTAGAAGAATAAGTAATCAGAGAATAAAATTTATTTGGACTACACAGCATTATCAGAGAATACTTACATCGAATCTTCTCAATCTACGAAGATATTTCTGTGAAAAATGAAGACAAGCTTAATAATTTAATACAAATGTAGGGAGGACAAAACTGAAAACAAGTTTTCCAGTGAATGAAAATGACTCACCTCTTCAGATGAATCAGCTCCCTTAGAAAACAGAAAATGAGACAATAGTTATTATCTTAATGTTATAATTCCAGATTGAGTACAAAAATGAACTCAGCAGCTACAATTGTGAGTAAACAGGATGTAAGCAAATCATCAATAGACACTAAATTAGTTATTTTTGCTTTATGACATCTTTAAAATGTGTCAAGAGTATGCTTTTCTGTAATTAGTGTGCTATATTCAAATATAAATTTATTTTGATTTATACTTCTTTGGTGTGTGAAAGGGAGTAAATGGTTATCATTGATGAATGAAAAGTGAAACTGTAGTTTTTCATATGTTCTCAGTAGCTCAAAGGCTACTTACATATAACTTTTATTTACTGACAGAGACAAGCATTATGTTTTTCTCTGTTTTCCTTACATTTTTATGTTTTATTTTTCAGACACCTACCTTTTTATAACAAATAATGTGGTATACTATGATTTTATAATCAAATTAGTTTTTGAAATATCTGTTAGAATTTACCAGATAAGCTGGAGTATTTTTATTCTTTCATGGCCAGTTTCCTACTAATGTCATAGACAGAAAAGGAACAGGAGAAAGAGAAGGAAGTAGAGTAGAAGAAAGAGCTCCAGAGAAGTCAAGTGCTTTACCTGGTGATACAGAGTAGTAAATGACAATACAGATTGGGAACTCATAGCATGTAATAGATCTGAAGTTTTGTTTTCAAGTTAAAAATAAGCAGCTTTATTTTGGAAAATGTGTGCTAAATAATTGTGAACTAATTTTAAGTTAGGCTTTGCAAAGAATGACTTGAAAATTTCTACTTTGACATCTTTTAATACTTGAATTCCACTCAAGTGCACCTACTTCATTCCTGAGATTTCTAGCTTCAGATGGTCTAGAGTATTACATGTTTAAAGATACTTTTACAAGCTCTCAGTTCCACATATTTAAGAAGTTCAGTAAAACTTTATTTCACATTAAACTAAATATACTTTAGTGTCTGTAGGTGAATAATGAATATTCATTCTAAATGCTTAAAGAGCTTATGTAGGTTAATACAAAAAAAGTTCATATAGAAACCTTAAAACATATAAAACTGTATTCAAGTAAACACCAACATATGCAGAATACAAAGAATAGAGAGACTCTTGGGATAGGTACTGAGAATATATTCTTCAAATGTCCTGATATACTTACAATCATGGAAACCATGACAGCCAAGATGAAGGCAAACACAAGGAACTTCATAGTTGGCTGGGTTCTCTGAAAACACACGTGGAAATTCAGTATCACATTTTTTCTTGTATTTGCCCATCAAAATTTTATTGATTATGCTATGCTCCAAAGCACTGGGAGACACATGCCAGATAGAAAGACAATTAAAACCCATTGTCTGACATAATGAAATTTGGAGACTTGTTGGAGACATTGATAAGTAAAAGTGAGAGCTTCCGATATGGAAATGCTAAGGCGTTAGAGAAACACACAAACCAACACCTTACACAGACCAAGTGAATAGGGGTGTGAAAGTAAAGAATAAAGTAAAGCTTGAGTTGGATTCTGTGGGATGAGTAAAGAGGTGTTGGGCAACTATAAGAAAATGAAAAAGAGAGAGGATACCATATTGAAAGTGCAAGCAGTTCAAAATGTAGGGAGGATAAAACTGGAGACAACATGATTACTTGATTACTTAGGTTTTGTAACATTATGGGGCACCTTAAATAATGGCATTAGGGATGATATTTAAGGTACAGTGTAAAGAGATCTTAGGATGTTAGAATGACAAGCAATGGGCAATCGCTTTATAATAACGTCACTGAAAATGAGCCAGATTTCTGTCTTGAGAGTTGCAAAAATGGTGTAACATTCAGTTTAGAACATTAATGATATTGGGTAGAAAAAAATCAAACTGATAAGAAGTCACAGAGAGAATATTCATACCTCCTCTGAGAAGTGGAATTGGTGAAGACGACTTAATATTTTAAATAATCTCATTCAACAAAATTAACCTAATCTGGGACTATGATATGTTATCATAAACATGTATAAGCCAGTTAACCCAGTTCCTTGGTTATTAAACAAAAAAAAAAGTTAAACAGATTATTTGTAAATTATAAACATCTAAATAGAGATATTTTCAGTGAAACACATAATTGCCACAAGACTTACAAATAAATGACATTTTTACCTGTTTATTGAAAACTATAGAGTAATCCATATAAAGGTAATGGTCTTCATTATTCTAATCTCTTTTACCAGTAACTTGTGATAAAATATTACAAGAATATGTTTTACTTAATTATAAAAAAATTGCTGTTATTAATAACCCAAAATCTCCAAAATATAAAGCAGAACTCATTATTTATGGCATTTGCTTTTTTACTTATTCACTGATTTGCCTCAGTTATTTAAATTGAAATTTCTGGCCTGGCATGGTGGCTCATGCCTGTAATCCCAGCACTTTGGAAGGCCAAGGCAGACAGATCACCTGCGGTCAGGAGTTCAAGACCAGTCTGACCGACATAGAGAAACCCCGTCTCTACTAAAAATAATAATAATAATAATTTAGCTGGGCATGATGGTGAGCGCCTTTGTAATCCCAGCTACTCAGGAAGCTGAGGCGGGAGAATCGCTTGAGCCCGGGAGGCGGAGGTTAAGGTAAGCTGAGATTGCACCATTGCACTCCAGCCTGGGCAACAAGAGTGAAACTCTGTCTCAAATTTAAAAAAAAAAAAAAAAAAAAAAGGAAATCTTTGGTATTAAGAGCAACTGTAAAAATAGTATGTACCTTGGGGTTTTTCTATCACCTGATAGATAAACCTACCCATCAGTCATTTTATGATACAAAAAGAACAAAAACTTTAGTGTTTTTTATATCTGTAAACTGTATTGAAAGTATGGAATCAAAAAATACTTATAGAAGAGTAGTTTTCTTTTACTAACCTTGATAAATTGAAAGATGGATATACAGACATAGATGTATAAATATATACGCAATGGTTTAAAAAATATTTCCCCAATGACAAAATAATAAAAATATGAAATAATAAAATCTTTCTTTTCTGCCATATCACAACTGAATGAAAACAACTTCAGTAATATAAAACAGTAAGGTAGAAAAGCATAACTGTTATATAATATTTTTTATTATACAGAATAACAGAACTGTTTAAAATGATGGGAAGGTCAATGCAAAGGTAGTGAGAAATGTTTACTTATGGGAATAAAGTAAATTTTTAAAAGTGAAACTTGTGAAACAATATATACATTTGTAAAAAAGAGAACATATGCTATTTTATTAAAATATGAACTTTGAATTTAAGTTAAGGGTAAAAGTAGTAAGTAGGAGAGTAGATGCCAGTATGTAGACAAGGAAATAAAAAGGTTTTTAGAAAGTTCCACCAGGAGAGAAGCTGGAATATGTCTCCATATTCCACATTATTTACTTTGCATGATGATTGCTGATTTCAACGTATAGAAATTGAGATTCTCAACTTACCTTCAGATCCTAAGAGGGTCACCATATCTCTCAATTGTTTCTTTATGAGAAATTATCATTACACAAATACACATTTTTATAATTAGTTTTCAAAAGATTTTAGGAAGCAACACTCTAGATTAAGATATCATATTCGATTACACATGAACATAGTACCTTTTACCCAAGATGAGACTACAGAAGTAGTGAAGTTGAAGTGAAGCTTCAAGAGATGATGTGCTTCCCTAGAGGGCCAATGTATTTAAACACTCTGAAATTCCCCCCTCCCCCCCCCCCTTTTTTTTTTGGTTGTTAAATAATGGCAGTTGTGAGATCATATTATGGAAACCAAAAGTAGTGCCCAAAATCTGTCTCTACAAATGATAAAAATAACCCTAACAAAGTGATTTTGCAATAGATAATTGTGAAGACAAAGTAATCAGGAAACAACTATACCTATCGCATGTTAATCCCAGTGTTAGTCTAGCCATGAGTGAGTCAGATGACGGAAAAGCATGCTGGAGGAAACCAGGCATAGAAATGATTGCAGTGATAAAGATGTTTGCACAAGTATGTGTCCAACGTGGAACAACTCTATGACAAAAAGAATACTTACCATGTCATCAAGGTTTTACTTGATGTTCTCTGATAAATGGTGATAACTGGCATAATGAAATTATAGTCATCATATACTTCAAGAGTTTTTCTTCGAATCATTATTTATCTCATACTTTTACCATCTTCCATTGACTTTAGAATATTTTAAGTTACAAAGTGAATGCAAATATTTGCCAAATTCAGTAATCTTTTGGCTACAATATGATAAAAAATTCTTATATTTATGGTGAAATGACTCTAAGTGCTCAGTGATATATATCTCACATATGACTGAATATATACATATTTGGAAATTCAATTTAATTTCCTGGAGTTTTTAAGGCTGCATATTTCTCCATAGCAGGCATGTGTTGACATGATTACACTAGAGTGAAGGAAAAAAGGTTTTAATTACATTCCTAGGAAAATTTGTGTAAAAATTACCCTACTCACTGCTGGTTGGATAATTCAATGTACTAAGAACTGAATATTAAAAACTTATGAATAAAGTTGAGGTAAGTTATACAGCCTAGTGCATTGTTCCTCAGAGTGTGCCACATGGGACCATCACAGACAGCATCAGCTGGAGCCTGTGGAAATGCAAATTCTTAGTCCCACTTCCCAAGCTTGCTGAGTCAGAATCTTGGGGTTGCCCTAAGGAGCCTGCATTTTAACAGTATCTCCAGGTGATTCTTTGGGTACTGTGAAGTTTGAAACAAGGCTGGTCTCAGTGGCTTATGTCTGTAATCCCAGCACTTTGGGAGTCCAAGGCAGGAGGATTGCTTGAGTATACAAGTTGAAGACCAGTCTAGGCAACAAAGTGAGACCTCATCTCTACAAAAAATAAAAACAAAAAATAAAAAAATAAGCAACCACATATTTGTCTTGTGAATGCATTAGTTATCCTTAGGCTTTATCCAGTAAAGAATTAAACTTGTGGTTTAATTTCATATCATATTTTTTAAGGAAGTATTTATTAGGTAAATTTTTTATGCTGTATTAGAACAGTCTTACTGAAAATTATGATTATTCTCTGGGTCATATAAAAGAAAATAAAAGTCATTTCTTAAGGCAAATTAATTCAAATCAAACTAGATATATATTACTCTTGTTCTTTTGTCATGAGATTTATAAGCATTATAGATACAAACTCCCTTCTCATGTAAAACAAATACAATCTCTTTATATTTTGAGTGGAAAAAAGTTACATAGGGTTCAGTAACTGTTTTATTTTTCCAGAGATGGGGTCTTGCTGCATAGCACAGTCTTGAGTGCATTGGTGAGATCATAGTTCACAGATGCCAGGAACTCCTAGGCTCAAGTGGTCCTACGACCTCAGCCTCATGTTTAGCTAGGACTACAGACATGTGTTACCACTCTTGGTTAATTTAATTTAAATTTTTCTTTAGTAGAGACTTGGTCTTGCTGTTGCCCATGCTGGTCTTGAACTTTTGACCTCAAAAATCCTTCTGCCTTAGCCTACAAGTAGTACTGGGATTGCAGTCCTGAGCCATTGTGCCTGGCCCATGGTTCAGTAACTACTGAACTATATCTGATTTTAAAAATAAATTCTGCTTTGATTATTTGGGAAAAGGCAAATGATTTCCTTCTTTTCTGCTTTCTTTCTTCTCCCTCTGTTCTCCTTCCTTCCCTCTGGTTTTCTTCACTGCTTCATTTATCCAACAATATTAGGTACAGTTCTAGCAGATCTAAGGTATTCATGTTCTAATGAACATAAAGCAAACTAGTAGCCCAAAGGCACTAATAAACAGCAAACTACATGCTAAGAAATATTGATACATCTTAATATGCATACTTTAAAATTACAATTAAACTTAACTCATCTTCATTTTATGTTGGAATACCAACATGTAGGCATTATTCCACTCATCATTTTCTGCTTCCCCAAGTTAGGAAGTGTGGGGATTATGTATGATAGGTCAAACAAGGATAGTGGACTAGAAACACAGGAGTGACCTTCTCGTGTTAGTTATGGTCTCACCCTCCAGGAAGAGTAGGCCAATTTAGAAGACTGATAAATCAGAACATGACTTCATATTTTATAATTAAAGAAAACAGATATCTTATCCTCTATACCAAACACTATTCTCTTTGAAAATGTCATGACCTTTTGTTAAAAAGGAAACATCAACAAAGAAGTACTGCTTTATCACAGGTGAGGCAATACAATTTTTGCTTAAGGATGCAACTCGTGAACGGATATTTGTAGTGATGTTTATGCTGGGCTCTCCTCAATCCTGCTTCTCCACCTTCTTTACTACCATCTCCTTCTCCTCTTCCTCTTCTTCCTCTTTGTCTTCCTGTTGCTCCAGTTGCTGCTCCTCCTTCTCCTTATTCTGCAATTCTCCTATGATGGAAACATGAAACCATTTATGACCAATATCCATGATATTTATTTATTTAACTAAAAATGTTACATTATGCTCCTGCTTAAATTACTAAAATGAAATATATGATTGACAAATGCTGAACAACATGATAATCTACTAGATAAGACGGATGTTGTTTATTCTAGAGACATGGCATGACAAGCTTTACTGTTGTTCTTAAGGAGTTTACAGTATAATTTGTGAATCAGACAAGGATAAAGGCTAAGACAGAGAAACCCAGGAAAGGGCTAGTTACATGAGTCTAAAATTGGGAGAAAAAGGTCAACACTGGAGCTGCAGATTGGGTACTTACTATCTTATTGATTGTAATCAAACTATGAGATTATTACAGCTTATACAATCCAGATGTGTAGAGTCAGCAGAGAATAGGCTGAGGACAGATATCCTACTTAGCACTGATGTAATGTGCAAGAGAAAATAGAAAGTCTCTGAAAAAAAATCTGTGGTGGAAAAGAATAGTAGAAGAGGCATTTCTCGGCTGTTTATATGTTGTGGAAGCCAAGAGGATGAAACATCGGGAAGGAAATGTTAATTCCCATGTTGCAGTGACATTAGAGGTTGCTTAGTTTGCTTCATGTCTTTGAACTAAAATTTTCTTATTTATAGAATGTTACGATAATACTTGAAATTTCAAGGAGAGTATATAAAAATCACCTTGTCAATTAAAATGACTGAAATGCAAATATGAGTTTCTATCATTATACAATTTTCACCATTATAATCTTCATGAAAAAGAACATCTGAATTTTTAAAATTCTCCAAGTATAAAGGAGGAAACACAAAACAAGGAACAATAGGAATATATAACTCTGGAAAAACAGAATCATGTCAATGATCAAGATGTTGCAGAGAGTTACAAATTTGGTCAACTATAGATTAATTTACAAACAAGTGAAAGTAGAGAGCTTAAATGGGTTAGATCGAATAGGCTCAGTTTTTAATCCAGAGTAGATTTTTTTCTGGAACTGACCACAAGACAAGAAGAGTTGGATATTTCAGAAAACTTAATGATACATTTGGACATTCTATTGAAGGGAAAGGGTGAGAGCTATAAAACTAAATACAAGAATAATATTTGCTTAGCAACACTGTATGCCAAATTTATAAAACATAAAATTAATTCTTCTCTTTGTACATTTGAGTTTTCTTGGTAGAGCTGCAGTGTAAGAAGATTTAACAATTTGTAGGATTGAGATTTTAGCAAATATAATTACTCAAAACCAGGCTTCACTGGAGTTGAGTTATTGCAAGTATGTAAAATAATATGAATCATATTCAAATCATAAATATGAAGTTCTAGGTTAGGAGAATATGGAAAAAAAGAATGAACGGGTGGAACAAAAGGATGTAAAAATATTAAGGGCCAACAGGTTTCTGTAATGCCAAAATAAGGGATCTGTGCTTCAACCCTTGCCTCTCTTCCAAAATATAAATCAGATCAAGGCCTGATCCAATGACATTTATCTCAATCCAAAGGCTATCTTTGACCTATGGAGCTTCAATTATCTACTCACCTCTTTTCTGTAATACAATTTATTTTGATCCACGTCTTGCCTTCTCTATTCATGCTGTTTTCATTAAAGTTTTCCCAAATGCAACAAATGTATTTCTACCACAGTAGAATGCAGCCCTGCTATTTCTTCTGCTGGAAATTTATTTTTCATGCTAACTTATGAACATAAGTACTTCATATGTTTTCTAAAATGCCACTGTGCCAGAGAGGTTTTTCTTGACCATCCTATTTTAAATAGCCTCTTTGCCTTAGCCCTGCCTTATACATCTTTAGTACACTTATCATTACTTGAGATACTATGTGTTATTTTTTCACTTGTTGTTTCTACCTCACAACTACAATGTAAACTGCCTGAAGGCCAACTTTCATCTCTCTTAGACCTTGCTGCATGTGCAGTATCTAAAGAGGGCCTGACAGCTAGTGTCACTCAATGTATAAATGAAGGAAAGTCATTGCTGACAAACTCGTGGAGAACATTGTTGTGTTCTGAATTCCTGCCTAAAGCTATGGAGTGACATGGGGGTTATCTTCTGGTCTGTAGGGACTGAGATAAGAAACGTGAGGACTTTGGAGGCTTAGCATATGTGCTGTGACAAAGGCTTCCAGGAGCAAATCAAATGTTAGAATAAATACGTGCAATAATCTAGCTGCACTTGAAGTCCCTATGTTGGTTAGATATAAAAGATGACAGACCAAATTAGAAATATGTGACTTCACAGGACCTGTGAAGGTGCTTCAGTCAGTGCTACTCAAACTTGAAAAAGGAAGTGATGAAAGAAATGTTTTACGTCTGTAAATATAAAAAAATAGAACTAAAGAGCATATGCATAAAATGTGCTGATATCCACTACTTTTATGAAAAGAATAGTTTTTTATTACTCGGAACAGCAGTAAAACCAGTTTAGCAGTTTGATATTAGAACTATCTAATTAAACATCAACTACGAAGGCAAGTATTATGGCCTTTGTTTTATTTCACATTGCCTTTTTGTCAATTTTGCAAAAATTGGTGGTTGTGTGATGTGGCATGAGGGATGAAAATATGCATGTAGAAACTGGATTGGCCACTCAAATAGGTACAGGAAAAGAAAATAACAGATTGTCTATAAAATGTTTCTTCCTGTAAATACAGGTAGGTCCTGGCCTGATGCAGACTAGATATTTATAGATAATTTTAGTTAATATAATGCAGCACCCAAAACAGCATTTGACACACAGGAGACAATTAAATACTCATTAAATGAGTATCTGAATAAAGTTATTATCCACCATCTGCAATTCTAATGTAAATTTCTCTTGTTTTTCTGTCATCATCCTCTTTTATTCTCCAACTTACATACAGCTTAAGTATTGCATTCTATTTAACTTCCCAAAATAATATTTTTCATATATCCTTTCTTCATTCAACGTCATTAGCTATTATCTAGGGGATCAAGTTCAGTCTCCTTCCCATATCATTAATGGAAACAGGGAATCCTATTGGAATACAATCTTCCAATATCATTAATAGAAACAGGGAATCCTATTGGAATACAGTCTTCCAAATGCTCTGAAAAATAATTGCAATCTTACGAACCATTTAAATGTTGAATTGTAGAGCAGTCCTCTTTTATCTCCAAAAGTTTGCTTTATTTTGTAGTGAAATATTTCATCTCTCATAGAATTCAGAACAACTAATTTTGTACACAGAAAGATAAAACTCACTTTTTGAAGTGGAAATTGATAATATTTTTATATTCTCTTGTTAGTATTATGTTAGTTCCCATGGTAATTGCTTATTAGAGTTACTTAGGCCATAACATGTAAATTTCTCACATGTTACAGATGGTGCTTATGCAGCTTTTCCAAAGATTACATTTTGGGGCATAAAATTTAAACAACATCCAGCGACAGATTTAGTGGCAGAAAAGCCTGAAGTCATAACCATACATTCTTCTGAGATTTTATGTCATATATCTTTCCGAGATTTTATGTCATATATCTTTCAGAAGCGTCACCAATTCTCTAAATTTCTTAAATATTATATTAATGCATATTTTGTTGATACAACTGAGGTTTAAAAACAACAACAGTAAACAACAGTATTTATCAGGACCAAGGTAGAGGTTCTTCTCCACAAAGCCCAGACTTTTAACCATAGTGGGACAGAGGCTTTATCTCAGAAGCACTTAAATAAATGAATACATCTCAAGGGGTTTCAGAAGACTAGAGTTTTTAGACTGGAACTGTTGGTGTTATGGTTTGTGTTTGTTTTTCCTCTTTTAACTATCAGCATTGATATTTCTGGATAGTAAAAACATGTCACTAGACTTAGCTTACCTTTGTAATTATGTCCTGTGTTTACTGAGGTGCCCTGTAATCATATGGATAGGAATAAGGATAATACGTTGGATATGCTAGATACAGCTGATACTATAAATATGGATTATATTGGTGATACCTCCCCTGGATACACACAAAGGAATATAGAAAATTGCAGGGAATTCAGACAATGACCATGCAAGGGTTTCACAATTGTTCTTAAAAGCTTAGATTGTTAAAGTTGTTAGTATCTTATATACAATGTACATAATCACTTGAACTATTATTGATATTGTCCCTTTTCTAAAACACAAATGGTTAAAAGAGTGTTATAAAAAAAGATAAAGCATTTACATTTTCACTGTTTGTTAGAGTCTGTGGTTTTATTATGCATGTGGGAACACTGATTACAGGTAATCAGTCCAAACTAGCCTGAAATCTTCTTAAAAATAATACGTTTAGCTACTACTTTGTTCACCCTTGGGTATTATGGGGAGGAGACTCTTACTACATCCAACTTAGGTTGAGTTTCTCCACGCCACTACTCCTACATTCTTTAATACTCTCTTCTGTTAACACGAATAGCTATCCTCTCTCTTTGTTCATCTTCGTATTGGGTGCTTGTGATGGTTAATATGAAGTGTCAACTTGAATGAATTAAAGGATTCAAAGTATTGTTTCTGGGTGCGTCTGTGAGGATGTTGTCAGAGGAGATTAACATTTGGGTCAGTGGACTGGGAGAGGAAGACCCACCCTCAGTGTGGATGGGCACCATCTAATTGGTTGCCTCTTAGCTCCAAAAGCAGGGGGAAGAAGGTGGAATAATCTGGATGGCTGAGTCTTCTGGCTTTCATCTTTCTCCCATGCTGGATACTTCCTGTCTTTGAATGTCGGACTCCAGGTTCTTCGGCCTTTGGACTGTTGGACTTACACCAGTGGTTTGCCAGGGGCTCTTGGGCTTTTGGCCACAGACTGAAGGCTGCACTCTCAGCTTCCCTACTTTGTGACTTTGAGACTCAGACTGAGCCACTGCTGGCTTCCTTGCTCCTTAGCTTGCAGATGGCCTATCATAGGACTTCACCTTGTGACTATGTGAGTCATTTCTCCTTAATAAACTCCCTTTCATATATACACATATCCTATTAGTTCTGTGCCTATGAAGAATCCTGACTAAAACAGTCCCATATTTAACAATATATTTACTGTATTAGTAAGGATAATTTAAAAAAACATATCACATTGATATGACAGCTCAAAATAATATGAGACATCAAGCATACACCCATTAAGAAATGTTAAAATAACATTTTCTATCTTACATACTATAGCCAGTTTAATGATTTTATCACCATCCAAAAATGAGAAGGTGGGAACTTACTATATTAGGTGTGTGATTGTCAGCATCTATGCACTGTAGGTTATATACTATGCTTAACAGAATTGAAATTGAACCATTTTTTAGGCCAATGGAATTATTCACCAGGCAATATTAACCTAAGTTCTCAGAGAATAATTGTCTTCCTCAGATTGGTATTATGAGTTTCCATCTAAATTCTACAAGACATTTGGGACTTTTGTCAGTGTACTGTAAATAATGCAATCAATGTGCAACATTAGCCATACACAATATGCATATATTTCAGAAGTAAGTATTGATTCTTCCAGGAGAATAAAACATGTTTGGGCTCCACAACATCATCAGGAAAATACTTACATTGAATTTTCTTCTTACCCATGACATTTCTTTGAAAAATTAAGAAATTATTAAAAGTTCAATACATGTTTTATTATCCAGTTTTCCAGTGAATAAAAGTGTCTTACCTCCTTAGATGTATCGGCTCTCTTGAAGAAAAAGAAAGTGAGAGAATAGTTTATATCTTAATTTTATAATACAAGATTAAGTATAAAAATACACTTAGCCACAATTATGATTAAGCAGAATGGAGACAAAATTATAGGTAAATGATACATTAAGCTGTTATTTTTTAGTTCATAATATCTTTAAAGTGAGTTAACAGTAGGTATTTCTATAGTTAATGTCCTATATTTAAATATCAATTCGCTTTGATTCATATTTCTTTTGTATGTGAAAGGCAGGGAAAGTTTATCATCATAGATAAGGGAGTACAAACTAAAAAGTGAAACTTTGCATTTATTTTTTGTATGAATGTGTTTATAGTAGCTCAAAAGCTACTATAAACTAATAGAGAACACCTATGTGTTTTTCTCTGTTTATTCTGTTCTCACACTGTTATGAAGAAATATGGAAATATTTCTTTTATCAAAAATTTATAAGTTCTCTAATGAATAATAACTCACATAATACAATTAAACTCATTATTTCAAATGATTTTTCTATAAATCATTTTTATTATTTTACTTTCTTCTATAAATAATTACCTGCAGCTGATTAGATAATTCAACTTACATAGAAATGAATATCAGAAAATCATTTGTAAAATTCAAATAAGTTGTTAAACTTAGTCCATTGTTCCTCTGAGGGTGCCACATGAGACCATCAGAATCAACATCAACTGGTGCCTGTTAAAACGCAAATTGTGAATTTCCCTTGCCAAACTTGCTGACTCAGAATCTTGGTGGTACACAAGACCTGCATTTTAGCAATATCTCCAGGTGATTCTTTGTGTACTATAAGTTTGAAAACCCACGTAATAGATTTTTAAATACATTATTTGTCCTCAGACTTGATCCCATAAATAGAACTTGCAGTTTAATTTTGCAAGTTGGTTTAGGTAATGCTTTTATTCTTTAGTCAGGTCAACTTTCTGTTAAGAATAAAAAATACTTATGTTACAAAAACACACAGACCCCAAAGCACTAGATAATATCAAATTAATTTTATTTAAATGAAAAACAATTGATACAAACAGGAGACAGGGAAATACTAGGTAGAAGAGAGTGGTTCCCCTGCAAAGGCCCCACCCTCAAACCTGGAAACCCACGGCCCTAAATGGGAACAGGTATTCCTGTTTTTATGCCCCAAAGTTGCCTTTTGGCCCACCATGCCCCTCTATCCTGTATCTGTATAAACCCCAGACCCCAAAGCTCCAGAAGCAGATGAGTAGAGGAAGAGAAAAGCCGAAGAATGGCAGACTGGGATGGCAGAGAAAGGGCGTCTGAATGCTAAGAGGAATTCGGCTGGGGATGATCAGAGAGATCGGCCACTGGACCGCCAAACTCTAGGGGAAGATCACCTTCCCACTCCCCATCCCTTTTCCAGCTCTTCACTCATCCCACTGAGAACCACCTCCACCACTCAATAACACCCGCTTATTCATCCTTCAAGTCTGTGTGCAACCTGATTCTTCTTGGACGCCGGACAAGGACCGGGGTACCAAGAGGGCACTGAGGAGGTTAACAAGCTATCTGCAGACAGCAAAGCTACAAGAGTGCACTGTAATACACACCCACCTGGGCTTTGGGAGTCATGGGCACCCACCCCTAGATGCTACCATGGGGCTGGAGTCCCAAAGCGCTTGATCTGGCTGCTGTACCTGTCTATCTGCATGCTTCCCCTCCTGTAAGAGGTTTGAGCAGGTGTGGTGGCTGAACAGACAAGCCACACACCTGTCACACATCTTGCAAGGGGTTCAGGGAACTCTCCCATTTCATGATAATCAACCCAAATTATTTCTTAAATTCCTTTTGGAAGGAAAATAAGAATCAAATTTACTTTATTGACATGTCAGTGTTTGCAACAAAACACTTTTCAAAATACTACCGGCAGTCACTGGAAACCACCCCTACTTAGAAATAAAGGCCTAGGCCAGGCGCAGTGGCTCACGCTTGTAATCCCAGAACTTTGGGAGGCCGAGGAGGGTGTATCATGAGATCAGGAGATCGAGATCATCCTGGCTAACATAGTGAAACCCCGTCTCTACTAAAAATGCAAAAAATTAGCCACGCATGGTGGTGGGCACCTGTAGTCCCAGCTACTCAGGAAGTTGAGGCGGGAGAATGGCGTGAATCCAGGAGGCGGAGCTTGCAGTGAGCCGAGATCGGGTCACTGCACTCCAGCCTGAGCAACAGAGTGAGACTCCATCTTAATAAATAAATAAATAAATAAGTAAATAAAATAAAGAAAGTCCCAATTTACCCAATATATGAATTTATTAAGAATTAAATAAGTTAAAACCTGCTTTATCGGAGCTTTTAATGTCCATGGGTGGGGGTTGGGGGGCAGGCAGATAAAATATAAAATAAGCAAAAAAATTTCTGGTACAGCTAAAATATATGTCCTTTCTAAGGTTACAATTGCTAGCTATATACGACCACTGACTCTCAGATTACTCCAAATTGAAGGAGAGTTAATGTGTGAATACTAGTTTCTCCATAGGAAACCCTTAGACCGTGCCCCAGAAGTGTTTTGTGTCTCTCCTGGAATAGCCCTTTCTGGGGCGCAGGTGCATCCTGCTACTGCGATCTACTCCAGGTGTTTCTTGTGTCGGTGGCCTACCAACCACTGATTTACTCCTTCAATATTGAGAAAGTAACCAGGTAAAGGCAATTGCCATCAATTGGTGTAAGCTTGGAGACAGAGTTCAGATGTATATTGATAAGGAGTAAGGAAAAAATGTGAAGTAAAAAATAAAAACACTACGTGCTGACACTTGTAAACCAAAAATAAAATCCTAAGAATCCCCCCAACCAACTGAATGAATCCCTCCTTTAGGTCAAGGGCATTCCAAAGTAAACCTGAAAAACTAATTCTGGCCATAATAGGAAGAAGGGGTCAGACATGCCCCATTATACTCCTCTCCTTTTGGAATTCAGGCAAAACTGACCAGCATTAACATTAAAACAGAGAACTTAAGACTGACGAAGCAGTCTGTAACAATAAAATACCAAATTCCAACCTCACTCTAGAATAGTATCACATCAGATATATTAACAGGCCCTAAAAGAAATCTGTCAGGTTATAGCTCAAGCTGAGGTGTGAGGGGAGTTGGTGGAGGGGTAGTAGGTTGCTGAAAGAGCACCTGGGGGACTGTAGGTAGCTGGGACATGGCCTTATTCTCTCTCTCTGAGAGCCCTGCCCTCAGTATCAGCAGCTTTACTCTCTCTCTCCCCTTCCAGCAGCAGCTCTACAGCTCCTGCTGCCCCCACACCTGCAGCTGCACTCCCTGGAGCTCATGCCCCTTCCTTGATCTCTCCTGTCTGCCTCCAAGGCGGCCGGCTGTCTTATGCATGCAGGCACATTAGCAGCAGCAGCAGCACTATTCACAGCATCAGCAACTTTACTCTCTCTCTCTCCCCATCTCTGGCAGGACAGTTATACTCCTTAAAGACAATAGTGGCTCAGAGCCAAGTATGAGCTTACACAAAACAGGTTACATAATGAGTGGAGTTGTGTGCCTGCATTCCAAACTCGCTGAGTCATGTTGGACCAGCTATTTGCATTGGCCTATTCTTGAGGGCAGCACATCCATTTTCCTTAAAAAAAATCAAAGTATTTTTATTCAAAAATATATTTCTTTGAATATTTTCAAATTATCCTGTAAAGTTGTCTCTTGTGGGGAAAATCAACACTCTGCAGAGAATCCCCTTCCCTTTACGGGTCTTTTTTTGATCCAGGAGAGACTGAGAGTCTTTCACCTTTTTTGGTATGATTAGAGACACTTGCCATCTATTCTCTCTGAAGACTGCTACCTGGAGGGTTCATCTGTAGAATGTTGTTTTCACAACCCCTTATCTTAACCCAGACACTCCTATTTGTTGATTCCAGGTATGTAGATAATAACATACCTCTTTCAACCAAATGCCAATCAGAAAACCTTTGAATCCTCTTATGACCTGGAAGCTCCTCTACTTCAAGTCATCCCGCCTTTCAGGACCAAACCAATGTACACCTTACATGTATTGATCGATGTCTGACTGTAACTTCTGTCCTTCTGAAAGGTACAAAATCAAGCTGTAACCCAACCATCTTGTGCATATATTCTTAGGACCTCCTGGGGCTGTGTCACTGGTCTTGGTCACTCATATTTGGCTCAATATAAACCTTTTGTATATTTTACAGAATTTGACTCTTTTCCTTGACACACTGTAGTTCTGACAGCCACATTCAGCCCACTAAATAACTTAGATTTTGTGTGTAATAACTTTTGTATTACTTTTTCCTAATTACAAGTTTGATTTAGCTGAAAATTAGCAGTGTTACATAGTACCACAAAATAATAGGAATAAACACTAGTCTCTATTAATTAATTCTTTGATTTTGAAATAAATCTTGCCTTATTAGATGTGCTGCTAGAATGCTTCATAATGAGTTTTTAAAAAGAAAGACAAAGCCGGGGTCTGGAGGATATTGAGACGTCAGCATTTCTTGTCAAGTGTCATGATGACTTTAGATTTCTCTTATATTATGAACATAATTATTAGAGTAACAAGTAAAAGGGAAGGACTTTTATCAGGGAAAATCAATAAATTCTGTTTTGCTTAGCTCTTGAATGTTAATTGCTTCCGGAAAAGAAGATGAGAAATATGATAAACACCTTACATTTGGTAGAAAAATCTTAATGGAAAGAATTCAGTATAATTGAGAAGGGATCTAGCCTATTAACCATACAAAAATATTACAGATAGGTTTTGAGAGTATAAATTATATTGAAAATTCTAAAATAGTTTCATATATATAGAAATATCTTACCCTATTGTCTATCTTCCTTGGGGTTTCCCTAGAGAAACCAAAGAAGAATTAGACCCACTGCTCCCTATGTTTTGCTAAAGAGTATCTTTTCTCTTCACTATAAAGACAATTTTTAAAAATAATGTACATTGCTATTTGTAATGTTAGAAACTGTCTCAGTTTGTACACTCTTGTATCTGCAGTGCCTGGGAATAATATCCCCCATGTAGTACGTGTTCAATAAATATTCTGTACATGAATGAACAAATAAAAGTACACGATTATTTCATGCAGTATATGAAGTTGCATTTTATGCTTGTATTAATAATGATTTTTAAAATGTACATATACTTGCATAACAAACCTGTGATTGGGTTATGATTACATATACTTTCTATTTAAAACACACTGAATAGTATTAATTAAAAATAATTAAATATAGCATAAGTAGATAATAAAATGGTAAATTTTTGAAATGGCAAGTTTGGGAAACACTTGTTTACAATAATGCAACACACTCGATGACAAGGTCTCCATTACTTAAAATAATTAGGGAAAGTAGATGACTAGTGATGCTATGCAAGAATAAACCTCGCTTAACTGAATTATTCATGGCATTAAACCAAAAAAGTTTTTCACCATCATGAATACAAAGTATTCATGTTTTAAATGTATTCCTACTCTTTATGTACCAAAATGACACTATCAAAGAAAAAAATTATATTTTCAACTAACACATTTATTAAAAAGAGCAAATATACATCTACTAATAATAATTTGCATTAATACATACATATAACATGATTACCAATGTCTTACCTCTTCCCAATTGGGAGAAACGTTCTGATGTATATTCACAGACTTTTACGCAGCTCTGATGAACACAACAGATTTCCTCCTTGGAAAAAAATGTCGATTTTTTTAAAAAAGTGAGTAGTTAATAGTTTTCTACTAATTCTGCAGAGGAATTCATCAATAAATCTCAGTTGAGTAAATCTGGCTTTGTCTTAGAGCAGGGTCAACAAATATTTTTTTTTTTTTCTGTAAAGGGCCAGAGAATAAATATTTCAGATCTTCTAGTCATACAGTGTCTGTTGCAACTGCTTATCTTTGTTTTGGTAGCAAAAAGCCCAAGTCATCACAAACAATGTGTAAAAGAATTAGGTGTGACTGTGTGTCAATGAAATTTCATTTCTAGCCACTGAAATATGAATTTCCATATACTATTCACATGCCGTAAAATCTTTTCTTTATAATTTTTTCAGACATTTAAATATATTTTTTTAAATGATCTCTGGCCAGATTTGGCCTGCAGGCCACAGTTACCACCCTCTACCTCTAAGAAGGTTAGAGATTAGAGGCAAAAGTGAGAGAAAGTGAACATGAACTCGAATCCATAGGGCAGATTGGGAGCAAAGAAGGGGCAAGAAGAAGAAAGGATAGGTTTTTATCTCAGGCTCCAGATAGTCTGTCTAATATGCATAACATCCTTGACTTAAAAATACTGTTTCTTTTATGACAATAAATTAAAAACTTAAAATTATTAGGTATAGAAAGATATGGTGATGCAAATTTTCAACTTCAATTTAAGTAAAAAGAATAAACTAAATAAATTATTTCAAAAGAATACATACAAATGGTCAACAGGTATGTGAAAAAGTGCTCAACTTCACAAATCATTAGGGAAATGTTTATTAAAATCACAATGAAATATCTCACCCTGGTTAGAAAGGCTATTATCAAAAAGACAAAACGTAATAAATGAGAATGCAGAGAAAGGTGAACTCTTATCCACTGTTAGTGGAATGTTACTGGAAAGGGGTCCCAACCCAGACCCCAAGAGAGGGTTCTTGTATCTTGCACAAGAAAGAATTCAGGGCAAGTCCACAGAGTAAAGTGAAAGCAAGTTTATTAAGAAAGTAGAGGAATAAAAGAATGGCTACTGCATAGACAGAGCAGCCACGAGGGCTGCTGGTTGCACGTGTTTTATCAGCAAGGTTTATATGACCTGTATTTTGTGCAGACTTACTATCTTATCCTGTGACATGGAATGCCTGACCATCTGAGAATGCAATTCAGTAGGTTTCAGCCTTATTTTACCCAGCTCCTATTCAAGATAGAGTTGCTCTGGTTTCAATGTCTATGGCAGGAATATAAATTAGTACAGACATTTTGGAAAACAATATAAACATATCTCAAAAAACTAAAAACAGAAGTAGCATATGATCCAGCAATTTCACTACTAGGTATATTCCAAAGGAAATAAATTTATTATGTTGAAGAGGTATCTGCATTTCCACGTTCATTGCAGCGCTATTCAAAATGGCCAAGATATGGAATCTACCTAAGTTGCCATCAAGGAATGAATGGAAAAAGAAAATATTGTACTTGTATACAATAGAGTACTATTCTGCAAGAAAAACAAATGAAATCTTGTCCTTGGGACAACATGGATGATCTTGAAGGACGTTATGTTATACAAAATAAGCCAGACACAGAAAGACAAATACTGCATGTTCTAACTCACACAGAAGCTAAAAAAGTTGATCTCATAGAAGTAGAAAGTAGAGTAATGTTTACTAGAGACTGAGAAGTGTAGGGAGGATGAGGGTAATAGCGAGGCACTGATTACCCAATATAAAATTATAACAAGGTAAAGGAAATGAGTTCTAATATTCTGTAGCATAGTAGGATTATAATTAACAACAATTTATTGTATATTTTCAAATAGTTTTAAAAAAGATAATTTTGAATGTTTCCATTGAAATAATATATTTTTGAAGTGATGGATATGCTAATTACCCTGATTTGATTATTACACATTGTATATATTTATTGAAATCACAGTGTACCCCATGAATATATATGATTATTATGTGTCAATAAAAATTATAATAAAAGCCAAAGAAAGAAAGAACAGAGTAAGAGTGAACCATGTAACTGAGGGAGAATATGGAAAAAGATGTAGGTGGGAAAGATATGATAACGCAACTTTTAAAAATCTTACTTTGAGTATTTGTATTTTCTCAGTAAAATGGGAAGCAAGGTCCTCTGCTACTAAACATGAGGACAAGGGAAATGCTATTGCTGCTTTAAGGATGAAATAATGGTCTGGGAACGTGGAAGCCAATATTTAATGTGACTGCCTATCTTCCTTAGGAATTATTACATGCTAATGACCTTTAATTTATAGTCAGAACAGTGGTCATGTCTGAATATTTTTTCTCAGCCATTTTCTCTGGTTCAGAAGGTATAATTTGGGTTAGTCTGGAAGATGATTTAGTTAAGCCAGTATAGTAAAGTCAGAGACAAGTAAGGCATTTGGGTATATGTGCAAGAGCCTGATAATAATTATTACCATGAAAACCAAAGTAGGCAAAGGGCAACACATATACGTGGTTTAAAGGTATTCAAATATGGACAAGATCATTGGAAGGTTCTTGGTTCTGGTGGGAACAAATAATTTTCTCTTTGGAATTTTAAAGAGGGTTTAAAGCGTAGGAGACTAGGAAGGATAATGATAAAATTATGGATTAACAAAATAATATATATGACACGATCTAGATATGTCTTATAATTATGATCTACTCATTAGCAGGGAACAAGGCTTTTTCATCTTTGTTTTATAGTGTAGTCTTTTGCATCATCTAACACAATCTGGGGCTTTTCATGTCTCTTCAGAACACAGTGGAATTTTCTCAAGACGTTTTTGGTTCTACATGCTGGTTGGTTGGTGCTAATAGCATCTGATAGGTGGGAGGTCAGAGATGCACTCAACATCCTACAATGAGCAGAATAGGCCCCACAATAAAGAATCGTCCTAGACCAGCTCTGTAACCCTAACCACTACTGTCATCTGGCTGAGGAGGGAGCCCAGGAACTACTGCAGGCCTCCATCACAGTGCAGTTGACTTACAGAAAAGTGGGAAGGATGTTTTTCTGTGTGGATCTCTGCCCCTGCTATTCCTACTGGGCAGGGCCTCCTTAGCTGGGCCTCCAGCACAACTGCCCTGCCCCTACCAGAGCACTTCAGTTGGTGGCAGCTCTGTGTTGGAGGACTTCCCAGAGACAACCCTCAGGCTCTCTGCCAATGCGGCTGCAGTTGTAACACCCTTGCTGCCCTCTGGCTGGGGAAAGAATAGAGACCATAAGCCCTTTGATGAAACCTCCAATGCTGTAAATGCCATACAGAGAGAAGTCCAGTCTCTGTTCCCTGTGAGCCCCCGACTCTCTGCTCTTCCCCAGGAAGGGCCCAGGCATGGTCCTACAGTGCAGCCACCCAATCCCTAGCTGAATGTTTCCATTGACAGCAGCTCTCTGTCTCTCTAGGGTGGAGCTCCCAGAGGCAACTTCCAGCCTTCTGCTGTTCCTACTGCAGGATCACCTTCCTTGCTATCCTTGGGTTGGAGGAGGGACAAAGAGCCTGACTGCTTTGCTGGCACCTCCAGAATACTACAGCTATCATATGGAGAGGAGTCCAGTCTCTCTTTCCTATGAGCCCTCTCTACCTTTCTGCTCATCACTAGGCAGAACCCCCCAACTAGGGCCTGCAACACAGCTGTCCCAATCCACACTCATCATTCTGATTGGCAGTAGCCCTGTTTTCAGAGGTGAAGCCCCAAGACACAAATGAAAGACTTTCTGCCATTGGCATTGCCGAGGCCTCCACCCTAGCTACCCCCAAGCTGGGGAGAGAACATAATGTATGAGCTCACAATGGGGCTGTAGTTCACAGTCAGGGAGTCCAATGCTGAGATCTGCAGCCAGCCTTCAAGTGGGAAAGGAGCTCATAGTCTCAGAGCACTGAGTGGAAGCATGGCTGAAAATGCAAGGAAATACAAAGGAGCCACCTAGATGAGCAAGAGCCGACCTACTGGCCATTATGCTTAAGCGCCATCTACTAAATCACAGCCCAAACTCCAACACCAAAAATACTTTGCTAATATTCCTCCCTGTGAAATCAAAGACAAGAACTCAGCTACCAATAAAGAGCCTGCACAAAGCCTCTACCCTCTGAAAGCATCCAGAAATGAAGGCAACTGACTGTACTCAAATTACACCACAGTTAAGAGAACATCAGCCCACACAGTTGAGAAAGAACCACTACAAGAACTTGGGCAACTCCAAATGCCACAGTATCCTTCTAACCTCCAAATGTTCACACTAGCACCCCAGCAATGACTCTTAGCCAGAATGAAATGGCTGAAATGATAGACATAGAATTCAGAATTTGGATGGCAATGAAGATCATCGAGATTTAGGAGAAAGTTGAAACCCATTCTCACGAATCTAAAGAATCCAGGGAAATGATTCAAGAGATGAAAGGCAAAATAGTCATTTTAAGAATGAACCCAACTGAGTTGGTAGAGCTGAAAAGCTCACTTACAAGAATTTCATAATACAAACAAACAGAAATATAACAACAGAATACATTAAACTGAGGAACGAATCTCAGAGCTTAGAGACAGGTTCTTTTGAATTAACTCAGTTGGACAAAATTAAAGAAAAAAATTAAAATAATAAACACAATCTCTGAGAAATATGGGATTATGTAAGGAGAACCAAATCTACAAATCACTGGTGTCTCTGAAAGAAAGGGAGAGAGAGTAAACAACTTGGAAAATATATTTGAATATGTGGTCCATGAAAACTTTCCCAACCTCGCTAGAGAGGTCAAGATGCAAATTTAGGTAATTCAGAGAACCCCTGTGAAATACTACACAAGACGACCATCCCCAAGACACATACTCATCAGGATCTCTAAGATCAAAGCAAAAGAAAAAATATTAAAGGCAGCAAGACAGAAAGAGCAGTTCACCTGCAAAGGGAACTGCATCAGGCTAACAGCAGACCTTTCAGCAGAAACTCTACAAGCCAGAAGAGATTGGGGGCCTATATTTCTATATCCTTAAAGAAAAGAAATTCCAGTAAAAACTTTTATATCCAACCAAACTAAGCTTCACAAGCAAAAGAGAAATAAAATACTTCAGACGAATAAATACTGAGGGAATTTTTTACTATCAGATCTGCCTCACAAAAGGTCATTAAAGGGAGTGCTAAATTTGGAAATGAAAAACTGTCACTGGTCACACACACACACACAAACAAACAAACAAAAAGCTTTCAAATACATAGACCATCAACAGTATAAAGCAAATACACAATCAAGTCTATATAACAACCAGCTAACAACACTATGACATTATAAATCTGCTTCTATCATAGTAACCTTGAATGTAAATGGTCTAAACACCCCACTTAAAAGGCAAAGAGTGGCAAGTTGAATAAAGAAGGAAAACTCAACTGTATGATATCTTCAAGAGACTCATCTCACATGCAAGGACACTCATAAGCTCAAAGTAAAAGAATGGAGAAAGATCTATTAAGGGAACAGAAACAAAACAAAACAAAAACAGGGATTGCTATTCTTATTTCAGACAAAACATACTTTAAGTCAACAATGATCAAGAAGGACAAATAAGAGCACTACATAATAATGCAGTGTTCAACAAGAAGATTTAAATATCCTAAATAAATATGCCCCTAACACTGAAGCACCCAAATTCACAAAACAAGTTCTTAAAGATTGTTGAAGAGACTTAGATAACCACACAATAATAGTGGGAAAATTCAACACTCCACTGACAGTATTGGAGAAACAATCGAGGTAGAACACTAACAAAATATTCGAGACCTAGACTTGACACTTGATGTAATGGACCTAAAATACATCTAGAGAATACTAAACACAACAACAGATTATACATTCCCCTTATGTGCACATGGCACATACTATAAAATTAACTACATTCTCAGCCATTAAGCAATTCTCTCAAATAAGAAAAACAAAAAACAAAAACAAAACCTAAATCATACTGATGTACTTCGGATGTGTGTCCCTGACAGAATCTCATATTGGAATGTAACCCCAATGTGGGAGGAGGGGCCTGAAAGGAGGAGATTAAGTCATGAAGGCAGATTTCTCATGAATGCTTTAGCATCAGCCCTTTTAGTACTGTCCTCTCAATACTGAGTGAGTTCTCATAAGATCTGGCAGTTTATAAACGTGTAGCACCTCCACTCTTTCACTCTTGTTCTTGAGTTGCCATGTGATGTTCAACCTCCCACTTTGCCTTCCTCCATGATTGTAAGCTTCCAGAGGCCTCCCCACAAACAGAAGCCAGTGCTATGCTTCCTGTACAGCCTGCAGAACCATAAGTCTATTAAGCCTTTTTTCTTTATAAATTATCCAGTCTCAAGTACTTTTAACAGCAATGCAAGAATGGACTAATATGCATATCAAACACACTCTAAGACCACAGTGCAATAAAAATAGCTATCAATAACAAGATCTCTCAAAACTGTAACATTAAATGGAAATTAAACAACCTGTTTCTGAATGACTTTCCGGCAAACAAAGAAATTAAAGCAGAAATCTAGAAATTATTTGAAACTAATGAAAACAGAGATAAAACATACCAGAATCTCTGACATAGATGATGCAGTGCTGAGGAAAGTTTATAATGCTAAACACCCTCATCAAAAAGTTAGAAAGATCTCAAATTAACAACCTTACATCACATCTAGAGGCCCTAGAAAAACAAAAGCAAACTAACCCTAAAACTAGCAGAAGAAAGAAATAACCAAAATAAAAGCTTAACTAAATTAAATGGAGATGAGAAAAATGAAAGATTAATGAATCCAGGAGATGGTTCTTTGAAAGACTAAATAAGATTGATAGACTTCTAGCTACACTAATAAGAAAAAAGAAAATGAGAAGATCCAAATAAGCACAATCAGGAATGACAAAGGGGACGTTACCACCAACTCCATAGAAATATAAAAAAACACCCTCAGAGGCTTTTAGGAACACCTGTAAGTACATGAATTAGAAACACTAGAAGAAATGGAGAGATTCCTAGAAAAATAAATTCTCCCATAATTGAGCCAGGAAGAAATTGAAACTCTGAACAGAACAATAATGAGTTCTGAAATTGAGTAAGTCATAAAAAAACCTTCCAACCAGAAAAAGCCCTGAAGCAGATGCATTTACAACTGAATTCTACAAGACATATAAAGAAGAGTTGGCACCAATCCTCCTGAAATTATTCCAAACAATCAAAAAAGAGGGACTTGCTCATAACTTATTCTATGAAGCCAGCATCATTCTCATCCAAAACCAGGCAGAGACACACACAAAAAAGAAAACTTTATGTCAATATCCCTGATGAACATAGATGCAAAAGTCCTCCATAAAATACTAACAAAGTGAATATAGTAGCACATCAAAAAACGAATCCACCATGATCAAGTAGGCTTTATTCTTGGGATGCAAGGTTGGTTCAACATAAACAAATCAATAAATGTAATTCTTCACAGAAACAGAAATAAAAACATAACCCATATGATCATTTCAATAGACTCATAAAAAGCATTAGATAAAATTCATTACCCTTTCATTTTAAAAACACTTAACAAACTAGGTATCAAAGGTACATACCTCAAAATAATAAGAGTAATCTCTGACAGACCCTCATAATGAATGGGCAAAAACTGGAAGTATTCTCCTTGAGAACCAGAACAAGACAAGGATATTTACTCTTGTCACTCCTATTCAACATAGTATTGGAAGTCATATTCAGAGCAAGCAGACAAAAGAAATATAAGGTATCCAAATAGGAAGAGAGGTAGTCAAACTATCTTTCTTCTCAGATTTTATGATTCTATACTTAGAAAACCCCATAGTCTCTGCCCAAAGACTTATAGATATGATAAACAACTTCAGCAAATTTTCTTTGAGTTAGTTTCAGAATACAAACTCAATGTGTAAATCTCAGTAGCATTTCTATACACCAATAACATCCAATTTGAGAGCCAAATCAAGGATGCAATTACATTCACAGTCGCCACAAAACGAATATAATACTGAGAAATACAGCTAACCAAGGAGGTAAAATATCTCTACAATGAAAATTACAAAACACTGCTGAAAGAACTCAGCGGCTACACAAACAAATGGAAAAATATTCCATGCTCATAGGTAGAAAGAATCAATATTGTTAAAATGGTCATATGGCGCAGAGCAATTCACAGAATTGATGCTATTCCTATAAAACTACTAATGATATTTTTCACAGAATTAGAAAAAAAATTCTGAAATTCATTTGGAACCATAAAGAACCTAAATAACCAAAGCAATTTTAAGCCAAAAGAACAAAGCTGAAGGCGTCGCACTGTGTGACTTCAAACTATACTACAAGGCTAAAGTAATCAATACATCATGGTACTGGTACAAAAACAGACATATAGACCAATTGAACAGGTTGGAGAAAGTGGAAATAAAGCGACACACCTGCAACGATCGGATCTTTGACAAAGCTGACAAAAATAAGCAATGAGGAAAGGATTTTCTGGTTGATAAATGGACTTTTTAGTCATTGAATGATAACTGGCTAATAATATGCAGAAGACTGAAACTGGACTTTACTTTTCACCATGTATAGAAATTAACTCATGATGGATTAAAGACTTAAATGTAAAAATCTAAGTCTAAAACTTTAAAAATCCCAGAAGAAAACATAGGAAACACCATTCTGGACATTGGCCTTGGCAAAGACTCCAAAAAATCTCCAAAAGCAACTGCAAAAAATAAAGAAGCGAACAAACAAAAAATATTGATAAGTGGGACTTAATTAAACTAAGCAGTTTCTGCACACAAAAGAAACTATTGAGTAAACAGACAATCTACAGAATGGGATAAAATATTTAGAAACTATGTATCTAACAAAGGTCTAATATCTAGAATCTATAAGAAACTTAAACGAATCAACAACAACAAAAAATGAACGACCCCATTAAATATGGGAAAGAGGCATGAACAGATACTTCTCAAAAGAAGACATACATGTGGTGAACAATCATATGAAAAAATGCTCAACATTACTAATCGTTAGGGAAATGCAAATCAAAACTACAGTAAGGTACCATCTCACACCAGTCAGAATGGCTATTGTTAAAAAGTCAAAAAATAACCGATGCTGTTGAGGTTGTAGAGAAAATGGAATGCTTATACTCTGCTGGTAGGAATGTAAATAGTTCAGACCCTGTGGAAAGCATTTTGGTGAAATCTTAATTAACTCAAAATATAGCTACCATTTAACCTAGTAGTCCAATTACTGGCTATATTCCCAAAGGAATACAAATCACTCTACCATAAAGACATATGCATATATATGTTCGTTGCAGCAATATTAATAATAGCAAAGACATGGAATCAACCTAGAAGCCCATCAGTGGTGGACTGGATAAAGAAAATATTGTGCATATGCACCATATAATATTAATACTATGCAGCTATAAAGAAGAATGATATCATGTCCTTAGTAGCAACATGGTTGGAACTGGAGGCTATCCTGAGCAAATTAATGCAGTAACAGAAGACTACTACTTGTTCTCACTTTTTCAAGTTAGAGCTAAACATCAGCAACACATGGACACAAAGAATGGAAAAATAGACATTATGGTTTACTTGAGGCTAGAGGTTGGGAGGAGAGTGAGGACTGGAAAATTGCCTATTGGGTATTACGCTGATTATCTTGGTGACCAAATTATCTGTATACCCATCCTCCACAGCATGCAATTTGCCCACATAACAAACTTGTGCATGTACCCCTTGAACCTTACACAAAAGATGAAAAAAATAGAAAAATAAAATAAATAAAAATCAAGGAAAAAATTTACAGGCATACCTCACAGACATTGCAGGTTCACTTCCAGATCACCACAGTGAAGCAAATATTTCAATAAATATAAATAAAGATTTATCCAGCCTAAAATGTCAATAGTGCCGAGGTTAAGAAACTCTGGTCCAAAGTATAGTATGTGCTTCATAAGTGTATCCTGAGCTGGAATGAAATTTTATGATTATATGTAAAATAAGAGCAGTTAGTATCAAATGAGAAGTGTGTCCTACGAATCAGGGTTATGGGCTTTACGCATTCATGATACTTGCTTCATGAACGTGTTCTCTAAGCTCGTTTTTCTTATTCCATGATTCTTGATTACCTTTATTAATTAATTTTAGTAGCCATATTTCAGAGATGTCATTTATTATATTCAAATAATCCCATTGAAGGAATTAAAATACTCTATCTGTATAAGAAATGCTACACTATTTCTCTTTATATAATAATTTGTTAATTACATGTCATATTTTTCATAAATTTGAATCATTATATAAGTCCATATGATTTATTTATTTTGCTTTTTCCTTCTATATTTTGATGAAGTTTTTAAACAGTATTCCAAATGTTAGAAGAAAGAGATTTCTAGTACCAACTCTATCTCTAAATTAGAGATAAAATCTTGAACAAATCATGGAATTTTGCAGGTCTAATGTTTTTCCTTCTCTAAAATAACCTTAGAATGTTACGTAGATAATATTTAGCCTCTCTTCCAGTTATTATTCCTTGAACATTTGATGTCCTTTTATTTTATTCTTTATCCTGCCTTCATACCTGCTTGCTTTCTTCAAGGCTTTATTTACATGGCTTCAGTTATTACCTTTATGCTTCACCCACATCTCATGCTTGCGTATCTCATATTCATCACCCAATATAGAAAAGAGCATTGGGTGAACAAATTCTGTTGCTGACAAGTAGTACTAGAACTCTTTGCATTGACTATATCCTGCTTCTCATTCAGGGCTGTCTTATAAAATTTCAGTGGGTGCAGTTCTAATTTTACCTCTGAAAATAACAATTCTTAAATTGTTCATTGTGAAAGCCTGGGTTGCCCCATGTGGCATTTTGCTTATTTATCATTGTGTTCTGATGCTTACTGGGCTCTTAGCACCTGGCTTTTTCTTAAATCTCTGGCTTTTCAATTTTTCCTTAGGCAAGCCTCTTATTCTAGAGCTTTCCTTGTTCATGGTTTTGCCTGCTTTTCTGCCCTAATCAAGTCTGTAATTATACTGATTAGTGTGACTAAAAATTGATGAGCATTACAAGGATATGTTGTATTTATAGAATAATGCATAAAACATTTTTCTAAGAAAATAGAAATGATAAGCAGAATGGATAAAGCATGCTTGTTTTTGTATTATTTTCTTAGAAATCTTACTTTGTTGCCTGTGGCCTTGGCAGCTCAGAGCTAAACCACAAAGCCACACTGGGAAGCTAGGGCCTTTCCTATTTGGTCTTAGGACAGTGGAATAATTTCATCATTGATTTCCTGACTTCCTCCTGGCTCAGTTTGAACAAAAAATGAACATCAGCTGACCAATTCAAATGTATAGTAGACATTGACTTGGGTTTTCTGAGAAATATGAAATATATGTGACAATCAGGAGTGTCCCCCTCATTCATAGATCTAGCATGATATTAATGCAAGATATATTATAAAGAAAAATAGTTATTTAGATCTACACTCTGCTTATTTAATCTAGAAGGGCATCTATTTGTGCTTAAGTTCTGAATATATGTGTCATAGGCAGTGAATAGAAAAAAAATTATAAGAATTAGTAACATGCAACACAGTCAGCCAAATACTTATGAATAGCAATCACTAAAGAGGCAAGGAAATTTGCAGACCGATTTTGTAAATGGGTACAACTCAAATATTTTGAAGCCTATCTCAGCCTCTACTTTCATACTTTGCCCAAGACCCTGCTCTTTTCTATGATTCAGTATCCTTTTTTTGTCTCCATTTTCTGTACTTTCACAAACATTAGCAATCAACATTTACCTACTGGAAAACAAAAACAAAGAACGTGAGCTCAAACTTTGTCAGTTTCATTTTAATAAATGTGTACCTGTATCATTTGTTCTCTAAAACTAGCCATTCTCTAAACGTTACTGTCCATCTTAAACCCATTCAATAGATCCCTCCATCTACAGAATAAAATGCACCTTCCTTAGGAGCAATGCATGCTTTTTCCATCAATGTCTGATCCCTTTCTCTTTTTCTGTTCACATCTTCATCCACTCTCTTCCTTGCACTTCATTTTCCAGGTTCACTACTTGATTTAGTTCTGGTTACTTGTTTCTCATATCCAAGACTACAATCTTTAACTACTTTAGCTAGAATTCTCTTTCCTCTTCAGATTAACTGATTTATCTGGCTTCAGGATTCTGCTCAGGACTCACGGCCTCATGGAGATTCTATTTTCCTCTCCCATGAATCAACTAAAATGAACTAGCTATTCTCCTTCTGTCAATTCACCTTCTTACAGCTTTGTTAACATATCCCTTACATGTTGTAACAAGTAGATTTTTGTATCTGTTTTCTCATGAAGGTTTTGACCTCCTTGTGGTCAAATGCACCTTTTATTTATCATTTTATTCTGGATAATTTAGGAAATGCCTGCAAAGATAGATATTTAATATGAAATACACTTTCCCCTAACAAACTTTATGTTCACCTATTTTCAGCATTCTGAATGCAGGGCAATTCCTTGGATCTAGTCATCATCCAGAAATTCTCTTCTTTCTAATGCTGAAATTCCCAACTGAAAAAAATCTGTTTTTGTACTTCTCAAAATTGGTCTCTTATTAGGCCAGGTCTTTGCCTTTCTTGCCATCTCTAGTCATTCAAGCCCACTTTTTAGTACGCTAGCTTAACCAGTACCTCATGGTTTGCCATTTTTAACACAAACGCTATTAATCCCAACCCTACCCTAACAATTCTCTTAACCTATTGATACTAAATCTCCGCCATCTTGCCATCCATCTACTTAGATAAAAAATCTGATATATAATCTCATGTAAGTCATAATTATTGCTTGTGGATTTGTTATTCATTTTCATTTTCACATAAACCAAAAATTTCTACTGTTTCAAAATTACATATATTTAACATGTACAGCATGATGTTTTGATACTTATATAGTGAAATGATTACTGTAGCCAAGCAAATTAATAAGTCCATCACCTCACATAGGTTACCCTTTTTATCTTGTGGTAAGAACACCTAAAATCTACTTTCAGCAAATTTTTATTATATAATAAAATATTAATGATTATCATCCTCACAGTGTACATTACATGTCTAAACTTATTCATCCTACATAACGGCAGCTTTGTTTCCTTTGATCTACATCTCCTTATCTATCTCCCACCCTGAACCCCTGATACCCATCATTCTACTCTTTGTTTCTATATATTCAACTTTTGAAACAAGATTCCACATATAAATAACATTGTGTAATATCTGTTCTTCTGTATCTGGCTTAGTTCACTTAAAGATTCAACTATGTATAACCATGTCCTTCAATTTCAATTGAGAACTCCCCCTTTCACCTCACTAGAAAATTAAGACCATTCAACATCAACTTCTCTACCTTTTATCTCAAACATGTATTATATCTGTTTATCTTCTTCCTTTTTTGTTTTCTTAGGAAAACTGGTACATTTTTTATAGGTCTTATTCTTTTCACCATGACTCTATGGGAACTTGTTCCATTAATTTACTCCAACTTCTTTGGTATGTTTCAACTCTCTCCTTAGTGGCCTCTTTCTTGTAAGCTACAAGTCTTCCTTACCCTAAAAATACCTTCCCGTGGTTCTGACCATCCCTGTATACCTAGTCACAATCTTATAGTTCTCCTTGTCTCCTCTTCTAAATTTCTCAGAAGGGCAGTATACGTAAGTTGCTTTTAATTCCTCACAAATTACTTACTTCTTAACCATTTGGAGTGTATCTCAATCATCTGTGTAGCATTTCACTGTTGACTTCAGTTTCTTCCTCTAGCAATGCAGGGTATCAAGGAGAAGGGACGGACTCTGTACTCTCTTCTTCTTGATACTGTTTTTTTGTTTTGTTTTGTTTTGTTTTTTTTTCTATGTCCTTTCACTATACCAGTCCCTGTAAAAGAAAGGATACTTGAATTTTGTTTTGTACAATTTCTTTTCTCACTTGATACTCTTTCCCTAGAGACATTCACTTACTCCTTTGAGGGGAGAAATTACCTTTAAAAATTATACTCATGATTATTTCTTGAGTATCACATTTAATTTAAAACATCTTCTGGACACCTTCAAATTTATCATGTACGAGATTTTACTCAGTGTTTCATTTCTAATTTCAGCCTGGTTTCATATCTCGATTTATAACATGGCTAACTTTTCAGTCACTCAGGAATAATATATTAATCATTTCCCCAATTTTTCACATTTCTCACATTTTAATGAGATGTTTGTCTTTCTATTGCCTAAGATGCCCAGGACCACTTCCCCACTTGAGATCATCATAATGTCTGTCTTAGGCTACTGTAATAACATCACATAACAACTTCCTTGACTAGATTACCTGAGTTACTGTCATAAAGTTATAGAATCCAAGAAATTTTACAATCCATTTTTCTTTCAAATCTTTAATATATTTGCTTCTAGTGAATTATGTCACAGTGCATGTCTGACATGCACAGTCATCCATGATCTGATGACTCTGCAATTGTAACTTGTATTGTATGCTCTCTGAATATCCCCAAACTTGGTATATTGCTCTTTCAGTTCCTGTGTTTTCTTCAGCCAAAATACCTATCCCCATTTAATCATCTCTCAATATTCTACTCATTCTCTAAGGCTCAACTAAAAGGGCAGTTCCTTAATGGCAAGCTCCCCTGCCACACTCAGCACAGAGGCCTTACTTTTCCAATTCAGGCGTAATTAAATTCTACATATTTCCACCAAATGCTACATTGATAGATAAATTTTATTTTAAAAATCAGGGGGTTAAAACATGGGCTCTGGGACTCACATGTGATCAACCAGAATCACATGTAATCAGACAACCTGGGTCCAAATGATATCTTTGCCATTAACAATATAGTTTTGAGCAAGTTACTTAATCTTTTGGCATCTCTGTTTTCTCAACCTAAGTATGGAGAGGAGAGCTACCTCATGATGTTCTTGTGAAGATTATACAAGATAATGTCTTTGCTTAGTGCTTGGCAAAGGGTTAGAACTAAGTAAAAAATAACCATCATTAATATTATCATAATTATGCTTGACATGAAAAGAGATAATCAATATTAAAAGGTAAATAAAATTCTGTGATACTTTGCAAAATTTTTATTACAGATTTACTGAAGATTTTGCCTTTACTAGCCACCCAGATTCCTTCTTTGAGTTGTTTCATTACAGAGGAAAGTTTATTTATCTTGTGTATAAAATATTTGTTTTAACTAAATAATTTATATATTTTTTCCAAATCAAGTGGCCCTGGGAGAAAAACAGTTTGCCTCAAATAACAGTTTGCCATCATGGACTTGTTATCTTGTCAGTTTCTTCATTTCAACATAAAGCACTGACAACTGCTCAGGTTCACATGAAACTGTGGCCTTTGTGAAGCCCTGTGTATCTCTAGCATTCACACACAATTTTCCCACAACTGAAATCTCAAGGCCCCACTAAGCCCTAAAGAGATCTAATTATGTCCATAATAACTTGGGGACAGGGCCAGAGAGTCACTGTCCTCCAGTCATTGTCTGTTGTTATTGAACAGCTGCATTTCCTGGACAGGTTTCCTTTATCAACTTGTGAATTGTTCCCTTGTTACAATGATCCCCAGAATTTGTGGGGACATATAATAGGCAGAAGTCATTTTCTAATCATGTGGACTTCTTGGAATTAAAGCTCACTGTTGATCTTATTTCACACCACAAAATTAGCATGTCGTTAAATATTGTATATAAACAGCCACAGAAGCTGACAGACCATCATCTGTCCAGCACTACCTTCACTTCTCTTCAATCTTGGAAAAACGGTAAGAATTTTAGATACGGATTTGTTGTATCTTCTCCTAATCACGTATTTCAAAGTAGCTTGAGCTATAGAAAGAACATAGTTGCTTAAAATATAGTGTTTGAAATAAAAGTATTTAAGGTATTACTGAAATTATTTTTAACACTTAGGCTAAAAAAGATAGAAGTGCCCAGAAGAATTTGGTAAAAAAATTGCAATGACATATAGCCTTCGCGAGTTTAAGAAAATGTAATAACTAATTTTATGCATATGTATATTTAGTATGAGGCTAGTTCGTAGTTAATATTAAAAGGAGATTCATTTTTGAATTAATCTTCCAATTTGATTTAGCATATCACAGTCATAAAAAGCAATATACTTAAATTACAGTGTGGGTAGATAAATAATTACTGGAAAAGCTTTGTCCAATAGGTAGTTTACAGCGGTAGCATACTGAGTCAAGAAACAGAGGGAATGGTTTGGGGGCATTTACTACTGTAAATGTTTATAAACAATGTTTTTAGAAGAGTTTACTCATCAAAAGTGTCTAGAGCTTCGAATTTCCCAGTTTATTATCTACTTTGTAATATTTCAGAACAATATTAAAATGAGACAGAAATACAGAATTAAGTTAAAAGAAACAATGTGATTTACTTTGTAAGAAAATTCTTAATGGGGTAGAGAAGACTTGGAAACCATAAAGAAAGATAATAGATGATATAAAAGAAAAAGTAGCTTAGAGCGTACCAGTCGATAAAGAAACTCTGACTTAAAAATTAGTATATAGTATATTTATAGTATATAAATTAGTAGAAAAATTAGTATAATTGGTATTAGTATATATTAGTATATTTGTATGTAACATTAGTATCATAATTATATATTAGCATATAAAATTAGTATATATTAGTAGATTAGTAATACAATTAGTAAAGTTTGTAAGTAGATTACTTATAAAATATAGAAAATGCTGTGGGATCCTCCCCACATGTAATTATATATAAAATAGAGTGCTATATTCTTTTTCTGAACCCTGACATAAAAAATTTGGAAACTTATGGAGGTCTTAGGCAAAGTAAAATTAATAAAAAATTATTTAACATTCATAAAAAATCTAGAAAAAAATTTATTTTCCATGATAGAGAGAATTATGTTCAACCTTCAAATATTGAAAAGAACATTTTTCAAATAAATTAGAGACTTTTTTCATGAAGTATTTTTAGTTCAAAAATTGAGTTTCAAAATCTGAACATGAAGATTTGAGTGTCAAGTAATATTGTGGCATAAACATTATTTTGGAATAAAAAAAAATGTAAGAACACATAACGAGGAGATGATTTCGTACATTTTGGTCACAAATGTTAACACATATTTCACAAGAAGAGGTAGTCCCAAGCTGGACAGTGGGCAAGAGGTCCTGACTCCTTGGCAGATCATCAAGAGACCTTTGTGTACATTTTAATACAGAGAAGAGAAGAAGCTTAGTGTATAATCTCTAAAGTCATGGGGCATAAAGGAGAACAGATATTATTAGCTATCTGGGGAGGATGGATACAAACAGAGAAGAAACAAACGTTATAGTCCAACAATTCTCTGGATAGTGACACAAATAAGGAAAGTGTTAAAATGAAAATCTCAGTCTTATTGGAAATGAGGAGAAATAATTAAACTAAAATATTCATGGTAACCGTTTAGTGAAAAAAAAAAAAGATAAAAATAAAATATGACTTTTTTGTACACATTTTCTTGATTAGTCTCTTCCAGTAGAACTGAGGCTCCATCAGGGAGTAATATCAGGACTGTAATATTTTGCTCATTGCTGCAGTCCTGGTCCCTAGACAGTGTCTGGCAAGAACAGATTCTAAGGAAATACTTTTAAATTAATGAACAAGTCTTTCCATATATATTTATAACTTCTTTATGCCTTTTGAAAAATTCAATACTGTAAATGGGACTTTTTTAAATGTGGGGATGAGTTGTTAGCTGAAAAATCTGAATAGCTGGCAATGAAGTTTGGAATTTGATAAATGAGAATAGCAAGCCAGAATAGATTTTGACCTCAGTCATATGATATAACTTCTATTTAGTATTTATTCTATTTATTTTCTAAAATGCAGACTTTTTTGTTATACATTATCTCTCTTTTTTATAAAAAGTAACCTTACCTAACTAAATAAGAAAATATATCTAACTGACCAATCTATCACCATTCCATTTTTGCTCCGTTCACAGGACTTACTAGCCATGAAGGTCATCATTCTCGCCTGCCTGGTGGCTCTTGCTCTTGCAAGGGAGGTATGTGCACAAGAAAAAATTCCTAAAAATCAAGAAATAGTAGACTATATGCCTATTTGTGGAGAATAACATCACCAACATTTTTTACTGTATAATAAAGAAGAATTTCATGAAAATTATTTTGACTTCTATCAAAATCATTTATATTTACCCACTGTCTCAACAGTTTCCTATAGTGCTCCAAATGCTTCCTACACCAATATGCTGCTAGTCACTAAAGAAAAAGCAAACAAATCAATAAGTAATAAAAAAATCATAAAAATGGCAACAAATATATGCATAAATAACAACTCCACAGATGCTCAACCTAGATAAATATATCTTATTCCAGTCATAAAATGTATATATATCTTATAGCCTAGGGCACTGGGTCCAAGTCTGTCTATACAAAGACATCCATAGGATGAAGTACAGGCACAATCATAATCCTAATCATACATTCATAATAATATAATAAAAATATTTAATACAAATTAAAGTGACTCTTAACCATCAAAAACTGTCTTTAATAAATGTAAGATAAAAGTATATTAATAAAAATTACTAAATGTAAAAGACATTAAAGCAATTACCTTTCAAGCCTCAAAAGTCATATAACATTTTTAATTTGTCAAATTTGTGAAAGAGATAGATCTGCATAAATGATGTAAAAATTAAGTAGGATACATGTTTAACAATGAATTAGCTATGGAAACTGAATTTTTAAACATCTTTTCAGAGGGAACAATCCAGTGCATCCTCTGAGGTAAGATTTTTTTTTTTTAGAGAAAATTTATGAACCATAAAATAGTAAAATTCTCTAATGATCTAGAAGATGTAGCTGGTTGTCATTTTTTTTTTTTTCCACAGACTGTAGAAAATCTTTCAAGCAGTGAGGTAAGTTAACATTCTGCCCAATTTTAGAAGAGTAAAATCCTGTGCTATTTTTCTATGGTGTTACATCATGGCAGTTAAGCTAATGCCGCTATATCAATGACATATAAGTTCTAGTATACATTTCCTTTATATATGTTTAAGGACAATAAGTATCTGGAAAATACAACATTCTAGAACTTTCTAAATTGGCTTGCTACTCGAAATTGTGTTATGTTGCTTCCTCTTTTTTTTTTTTTTTTTTAAATGAACCATACAGTCCTGTTTTCTGCCTTGAACTCTCTTTACTCTGAACTCATTCACTTTGAGCATATATTGAGGGTCTTCTATGGGTCAGACATCGACTAGGAGCTGTGGTACAAACTGAAAAGATAGAGATGCGAGTGATAGTTAAGAGCTTGCTAAGCAGTAGGGAAGCGGATATGCAAAAGTACACATTTTATAATTACAATAGCCACTTTAGTAAATAAGTGAGATTTAGTGTAGTCCTAAATCTACCTGAGAGAGTCAGGTAGATATTTATTCTTACATCTCTCTTCTTGGGTGTGTGATCGCTTGATAAGTAAATGGTACCTCAATAGACTGTTTCTTCAGGAAGGTTATATGATCCTTAAGGGAAATGTTTAACTCTTCTGATTCATTTGAAGTGATCATAATGTATCAATTGTTATTAGAATATATTTTCAAAAAGTATTTCCTTTTTTAAAAAACCATATGGGGTTTTAGAGATCATTTGTTGTCAGGGAATGACCATGGTGGTAGAGCGAAATTAGCATCTATTAATTGCTTTTTTTGTGCCATGTCCTTGACTGCATTCATCTGACTTTCTTTTATACAACAAGCTTATATAGAACAATTTAATATATAAGCTTTAATGATTATACAAAGTTATTAATGCTATTATCAAACAATTAATGCCTTTATTTCCTGATTTATATTGCAAAGTAAGAATTGTTAAAACTAAATCTAATTTTATTTTATATTTTTCTGTAGGAATCTATTACACAATACAAGGTAAATTTTCACATTTAAAATGTACATATTTTCAAAATTTCCTCTAATTTTTACAGATGGTAACATATTTTTATATATGATTTATTTTTAGCAGACAGTTGAGAAGGTTAAACATGAGGACCAGCAGCAAAGAGAGGTAATTTGTTAACGATAAATATATTTCTAAAATTATCATAAAGTATAATACATACAAAAATATTTATAATGTATATGTTGATTCTAAAGAATGATAATAAAATAAATGCCATATACCCACGAACCGCTGTAAAAAAATTAAACATTGATAAAGTCAATATATTTTCTAGGATATGCATGCATTTTTAAACTTATAATTAATTTCTGGAATATAGACTAAATACTTAATGATATTACTAATGGTATATCTGTTTTCAACAAGTGCACATTGGTGGGAACATTTCCAGGTTGGGAACTATGATCCTCTTATTTTCAAGGTGGATATGGTAATGAAAAGGAGTATACAGCTGGTAAAAAAAACCAAAACTATGTAGAATTTGTGCCATACTGCCTTCATTCCCATATGGACAACACAAAATCCTGTATTTCATTAAATTACATTTATGGTGATATGTTTACCTAATCATAATTTTCAGTTGCTTTGTGTATCAATGAATTGTTTTGTGTCACATAAAATATTTTTTAAATCAATTTTAAAGAAAAAACTCAATGTCTCTTGAAAGACTCAAGAGACTATCTTCTCCCAAGGGAAGGAACGCAAGAATTTGGCTGGTGTTAAATCACTTCCTGAGATAAGCCGCAAATTAAGACTGATTTTCTTTTTCATCAAACCAAAACAAAACAAAAATGAACCTTGGAATTGTCCCTCTAAGTCTTTTTAAACTGACCTCTTTTCACTGTGTGAAAACAATTTGGTCTATTATTGGCACAACTGTGTTGAAAAGTAAATTCTCTCTGAAGACCAAAGTGTACGGTTACAGCTAAACAGGCAATTCAGGCAAAGGTTAAAAGAATGTTTCTGAAATATCCAAACATTGATTTCACTTTGGCCTGTGTAGTTACCCATGATGTGAGTGGATTAAAATCTTTCAACAAACATTTTACTCATTTTTCTTCACATGACTCAAGATAATTTCTTAACAAAATAAGTGAAATATTTTCTTCCTCTCTTTCTACTCATTTATCATTGCCTAAAAGAGAGAAATGAATTCATTATGAATGGCAATTATAGCTGAATGAAGGACTCAAAGATTCTTTTTCCTTCTTTCCAGGATGAACGCCAGGATAAAATCGACCCCTCTTTCCAGCCACAGCCTCTGATCTATCCATTCGTTGAGCCTATCCCCTATGGTTTTCTTCCACAAAACATTCTGCCTCTTGCTCAGCCTGCTGTGGTGCTGCCTGTCCCTCAGCCTGAACTAATGGAAGTCCCTAAAGCTAAAGACACTATTTACACTAAAGGCAGAGTGATGCCCGTCCATAAATCTCCAATGATGCCCTTTTTTGAGCCTCAAATCCCAAAACTCACTGATCTTGAAAATCTGCATCTTCCTCTGCCTCTGCTCCAGCCCTTGATGCACCAGGTCCCTCAGCCTATTCCTCAGACTCTTGCGCTTCCCCCTCAGCCCCTGTGGTCTGTTCCTCAGCCCAAAGTCCTGCCTATCCCCCAGCAAGTGGTGCCCTACCCTCAGAGAGCTGTGCCTGTTCAAGCCCTTCTGCTCAGCCAAGAACTTCTACTTGATCCCACCCGCCAGATCTACCCTGTGACTCAGCCACTTGCCCCAGTTCATAACCCCATTAGGGTAAGTCCAAATTTACTGACTTTGCTGTTTCATTCAAGATGTGTATGTGATGGTAGAATAAAAGAATAAATGTAGAGTAAATGAATAAAATAAAGCAGTTTAGATAAGTGATTCTTAATGCTTACCTATACAATAGAATCATCTGGAGAACTTTTCCCCACAAATCCCAATGCCTATGCCTACCCAGATATTCTAATATAATTGTTCTGTTTTTTTGTGTAGAGGAAACTGAGTGCTGAGAAAAAAGCTATTGCATGAATTCTGATTTAATTAGTCTGTTGAGAATTCTGATTTAGATAAAGTAATTAAGGCTTACAAAAGCCAGAATTAAATTTAATAGTATGCTTGAATTTGGAATAAAAAAGCTAAAAAATATTCTATCATTTTCCTTGTGCACATCTATTTTACGCAAACCTTAGTTCACATCTTGTTTTTGCTGTAAGTATATATGAAGGCAAAAGATTGAGATGCTTATTTCACTACTTATGACATTCCTAAGGCAAGTTTTCCTACTAAGAGGCTAATTATTTATTTATTTATTTGTATTTGTTTATTTTTAAGGTCTAAGAGGATTTCAAAATTAATTTTCCCTCCTCATTTTTGGTAAGTTTTGGGAGTTTGGAGATAAAATTGATCATTTTTATACATGATGTCTTTTCACATTTAATTCTAGAGAAGACCAATATAGTGAAAATTTCATACATATAAGAACTTTTTTTATTAATTATCAACTTAATGGTTGACTATCATTTACTGACCTGAAACTATCTATCTTTTTCATTTCAAATAACTTTAATTTTATTTATGTACTATTGATAGATTTGACTGACTTGCTTTCAAGGGCCCATATACTTACATTTGATTATCACTATTTTTAGGAAAAACAGAATATCTTTTTTATTTTACTTTTATGGAAATACATTTGAGCCTTTGTCAAAAGCCCGTTTGCAGTTTTATTTCTAACCTACCCTTCATAAAATTTGTATTTACTTTACTTAAAATTATCTTCTAATTCATGAGTTCAAATTACTCCAAATGTAAACGTTAAAAAGAGGAGAGAATAGTATTGCAATTCTAAGATGTAAAGCCTTTTGTGATTATGAAAGACTAGACATTTCACCGAAGCAATTTCAAGTTCGCTAATATTTGGTTATATGCAAATTTTATATGCTTCCAAGCCACAACAGAATGCATTTGCAATACAATTTATTTTGTGAATTAGTCACACCAAAGTTAGAAGTGAAGAGAGGTGAATATTTACATGTTATAACATAACTAATTGTATATTTGCTCTCTATTCCACAGAATTGACTGAGACTGGAAATATGATGCCTTTTTCACCTCTGTATCATGTTACCCCTAATTAAGTATGTTAGAATGAGTTTATATGGAAAAAACTTTATTCCTTTATTTATTTATATATTATATGTCATTCATTTAAATTGATATTTGACTCATGAACTATTTACATTTTCCAAATTTTAATTCAACTAGTACCACAGAAGTTCAATATTCATTCGGAAATGCTACAAACATATCAAACATATGTATACAAATTGTTTCTGGAATTGTGCTTATTATTATTTTTTGAAGAATCTATTTCCTTTCCAGTCATTTCAATAAATTATCCTTAAGCATATTTAAGTTGTTCTTTTCTTTAAACCTAATCGACCTCTTTAAAGTTACCTTTGATTTATTATTGATGTTCAAAATAATCCTGGAAGAATGCATCAAAATTGAATAGAATGTTTTGAGTTGAATATTAAAAGATATCAAACAATGGAGGAAAAGAAAGGATGCTTTTATACTCCATTTGCTATAGAAAGTTTTGGTTTATGCCTATTTTCCCAGTGTCATCATTATAGCTATGCTTTTCACTTTCAAAATGATCCAGCATTGGCTGTTAAATTTTGTGGTGACCCGGGGAAAAAGTTTTAAACATGAAACCTGAAGCACAACTTGCCACAGGGTAGCTACATGATGCTTTAAGAGCTTTAATTCCCACATGGATAAAATACTGCAAAGAATTTTACTGCAGGTTTGATCACATATGAGTAACATGATTAGTGTACTGTATAGTACATGATAGATGATTCCTATTGCTCCACATTGCTGATATTGCTTACACCACAGCACCAAAGCATTCTAACAAATCAAAATGAACTGGGTTAATATGGTGAAACTCTGACAGCCATTAATTCTAACTGTGAAGTAGTTGTTTATTGTGATTAATTTTCTCTCTTTCTCTACCAACTCCTCCACTTGTACATTCAATTATATCTTCCTGAGTTTATGTAGTGACTCATGTCTAGCAATTATCCCATCTTTCTTATATTTCCAGTGTTTCCCTGTCCCTTGTTATAACATAAGCATCATGGAAGACCTTATACTATAGTATCTCCCATCGTTGAAGAACAAACTTGCATCCTTAACACTACTTCCAAACCTCTCCCAATTATTTGGATTACTTTATATCAATTGTCATGCAAAAGTATCCATAGGGCTGTTTCCATATCTCATATCTTATTCTATTATTAACCCACTCCAATCAAATTTTTGTCCCCCACTGAAACCACTTCTTTTCAAGGTTATCATTAATTTTCATACTGCTAATTTGTGTTCATTTTACCCAACCTCTCAGTGTTATTTGGTAGAATTTGTCATCTTGACTTCCTTGAAACATCATTCTTCTCTTCATTGGAAATCCTTAACCTAATAAACCCTTGGTTTCTTCTTTAATTCAAGAGACACTTCTCAGTCTCCCTTCTTCTATTTTCTCCTTTTCCAAATCCTTAAGGGTTGGAGTACCCTAGAGATTAGCCTTACTCTGGCTGATCCTGTTCAGTTCCCTGGCTTTAAGTACATTCTTATGCTAATGGCTTCCAAATCTCTATCTCCAAACGTCTTTGTTTTGTAACTCAAAACTTATGCACTCAACTGCCTTCTTGATCTCCACATCTAAGTATCTAATTAAAATCTCATACCTGGCATGACCTAGCATAGCTCTTAATCTGAATCCACTCCCCAACATGATCTTTAATCAATCTTCTCCACATCAATACATAGCTCTACACTCTCCGCTGTCGTCAAAACTAAAAGCTTAACAGTCACTATTGATTTATTCTTTTATCCTTGTTCTAGGTTGGATAGTGCCCCTCAAAATGCCATGTCTTTCTGGAAGCTCATTATTTGGAAATAGGTTAGTTTCAAATATAATTAGTTAAGATGAGGTCATACTGGAGTGATACGGGCCCTTAATCCAATATAACTGTTACTCTTATAAGAAGAGACACAGACAGAAACAGGGGAGAATGTCATATGACAACAGAAGCACAGATTGGAGTGATGCATCTACAATCAATAAATACCCAAGATTTCTGGCAGCACCAGAAGTTAAAAGAAAGGCATGAGACTGATTGTTCACTAGATTATTCAGAGATCATGGACCTATCAACACTTTATTTTGAACTTCTAGCTTCCAGAATTGTAAGAAAACAAATAGCAGTTATTTTAAGCCACTTGGCTTATGATATTTTATTAAAGCAGCACTAGGAAATTAATACACATTTCACATCCATTTATTAATGAGTATAGAAATTTCAACCTAGGAAATATACGTTGAATTTCTCCAATGCTCGGTAGCTCCACTATTAATAGTTTATATTGATTCATCATCATAATCTCTTACTGAAATACTATAATGGCCTCCAAAATGACTTCCCAGTTGTCCCTTCTGCAGATGTTTCTCACTAAGCAACCAGAATTATCTTTTATGAGTGTAGGTTTTCTCAAATCTATGTAGTATGTCATACAAAATAAAAAGATGAAATCAGTCATTCATTCAAAACCTTTTTTGGGGGGAGGATGTTCTTTTCATAAAATATAGACTAGATTTTTTAAACCAGTTTTATAGTGAACAAAACTAGAAAATACAGATTAAATACTTGAAAAATGTCTTTTGGGCCGGGCGCGGTGGCTCAAGCCTGTAATCTCAGCACTTTGGGAGGCCGAGATGGGCGGATCACGAGGTCAGGAGATCGAGACCATCCTGGCTAACACGGTGAAACCCCGTCTCTACTAAGAAATACAAAAAATAGCCGGGCGAGGTGGCGGGCGCCTGTAGTCCCAGCTACTCGGGAGGCTGAGGCCGGAGAATGGCGTGAACCCGGGAGGCGGAGCTTGCAGTGAGCTGAGATCCGGCCACTGCACTCCAGCCTGGGCTACAGAGCGAGACTCCGTCTCAAAAAAAAAAAAAAAAAAAAAAAANTTCTCACAATTTAATTAATGCTATTATCACAAGAGTGGGCTCATTGTTGCAAGAGTGAGCTTGTTTTGACTGAGTTTGACCCTCTCTTGTGTATTCTTTTTGGCTCTTTCCCCATGGGATGATGCAACAAGAAGGCCCTCGCTTGACAGATACTGGCCCCTCTATCTTGGACTTACAGTTTCCACAACTGTTAACCAAATAAATTTCTGTTCATTATAAATTACTCAGTCTGTGACAGTCTGCTACAGCAGCGCAAAACAAACTAAGGCACTAGTTTAGTAACTTACATCCAACTGAACACGAGGATAGGTCAAATTATTGCTACCCCAAACCCTCATTAATATGAAAAATGCATATATAGTTGTCACAATCTTTTTAAAAATAATTACATTGACTTGATGGGTCATGTCTGTAATCCCAGCACTTTGGGAGGCCAAGGTGAACGGATCACTGGAGGTCAGGAGTTTGAGACCAGCCTGGCCAACATGGGGAAAATCTGTCTCTACTAAAAATACAAAAATTAGCTGGGCGTTGTGATGCGTGCCGGTAATCCCATCTACTTTGGGATGCTAAGGGATGAAGATCGCTAGAATCCAAGATGAAAAGGTTGCAGTGACCCGAGATTGCGCCACTGCACTCCAGCTCAGCAACAGAGTGAGAATCTGTCTCATAATAATAATAATAATAATAATAATAATAATAATGATATTTACATGGGAAGTTAAGACCAATTAATTCTTTGTGGCCCAAATGAAGAGAATGCTTGCCTTTATTTTCCTTTTCCTTTATTTTCCTTTTACTTTGTAAAGTGATTATATAATTTCATAAAAAAAGAAAAAAAAGAAAAAAAAGAAAAAAAGCCCGGGCACGGTGGCTCACGCTTGTAATCCCAGCACTTTGGGAGGCTGAGGCAGGAGAATGGCCTGAACCTGGGAGGCGGAGCTTGCACTGAGCCGAGATTACGCCACTGTGCTCCAGCCTGGGCTGCAGAGCCAAACTCCATCACAAAAAAGGAAAAAAAAAAAAAAAAAAAAAAAAAAAAAAAAAAAAAAAAAAAAAAAAGAAAAATGTCTTTTGAAAACACTAGGGAGCTAGCAAGTTAAAAAGCATTTGTAAGACTGGGAAGAAAGTATGCCCTAAAGACAAGTCCACCATGGGTGCCTTTGTTAAATGCTAGGCATTTTTCAATAACAAGAGCACAAACTAAGAGCCTGAGAAGCTGACCCACAGACTCAGGATATGAAAATTGGGCTTGAGACCTGTCAAGGATGATGGATACTAGAAAACTTCCCAAGATATTTGTTGAGTTGATGAAAAAATATACTTCACCAGTAAAATTGAACTGAGAATAGAAAAACCTCACTGAAACTCAGCTTTGAATAATATCAATCCCTGACTGGGTAAACTGAGTGGATTAAGCTGCCAACCGGATACGCCTATGGAGAAATTAAGTGTTGATGCCTTCATCATAGGATACACAAAAATCAACGCAAGATGGACAACAGATCTAAGTGTGAATGGTGAAACAATAAAACTTCTAAGAGATAACAGAAAATATCTTTACTATTTTTGATTCAGAAAATATTTATTAACAATAACAAAGAGCACAGTAATACCATAAATTATTGAAAATTTGACTTCATTAAAGAAGTGATCATCACAGGAAACCATTCAGAGAATTAAAAGGCAAGCCAGAGTTAAGGGTATATTAGCAAAAACTATAACTGCTTGTTTCTAAAATATATAAAGAACTTCAAGTCAGTAAGAAAGACAACCAATAAAATAATCTGTAGGTTCATATGACAGTATGAGCTAGTCATGCAGCCATATTCTAGCTACATGACCAGTCTTATATTTTAATGAATGTAAAATATACATCTGCATACCATGTGACTAGTGGTTCTACTTTTTTCAGGTATATAATGAGAAAGACAAAGTTTATTCAATGACATTTATTAAAGCATGGTAAGGAAGACTTTCTTCATAACTATTGAGATAGGTACAGAGATCACTATAATGAGATTTTACATTAGGAAAGACAAATTGGGCTCAACTCCAAATACAGCATGAGCAAATAGGAATTTATAGCCAAGAAGCAGAGTGATGGTCAGTAAATGAAAAATTGCTAAGAGGAAACAACAGAGGTCATGGGGATTCTGGTTAGGCTGACTTAACAGGATTCTTGCTGAGAACAGGCCCATGTGACATTACCTGGGAAATTGTGGTGGATGAGAAACCACATCAGATATTGAAGAGAATCACATATCAAGCATGGAGGATTATTGCTAAGCAGACTCAGCAAAGTTCTTTGCTTAAACTAGATTTTACAAGGAAGTACACAGATGGGCCTAGAAGTTTTAGGAACCTGAGTAATGTTTGGTCAAGCAAAAAAATCCTTGTCAGTGCTGGCTTCATCTACAATTCTCAATCTACCACTGGAGGTTGTTCAAATCACCTCAGTGCCAGGATGCTCAACACTGCTTTTGATCAGGGTTTCTTGTAATGAGTTAGTCATGCAAGCATATTCTAGATGCTTGAATAATATAAACCACGGAAAACCACACTCACTGGATCACTTGAACTTAGGAGTTTGAGACTAGCCTGGGCAACATGCTGAGATCCTGTATCTACAAAACCTACAAATATTAGCCAGGTATGGTGGCACACATCTACAGTCCCAGCTACTTGGGAGACTGAGGTGGGAACGTCGCTGGAGTCTGGGGAGCGAATGTTGTAGTCAGTCAAGATCACATCACTGCACTTCAGCCTGGGTGACAAAGAACTTCTCTAAAAAAGAGAGAGAGAGAAAAAAAAAAAGTGGGGGAGGGGCGGGACTGTGCGCACACACACAGAGGAAAGATGGCCTCAGAAGATCGAGGCAGAGGCTGGATGATGCAGCTACGAAATACAGCTACAAGTTTAAGGATGCCGACGACTGCTAGCAACTACCAGAAGAAGGGCTCTTCCCTAAAGCCTTCAAAGGGAGCATGATCTTGTCAACACACTGATTTTAGGCTTCTACCTTCCCAAACTGTGAGAGAATGAATTTATGCTTTTTCCCTGAACGGTTAGTTTATGGCACTTTGTTACAGCAGTCCTTGGAAACTAATAAAAGAAGGCATCAAGATTTTGGTTAGATTTTGTTAAAAAACTGGTTGAAATCTTGGCTCAAATTATTCAACAAATGAAGAACAGAAAATCTTAGCTTTACTGAAATGATTGGAAGCAACTTTTGCAAATGGGAAGACTTTGAAATATATTCTTCAAGAGAGAAATTTTTAAAATAATAAAAGCTCAAATAATGTACCAAATTTAAGATGAAATTTTACAATTTCAATTTGGTGTATCTTAAGATGAAGAATAAAGAGTTTAATGATTCTCAGCTAAATAAGTAAGCCTATAATTCAGGCCTGGGGTTATCATGGAACCACAGTCCCTTATCCAAAGGAAGAGGCCCTTCCTACCAGCAGAACCAACTAGCATTGCTCTACTGATGTATGAACACTCAGAGAAGCTGCAGTGTGATCACTTCCTTTGGGTTTAGGTTCTGAATAACTGTCAGGTCTCAAGATCTGGGCAAGCCATCTTTTCAATCATATGAACATAGCTTGCAAATTAAGTCAGTACAGAAAAGAATAATAATGAGAGATGGACAAAAGAGTTAATACCCACCTTCAAGCTCTTAAATACAACAACTGTATTTCACTCTTGTAATTTGTTATGATATAATTTAAAAAATTCCTTTCTTGTTTTTGTCAGTTTGAGAGAAAGTTTATTTCTGTTACTTGGTACTATGAGAGCCCTTACAAAATCAAATCCACTTCATGCGTGCCATGTTTCTATGCTAATAGATCTTTCACTACTTATAGCTACAGAACGTAAATTTTTGAAAAAAAAAACTGAGACCAAGATTTTGAATTACACAATTTATGTTATGGTCAGTTTGCACTGCCATAACAAAATAACATAATAAACTGGATGGCTTAAACAAAAGAAATTTGTTTCTGTTAGTTCTGGAAGTTGGAAAGTCCAAGATTAGGGTACTGGTAGATTCAGTATCTGGTGAGAGTCATTTTCCTGGTGTGCAGACAGTTGCCTTCTCGCTGAATCCTCACAAAACAAAGAGAAAGAGATCATCTCTGTGGTGTCTCTTATAAAGGCATTAATTCCATTCAGAGGTGCTTCACCCTCATGACCTAATTAACTCTCTGAAGCTTTTCCTCTAGATACAGTCACATTGGAGATTAGGTCTTAAACATATGAATGTAGAGGGGGCACAAACATTCAGTAATAATGATTAAAATAACAGGAATTCAAAAACTTGGTAGGTCTTGTGAAAATTAGGAAAGTGGAACCCCAATTTCTAAGTATAATATATTGAAATAGATGGAAAAATTAGTGAACCCATCACTCCAAAGTGTTTCTGAAGTTCTTCACACCGCACCTGTTTTACATGATGAAATAATAAATTTTTTGTTTATCTTCATTAATGGCTACCTTAATTTCCCATTCTTTCTTATTGTTTCACCATGACAAAGATTCAAGTTTAATGTCAACTGGAAATACAAATTACAACCAACCAACCAAGCAAACAGAAACCTAGAAAAGGCTGCCTTTAATGTATAGCAGAGTATATGACTGGTATCTTAGGATCCGAATATGGTCAGTGAACTTTGGTTCGTTGGGGAGAACAGGACTGCACACTGTATATTAAAAATATTGACATTAAAATCAGGAGATTTTACACATGAATCCACATATCTAGTTTTTTTTTTCTATAAGTCCCAGTATCATGTCACACTTAGATTTTGTATACCTGAATATCAATAATGGATTTGAAAGAACAGTGGAAGGGGGAGGCATGCAATCTTCAGTTCATGTTTTTTTTGCAGCCATTATCTTACTCAGGTGAAGTGAGGCAGTACAAAATAGTTTTTAGCCATAGTGAAAACAGAAACTTTCAGAAACATCTATAGATAGATATTTTAATTCTAATTATACATCCACATGTTTACAGACAAAGCATAGATGACTATCATTTCACCTATTCACCCTGAATAAATATTAAAAGGTATTTTTTAAGTACTTTTATTTTCTACCCAAGTATAGTTGACTAAAAACTCTAGTGAGAGGCACGGAGAAATTGAAATTGCCTTTTTGAGCTAGGGAAAGTGGAAACAGCTAAGCTTGGTTTCAAAGTAAGATGGTAACAGGTAAACTTCTAAACCAAAGTGGTAGCTAAAATTTTAGAGATAAATAATTATTTCATGAGAAATGGTTAAACCAGAAGTGATTTCTGTTTGAGACTAATGATCATATCTCCAGGCAAAAAATTAATGACAGTAACACTGGAGTGATTTTTGATTTAAAAATATAAATATATTTATGACTGGTGAACACAATTCTGGTTCAAGCTATATAAAAATTAATGAACCTTCTTACCTCCCAATTTCTAAATAAGAAGAAGTTTATGAATTCATATTCCCTGAATGAAGAGAAAAAACAAAGATCTATAGGACGAGTCCTATTATAACATCTTGTATCTAATCCTGGTTCTTACCATGAGTCTATAAGTTTTGGATATTTACTTGAAGAAAGGGAACTAACTGATCTTCTTACAGATATTTGAATCCATGCTCTTACCACAAATTCCTTGGAATGAATAATGTCTCCATGATCTGGTGTTCATGTGGGGATTTCTTTGAGCCTAGTAATAGATGGTGTTGCCAACAGAGTTTGCCTCCTTTTTAGCCTAATGACAGACTAAGCCATTCATGGTAAGTTCCCAGTTTAGAGACTATAGTTTATTTTTATTTTTATTGATTGATTGAGACAGAATATTCAGAACACTGTTTTATGTATATGTGTGTGTGTGTGTGTGTGTGTGTGTGTGTATATAACACCCGATATTTTATGACTTAAAAATCTGAAGAAACCAATTTTTGGTGCTGCCCAGACTAGAGAGTAATGGCATGATTTTAGCTTCCTGAAAACTGTGTCTCCTGGGTTGAAGCGATTCTCCTTCCTTATTCTCCCAACTACCTGGTATTACAGGCACCTACCACCATGCCCAGCTAATTTTTGTATTTTTAGTAGAGACGGGGTTTCCCGTTTTAGCCAGGCTGGTCTTGAACTCCTGACCTCAGATAATCAATCAGCCTGCCTCGGCCTCCCAAACTGCTGGGATTACGTGAGCTACTGCACCAGGCCCTAGTATATAGTTTAAATACGTATAAACTGAACTAATCCCCATATTGCCTCCCTGCTGTATGCAGTAAGGAGGTCAACAAAGACTGACTAGAAATCATTCTCATGTCTTTTTCTATAGTAAAAGAATAAATCAAAAGCAGTACTGCCTCTATAGGGAAAATGCCATGAATATTAAAGACTAAAACAATACAAGTGTGGTGAATCATATTATAATATTATTCTGTTTTCTTACTTGGCCTTTGCAGATATATATTTTATGAAGATGCGGGAGCCTGCCTCCTCCATTAATTTCCTGCAGGCCCAGTAGTCTCAGTATTTTGACAGGCTTTCTCTAGATCAGAAAACAAGTTGTTTCTCTTTGTACTTCCTAACATAGAGAGAAGGCAGGGGACCCAATGCTAAAATGGTTTCTTCAGATTTTTAAGTCATAAAATATTGGGTGTTTTATAGACACACACATACACATACATAAAACAATGTTCTGAATGTTCTATCCATACATATAGAATACATTATCATTTTACATTCTTTCTATATATGTAGTAGAATACTAATATATGTAAATTTGGTAGAATACTGAGCATCTGGTGTCTATCTAGATGGTCTAGGCCATGGGGTGAGAAGCTTTTTCACTTGTGTGTTATGATCTGGTGGATCCAATGGGTCATTAAAGGATTATGGCAGATTGGTTGGTGTGGGGAGTTTGGAGTAAACCTTACCAGGTAAATATTACCTGGGGCTTTGAAAATATTGGAACAAGTAACTATTTTTATTTAGAGAAATAGCTACTACTTCAGCTCTGAAGGACACCAGGTTACTGTGTTCCTGAGTTGATCTTTTAATGACTATTATCTATTTCTCTAGCTATAAAGTTATGTATAACCAACCGGATTGGACTCAAACAGGTCCAGATGGCATAAGTAAACTGTATAATCAGGTTGATCAAACTCTAGTGTGCCCACAACTGCCACACTGTTGTTTCTCTCCGCAGCTCTGACTATGTCCTCATGGAAAATGTTCTACAAACCACTGACTATAAATTAAAGACATTGGACAAGTTTACAAATGCCTTTTATGATCTGGATGCTAGTGCCAGCCAGAAGTGAACAGTTCTACAAATCTTCACTAAAATGGATTTCAAAGTGTCATAAAAAATTAATGAAAACAAAATGTTACATACATTACACTATTAACAGGATTATGTAAATACTGGTGATGGAATAATGACAGAAAATATGGATTTTAATTTAATGAAACAAATGTTATATGCAAAGACTCTTAAGATGATTATGTAAATACTGCTGAATAATGACACAAAATAGGGATTTTGCCTTAAAGTGTAATTTATTGAAAAGGAAAAAGAAAACAATCTCTGTCACTGCATAAAATTATTTTAAATGATGGCACTTACAGAATTGACAATTCAAAGGCCTTTTAAACAAAAAGTCCACTAGAGAAACTTAGTAAGGACTTTAATACCCTCTGATTAGGTGCCCTCCATATGGCACGATACAATTGAAATTTAGACAAGAAACTCTCTAGGAAAATTTAGCTTAAGAAAAAGAATGATATGCTATTAAGTAGATAACTCAAAAAGAACAATTTCCTTCAATATGGGATTTTACTGTTCTAAAACAACAGTCAAGTCTTCAGACAAGATGGTTTTTCATGAGAGGAGAAATTCAGAGAATGAACTTTTCAGTCATATCTGTAAATAGAAATAAATATGTGGTGAGTTATATCAAATGTTTTTGAAGAAAAGAAAAGAAAAGTTCTTATGATAGAACAGATTTTACTATTTTCTCTTCATATTAGACAAGCTCACAATGTTATTTATGCTTTCCTGTTACTGACATACATATCCATCGCTCTTGGTTTTTAAGCTGCAATGACAATTTTATTACTAATATTTTTTTTTGTTTTGTGGTATTGTTGAAGATATGGCAAGGCAATTAGTGTAAAAGGCTTTTGCATAGGTTAGTGTTTGATCATTTTCCTTGGTTTAATGTATTAGAAGGGAAGTTTCCGCTACTGGAAAAGGAAACACACACACACACACACACACACACACACACACACACACACAGAAGCTCCAATGTAGTGGATGAAAATAATTAAACTTACAGACCTTTTCAACTGGTGTTGACAGACTAAAACTTTGTTTCACTATGTGACTTGTTAAGGGTGTCTATTTGACCATAAAAAGTAAGATCAATGGTTAGATACATAATTTCCAAACTTACCAAGGGCCCTAACTGTGGAGTTCCTGAGAATTTAGTTAATTCTTCTGAAATCATGAAAATTGTTAAAATCATGTGATTAAAGGAAGTCAGCAATAAAAGTTTGCTAAATCAAGAAAAATACACTTCTACCTATTCAGTGTTTATTTTGCCCAAAATATGCTTAACAAAGATTACTGCATTTGATCACCCTAGGGATTATAATAAATAAGGATTATTATAAAATTTCAAGTAAGCAAAAAGGTCAGGATTTGAATTTTGGACTACTGAACACCAAAATATGTGCTATATTACCTACCCAGTGTTTTTATATTTATCACTGGTATAACCAGGAAGAAGTCACTTAAAGATTAGTAAAAGCTCATAAAGGATATTGTTGAATTACATGTCAGAAGTCTTTATATTTTTAACTTGAAGTTATTTTCCACTCTCATTAGAATAAATATCACTTATAGAATATATAATACTGCTCCACATGTTACTAAGAAATTGATAATATTAGCCACAGCTGCCAGAAAATATTATCAATTTTCCATTTCAGAACATATTAGTCCTTTACAGCAGGCATTGATTTGCCATGTTTAATCTAAATCTGTTCTTATGGTATGTTCTCCAAGCTATTTTATTTGATTAATTTGGTAGAACATCAAGATGCAGTAATTTAAATGAACTTACCACCACTGTAGCATGGCGTTAGTTTTTTCCTAATTCTCAGGAGCGGTGGGATTGGAGATGTCGGAAAATGGTGGGAAAGGAACATACTGCACGATTTGTGGATAGTACCAAACAGCATAGGGGTAGGCAACAAGTTGGCTGAGCTGCTGGAAAGGCTAGAGGGGAAAACATTTGAAAAGCAACAGTGTATGAGCAATTGCTGTTTTCAATCCCTGAAAAATATCAATACATTTCATTCATTTCCAAGATGCCTGTTAGCATCATAAAAAATGATTACTCTGTGAGGGAAAAGAATAAATCAAAATCTTCTATGGTGAACTATGTTGAAGAAACTTTCAGAAGGTGCTCTTTTAAGAAACCTGAGGGGCAATGAATAAATCACTTTTTTAAGGACACCATTTAAGACTGAACTCCAAGAACCCACATTACTCACAGGTCCACTTATCAGACCCCAGAAGAGACTAGTAGCATACATTTCATTATTATTTACTTTATAAACTCATGGGTATTTTTGCTATTTAGATCTATAATTTTCCTTAAAGCCACTTGGGTCAAAGTACAGGCCCTGTACCCAGGGTCAGCACAGCTGTCTTTCAGAAATGCCAGGAACAGAAAATAATAATAATAATAATTCTTTAATTCCTAGGCCAATGTTCTTTTCAAACACTAGAGTTTTGAGGCCAAAACTATTTTCCTTTCTATAATTTTGGAATAGTTGCCCTGTTAATTCATAACGAGATTACACTTAATTTTTTCAATGTACTAACAATTGAATTGCACATAGAAACAGTTACATATAATTCTCTACATATTCAGGTGGAAGTTCTTTGCTGGAATTAGGAAAAACTTTAAAAGCATTTGAAATTTTGCTATGGACACCTGCCTATGTAAAGATTAAAACAAATATAATATCTGGAACTTTTTAAGATAAAATAAGGTAACTACCTCAAGACAGAACTGGCCCTGTTCTTAACAGAGAGACAGAGACAGAGAGAAAGAGAAAGAGAGAGAGAGAGAAGAGTGAGACAGAGACAGAGACAAGAGAAATAAGTTTCTATGATTTGAATGTGTTTCCCAAAGATCATGTGTTGGAAACTTAACATCCAATGCAAACTGATGAGAAGTGGGACCTTGAAGAAGTGATTAGTTCACAAGGGCTCTGTTCTCACAATTTAATTAATGCTATTATCACAAGAGTGGGCTCATTGTTGCAAGAGTGAGCTTGTTTTGACTGAGTTTGACCCTCTCTTGTGTATTCTTTTTGGCTCTTTCCCCATGGGATGATGCAACAAGAAGGCCCTCGCTTGACAGATACTGGCCCCTCTATCTTGGACTTACAGTTTCCACAACTGTTAACCAAATAAATTTCTGTTCATTATAAATTACTCAGTCTGTGACAGTCTGCTACAGCAGCGCAAAACAAACTAAGGCACTAGTTTAGTAACTTACATCCAACTGAACACGAGGATAGGTCAAATTATTGCTACCCCAAACCCTCATTAATATGAAAAATGCATATATAGTTGTCACAATCTTTTTAAAAATAATTACATTGACTTGATGGGTCATGTCTGTAATCCCAGCACTTTGGGAGGCCAAGGTGAACAGATCACTGGAGGTCAGGAGTTTGAGACCAGCCTGGCCAACATGGGGAAAATCTGTCTCTACTAAAAATACAAAAATTAGCTGGGCGTTGTGATGCGTGCCGGTAATACCATCTACTTTGGGATGCTAAGGGATGAAGATCGCTAGAATCCAAGATGAAAAGGTTGCAGTGACCCGAGATTGCGCCACTGCACTCCAGCTCAGCAACAGAGTGAGAATCTGTCTCATAATAATAATAATAATAATAATAATAATAATATTTACATGGGAAGTTAAGACCAATTAATTCTTTGCGGCCCAAATGAAGAGAATGCTTGCCTTTATTTTCCTTTTACTTTATTTTCCTTTTACTTTGTAAAGTGATTATATAATTTCATAAAAAAAGAAAAAAAAGAAAAAAAAAAAAAAGCCCGGGCACGGTGGCTCACGTTTGTAATCCCAGCACTTTGGGAGGCTGAGGCAGGAGAATGGCCTGAACCTGGGAGGCGGAGCTTGCATTGAGCCGAGATTACGCCACTGTGCTCCAGCCTGGGCTACAGAGCCAAACTCCATCACAAAAAAGGAAAAAAAAAAAAAAAAATTGAGGGTAAAATTTGATGTGCTATGAGGAACTAAAAGTTTCTTTCTCTAGTTGCATTCATACGAAGGATGTTCCATGGCTTTCTTTACATAGTTTTTTTTTTTTTTTTAAATTAGTATGTTGTATATAAATTGAATCATTAATGGACTAGAGTCACTGAATTAAACATACAGTTATTATCTTTAAATGTGAAGACACGACATATCGCTGTAAACATTAAGACATGGGAGTTTTGGAGGAGGAAATAAATTGATAGACACATATTATTTTTCTCCACAAATGAGAAACCAAAGGTCCAAGAGAGTATACAATGTGCTCAAGGTCATATGCTTAGAAGCTGTCAGAACTGAGATTTAAGTTGGGAGTTAGAAATGTTTGAGAAGAAAAAAATCTCTTCAAGAGTAGGGGGCTATTTAAGAGCAAACATATTTAAGCTTAACAAAATACTATTGTTTTGTAATATATTAAGCAAGATATTACCACTTGGACATGGCTGTTTTCACTCATTCTGCGAATTTGTTCCTGCATAAAAGGAAACACATTCTAAATTACTTAGACATCTTCTGGTATAACACATTTGTCTTACATTGCACCAGAAGTATACACAACATCATTCATGAAATTTAGAATAGACCGTATTCTATGCCAAAATTAGCAAAAAAATGTCAAAACCCTTTTTATCTTCTAACGTTAGAAAAAGAAATTAGCCAAAGGCTAAGCTCACTATAGTTTGGAAAAATAAACAATTAGTAAGGTTCATATTCTGAGGATAAATAATAACCTACCACTTCTCTAGGACTATGTATTTTTCTATTTAGGGCTATTTATTAATTATTTAAATTTTATCTTTTGCGACTTTTAAGTAAAATATTACCAGGTAGGGTTGGTAAGAACACTCTCTCTCAGAATATATTTATGTTAAAAAAGAAGCATGCATTATAAAAATATAACACGTGAAGGAAATACTAAAATACTTTAGATTTAATAAATAATCTCACCTGGGCATGGGCAGCTTGCTAGGGAGGAGAAAACATTCTGTTTTAGTATTTTCATTTTATTTACTCACGAATAAGAAACATTTGCTGGGTACCTTCATTTGTTCAGGGACAATGTTAAATACTGGAGACAACACTGTAAAATACTACAGAATCTCTCAGGAGGACCAGTTGGTTCTAACAGTTTTGGAGGTTACATACTAGCCATATCATACATATGGTACTAAAATATATTATTCAGGTAATTTTCTAGATCAATAATGATGAATTCTATTGGGGCACTGATATGTTTAAATGTATTTGGATACTATTTTAAACACAAGTTACCTGAAAATGGAAACAAGAGTAACAGTTAGGGTCCAAATTAAATTCATTATTGATTTTCATCTTCCTCTATTGGTAACGACTAAAAATGCTAGCATGTAATTTTGCTAAATTAAAACAAAGCATTTCCCAAAGTCTTCATTATGTCAAATTTACTTATAGTAACTGAAAGGTTTTTATTGTTCTCCCTAAAGAAAGACTCATATGTTACTCAAAAGGGTTGAAACCAATGAAAAGCAGATTAGGTGAGTTTTGACAGAAGCAAATCTGATGTTTAGCATTCCTGTTTCCTTTCTCAGAGTCTATACTGTTCCTTAAATGGAAAGTTTATTTGACATATCTGTGATTTCACAGGTAAGCATATTTATGAAATTCTCAACCAGAATGTATCATCGGGGAGGTTAAAAGTGAATTTGTGGTAGAATGTACTCACTTTCTCCCTGGTTAGTAATTATGGATAAGATATACAACTTTAGTCCAGAAATAAAGAGAACGAGCATTGCCAGCAAATATGCAGGCAAACATACAAATAATATGCCAATTATTGGTCAAGGTTAGAATAAATAATTTCTTAATAAAAATAAAAATATATTTAGAAGTGGCCTCAATTTAAAATTTCTTTTAATTCTATAGTAGAATATGGTTTTGTATTATAATGAATAAAATATTACCAGCTGAAGTTGGTTGTATTCGTTCATTCTACGAAACTGTTCCTATTAAAAAGAAAAATATTCTCAATTGCTTGGATGTCATTCAATCCAACCCCATCACTTTCATATGATGAAACAAGAATCTTACAATGCTCTTTCCCAAGGGTAGAGAATGAGGAACTATTAAACCTGATTGCCATTTCTACCCCAAATAATTTGGACCTCTTCCATTATTCCCTTTTAAAAACATTTTAAAAAGCAACTTGTTGAATTTAAATTATAATTCTGTCTGATATAAATTAGTAACAGCCAATTTTAGTACAATATATCAGAATTATTAAGAAAATTAAAACTTTTTTATTTGCTGACTGTGAAGATTTAACTTTGGCCAAATTAGATTAGAATATTAAATAGACAGGGAAAAATAATTTTTCAAATATTATCCAACATTTATTTATAGTTTACTCTGTGTCATGGATTGCATTAATTGCTTTACATCATCTAATATTTATTATTATTGCCATTTTGGGGTTTAGTTATAGACTTATACTGGGAAAGTGAACGGTTCAACATCACATATGTGTGGGTAGAGCTATGAGTCGAACTCAAGTGTAACCAAATCTACAGACTGTCACTTAAATACTATGTTATGTAGATTCAAAAGGAGACTATAAAATACAAATATTCAAGTGAAACTGTGAATTAGATACCCAGGATAAAAAAAGTTGCTAGTTTTATTTTTAGAGGGGAATAACAAAGTATCTAGATCCCATCAGACTACTTACAATAAAGTCTAGCAGATATTGAAAAGGATAAAAAATTTATCAACACAACATTCTCACTCTTTCCTTGGTATATTTGCCTTTGATAAATCTTTAATGCCACTTTTTCAGATGGCATTGGTATAGTATGTCTTCCCTTGGGGGGTGTGTGTGTGTGTGTCTGTATATGTGAAAGTAAGTGCATTTCAATTTATCCTGGAAAATATTAATATATTTTAAATTTAGCAAATATATCTTACCGTAGACTTACTGAGAGAATTTTCCTTTAAAAAAATAAAAATACGCATAGTTTTAATTTCATGACATTAATTTACATTTAAAATTAAAATATGAATCAACAAAACTATTACTAAACAATTACAGTAAATTGATTTTCATTATAAATTCCCCAAAAGTTGAGACAAGATTAATAATTTGAAGCACATATTATAGTCACATTGCTTTTCCTTTCCTCACTGCTTTAACCACCACATTGCTCCGAATGTTGGGGGTGGAGATGAAGTAATGATTTGTATTCAATTAACAGAAACCCCACTTAACTGAGTTGGTTTTATTTTGGTAACTTGCATGAAGGTCTTCTCCCAAAGTCAAAGGAAAAACAACACCACTTTTTATGTAGGCCGACTTTTGTTCTCAAGATTAACACAGGGCAAAGTGTGGGGAGTAGTTAGAGGAGACCAACGTCTGATTAACCTAGAATTGGTTAAATTCTAAATGGTTTATGAAATGTTTATTTCATTGGCTTATAAGCATTGTAATTGTTAGAATTTTTAATGATAAGATTAAGTTTTAACAAAATCTGTGAAGGACAAAGTAATTGGTTAAAAATAATAATAATTTGGACATCACAGATGTCCAGATAAAATTGTTTGCCCAGAAATAATTTTGTCAATTTGTCTCTGACAAACAATTGCTTTCTTACTTCTTTTGGATAGCTACTCACATACTAAAACTAGAATAGTGCCACATATACACTGCCTTGTACAATCAGACCTTATGGGATACGTAATCCTCACAGTACAAGTTTTCATAATTTTTTAAATTAATTGGGACACAATTAATATCAAAATTATTTACCTCACTTGATGAACTGATGCTAGATTCCATCTTCTAAAAGAAAGAAAACTAGTGTTAACTATACCCTGGGATTTTTAGAATTTGAAGGAAACTAGTTCCATACCATCATGGTGAAATGCTTACCATGGTAACATTGTAATTGAATTAGTGGTATGGAAAAATTCAGGTGTACTATATTGTATTTTCTTGAAGTGTCACTTTTACTTGAAAAATTATGGCTGTAGGTTTAATAACTTATCTGGGAACATAAAAACTTAAAAGCAATAGTTTTTAATTTAGGAAAACAAACACAAGTTTATCATTGAGTAGAATGCAAAATTTACATAGACTTTTGTGACACAAATGAAACCTCTAAGAAAGAACCAGCTGGGTACCCATAACCCTGGGTTAAACATCTATTCTCATCTGCCCTTGGGGTTTCTGTGATGTGAATAAAATGGAAACATTAAATACAATACACAATCTTAAGATGAAACTAAAATTACATTAGCTTTTAAAATACTTACTTTGAACTATTTATTTTTTATTCAAAGTCCTTTATGTTTATATTTATATATACATATAATTTTACTTCCCAAGTACATACATATTTTAACAGATTAATTTTAATATTCAACAGACTTTATCTCTGGAGATGGTTGATTAACCATATGCAATAAGTCAGCATTTAAAAAAATATATTTGTAAATAGTGTAGCTCATTGATCCTAGGTAATTGCTGCAATAGATTCTTTCTGCCCAAGGAGAGGAAGAGGGGCATGGGTTGACAAACTATTAGGTTGCTGCAAAAGTAATTGACGTTTTGCCATTACTTTGTAAAAACTGCAATTACTTTTGCACCAACCTAATAGTATTTCCATTATTTTTAATGGCAAAAAAGCACAATAACTTTTGCACTAACCTATACGTATTGGGTAGTACGCTCACTACCTGTGTCTGATATACTCATGTAAAAATCTTACACGCATACACTTGTATCTAAAATAAAAAAGTAATCTCATGCCCTGGGACGTCAGAGCCAGCGTTCTGTGGGACTGTCATTTTAAACATCCATGAACCTTTTGTTTTCATTTTGTATTTAAATGAATAAGCAATCTTTTTACTAATTATTGTTTAAATGGCTTAAATTCCATCTTCCAATTTCAACTTTATATAGCACAACATTGTACATTTTTGAGTATAATATTCCTGTTTGAGAAGTCCAATAAGTTAAAATTAGAATAGAATTAATTTAAAATGAAGATGTTAGCATTTTAAAATTCAGTGTCTTATTCTGCTTAATTTCAGAAGACAGTCTTCTTAAAATGAAGCATACTGCGTACACTATGTATGATACATAAGTGTAGAGTTCACTAGAATGAACGGGTCTTACCTCAGACTCTGCCATAACATGGTTCTTAAGAAAGGAAAGATAATTAATTTCATTTTTCATGGCAAATAGTCAAACACAAAAGTAATGATTACCAAATAAAATGGATGTCAAAGAAAATAGAAAACTGAGACAATATCAAAGTAATAAGAAAAACTAAAAAGCCTGCCTACCTTATCTCTGAGCTACCTGAACCTGCATTTTGAAATTTAAATAAAACGTTTTGGATTCTTCTATGTTGTAGTAAATCAGTGAAAGCAAGTTTACATTTTCCTTTATCCAGCATGACTTTTCGTTTTCCCTCTTTTAAAACTTAGCTTCTGGACACTGAGCAGAACACTGCACTGAAGCTCATGAAGTAAATACAACTGGGCTAAACGAGAGCACTAATTCAATGGTGTATAAATACCTAAGCAAATGAAGTTGCTCCATCTAGTATGTTTTGCTTAGTTTTCACGACTACAGCAATACAGAGATCAGTGACATTATCCGTAGAATTTAAATTCAAAATATTTGTGTTGGTTTAGTTACTCTGGCCAACGTATGATGCAGTATATCTTTTCTTTCTTTGAATTAGAGTTATCTGTCATAGTTTTTATTCAAAATAATAATTTATTTTTGGAAATATGTATTGTTTCTTTTCCTCATATTGGTTTAATAATTTTAAAACAAAGGGTCTCACCTCAATTGACTCATTCCTAGTATCCTGCCAAGACAATCGATCTGTCAGTTATGAAAGATTGTTAAGAAGATTTATATTTTATCCCATAAAGTTTGAGCACCTGCTGTCTCAATACCAATTCTAGTAAAAAACTAGTAGACAATCCGAATCAAAGATATTATGTTTAAAGAAAATAATTGAGTATGACTATGTAAATATTCTTGAGCCAGATATTTTATTACTTCATATAATATCCTTGATAAAGCATTCATTTAATTTTGGTGATAAATGTGAACACATAATTGCATTTATTTGTTTATTTGCTGTTTCATTCATTCACATTAATGCCTTGTTTCATCACAGTTACACAATTAAGTCAAGAAATCATTATCTTCAGAATTCTCAGCAGAATCCATTAGTCACTACAAATGTATGCGTGAAAAGTTCAAGGAAAGGAAAAAATCATAGAAAAATGTTTTTTTCTTTTCCTAAATGAAAACATTTTTTTGCTACTACAAGAATATATACTTTTGTCATACTCTTTCAAGAAAAACTTTGGTACCTTGATTTCATCACTCTGTTTTTCTCTCAGAACTTTTCTCTGCTAAAATCAATAAAGTGTACCTTGTAAAATATGTTTTCATGAAGACAAACTTTTAACATAATTTAAATTTCGTTGATGCTTCTTACCCTGTTCATACCATTGATGTACTCCTTAGGGATAAAAAATAAAAGATAAACAATATTAGTGAAACAAGACATAAATGAGTGGAAATCTATGAGAAACTACACTTCACATCGTGCTGATACAAATTTAAAAATAAATCTATTTTTCCTGAATGAACTAATATTCCTTATTATATCATTTCTAACCCTAAATGGTCTTTCCCACTACACAATTAAGTCAATCAAATCAGCAATCTTTAGAATTCTCAGCAGAATTCATTAGTGCTGATACAAATTTAAAAATAAATGTATTTTTCATGAAAGAGCTAGTATTCCTTAGTGTATCATTTCTAACCTTTAAGTGGTGTTTCCCTACACTTTCTTTGCGTAACACTACTATCTAAGTGTGCAATTAACAATATTTTTACATTGTTCCACTCAATTTTGTTATCCTTGACTTTCACTTTGTTTTAGGCACTGTTCTGAGTCTCCTGATCTTAACACTTACTTCCCTTTGTTAATTGTACGGTATATTCTGTGGAGTCATTCTTACCTCTCTTGATTCTAATGGTATAGGCTACAAAAAAAAAAAAGGTTATGTTAAAATTCATTCATAGTTGGGTTATCTATCAAATCATTTAGATAATGTCCTTGAATTAAAATATGATGTTCTTCTATTCAGCAATTAAGTCAAAAAATTATAGAGAATATGACACATACGTATTATTTACAGTTAAGAGCATTCTATTATAAGGAGTAAGGAAACTGTAAACTTCCACATACGTCATGGAAAGGAGAGCAGAATGTTTTGGAGAGGCAAACATTTAAGTACAAATGAAAATATAAAGTGATTCTTTAATATATGCATATCTTGTTTCTATATTCTTTCTGGGCGTTTGGGTGACTGAATGATGGGAAGGGTTGATCAACTTAGGTTACAAAACAACAACAAAAAACCTTTTTATTTTTAAGGCAGTTTCTTGCTCTGTTGCCCTGGTGCTATCATGACTCACTGCAGCTTTAACCTCCCACGCTCAAGTGACCCTCCCACCTCAGCTTCCCAAGTAGCTGGGACCACAAGTGCATGGCACCACATCCGACTATTTTTTTTTTCAAATTTTTTTGTGGAAATGGGGTTTGGTTATGTTGTTTAGGCTGGTCGCAAATTCCTGGGCTCAAGCAATCCTGCCTCAGCCTCCCAAAGTGTTGGGATTACAAGTGTGAGCCACTGCACCCAGTAAAAAAAAAAAAAAAAATTATAAATATAAATTAAATAATTTTTCCCAGAAAAATGTTTCTTCTTTTAAGAATAAATGGATAACACTTACCAAAACAAGCCTGAGAAACTTTCTTTCTTTGATAATTTCCTATTGAAATTAAATTGTGAATTATAAAAATAATAAAAACACCAAAAAAAACCACATTATTCCCATTTGAACACAAATGCTCCATTTAATTTGGTAAACCAACAGATTTCTAGGGTAGAAGAACAAATAATTAGTTTTAGTTTTATGATCTAATTTTACAATCTAAAGAACACCTACACCTTAATTAGTTCCTTCTTCACCAGGCCAGGAAATTTAATAAGTCTATGCTTACCAAAATAACTAAGAAGTTGAATAGGAATTTCATCAAACAGAATTGAGAGAGCAATCCAGGTACTTAAGTTGTTGGATGCATTTGAAGGGAAATAAAAATTGTAAAGAAGAAGACATTCAACATGCATGATAGCAAACTGAAAGAGAGCAAAAGGAAGAGAGAATATTGACTCCTCATAAACAGAGCTTACCTCACTGCTCTCTGATGGATTCTGTAAAAAATAGTAAGTTTAAAATGGTATTATTCCAATTGCAGGACAGAATGTAGGATTAGTTGTGCTCATAGAAAGTTGTGATAGAGGTAACTAATTCAAGATTCAACATCTCTAATGAGACCGAACTGTAAATCACAGGCTTGAATATGTGTAACACTGAAAAAAAAGCAAGAATACATTAAAATAAGCACGTCAACAGGTTCTGTTTAATTAACTACTTCTCTTGGATAAAAATAAGACTTTTTTTTTTATTATTTTTTTTTTTATCTAAGTCTGTGTGTCGTCCTCTAAGTTTGTGAGAGCAAATTACGTCTGGCAGTGCTTGAACTAAAGAAATGGCGCGTCAGCAAAAGTGAAACAGGTTGTTTCATAGAGAAGGGAAGAGCACATTTGGAGTATATGCTTCACAATTAGAGTGAGTTCTTGGAATGCAGAATAGAGTATTTACCTGAAGGAGTTCTGGGTATCTAAGAGGAAGTTTCTGTGAAAAACAATGCAAGAATTGTAAAACAAAAAGTAACTAAAATGACAGTAACAATATAATAATACACATATAATATGATGATTTTTGACACTGCTATTTCCAAAAGGTATGTGTTTTAATAACAATATTTGTCAGAGACCAAGTTTCTCTGGGAATACAGTGGAAAAAAAGAAATCATAATTACTTTATAGACAAATATCAAAGGAAAATAATCATTTCCTTTCTTTAGATTATGGCTGGGAGTTGAGAAAACTATGTAAAACATCTTTTAAAAAGCAAAAATTCTGGGTTAGAATTTATAATTCTGGGTTAGAATAATAAACAATTTATTTAGTTTTCTGAATTATTTATAGTACACCAAAATTCTAAAGATGATTTTAAACTAGTATAAAAAAATGTTGGGCAAATTATAATTTCCTAATTCAAATGTTTGGGTTTTATTTTTATTTTTTATTTGTATATACTTTAAGTTCTAGGGTACATGTGCACTACGTGAAGGTTCGTTACATATGTATACATGTGCCATGCTGGTGTGCTGCACCCATTAACTCGTCATTTACATTACGTATATCTCCTAACGCTATCCCTCCCCGCTGCCCCCACCCCACAACAGGCCCCAGTGTGTGATGTTCCCCTTCCCGTGTCCAAGTGTTCTCATTGTTCAATTCCCACCTATGAGTGAGAACATGCGGTGTTTGGTTTTTTGTCCTTGCCATAGTTTGCTGAGAATGATGGTTTCCAGCTTCATCCATGTCCCTACAAAGGACATGAACTCATCCATTTTTATGACTGCATAGTATTCCATGGTGTGTATGTGCCACATTTTCTTAATCCAGTCTATCATTGATGGACATTTAGGTTGGTTCCAAGTCTTTGCTATAGTGAATAGTGCCTCAATAAACATACATGTGCATGTGTCTTTATAGCAGCATGATTTACAATCCTTTGGGTGTAGCATGATTTATAATCCTTTGGGTATATTGTCTAGGTTTTATTTTTACCATCGCTTAAATTATATGACAATTGATCTCAATCTGCATAGACTTCATGTTAAACAGTGACATAAACAAACAAACACATAACTCTATTGTTTCCTTTGGAATAAAAGTGTAGCATCTATTTTCTGGGCTGCTTTTCCCCACTTCCAGGTAAAATGACAAGATAAGAACTGCTCAGATGGTTCATTCCTGAGGAAGATGTATCATTGTTTTGGTAACTTGCAAGCAGAGATTTCTTTCTATTGATGCTTAGATTATAGCATAAGCAAAGACTATTGGTTCAGAAGGTGACAATGACTGATTCTGCAGTTTCCAAAGGGGAATTTAGAGAACAAGTCTGTCAGTGCAAACAACAGACTATATCTGCATTTCAGAAATTTTGCTTCTGTATGAGATAATTTCAGTGTCCAAATATCTCCAATCATCCCTCTAAACTGATGTTTTTTTCAGTCAGGTGTTTATTCTTCTCATTCATTAACTACACATAACAAGAGAATAGAGAAACTTTTTGGTTCACATCCCTGTCTAATTGATATAAACACTCTTTTTGAGAAGAAAGGTAATTTTAATATACATTATCTAGTTTCATTATTTACATTGTTTACAGTGACCACAATAAATTGATCACTCAATCACCTGAATCACCCCAGGTTTCTATCCCTTGTGGGGGGAAGAAAAGTTGACACAAGCCATCTCAGATGAGGGTTTGATTTTGATTCCAAAAGTAGGATACATTGGAACATGTGGCTTTGTGTTATATTTGGTAAAGCAATTTTGGACTACTATTACATTTTTAGAAACATGAGAATTTTGTAGTAGACTCAAGGAACAGGCCTAATCACATTGTTTGATGCTACTTATTATGTTGTGCACTACCTTATTCTTTTTCTTACTTTTAAATTTTTAGCTCTTTTTTATTGTGGGGTGCTTATAATTCAAGTCAGACATTTTATTCAGAGTTAAGGCTCTCAGTGGACTGTATAACAGTGATGAAAATGGGAGGCATTACTGCATTTCTATTGTCAAGACTTCAGAGGCCAATTGGAGATCATGCAGTGCTTGAAGATTATTCCTCTGGGTATCCTATGTTTGATGAAGTTTCAGGTCATTTCTAACAAAAATCTAAATCTTTCTAAATTCTCTACCGAACTTACAGGCCTGGCAAGAGCAACAGCCACAAGACAGGTGAGAATGAGAAGCTTCATGGTGATAAAAGCCTATGTAAGATGACAAAAAAAGAAAGAGTTAGATATTATTATATTAGATTTATTTCCTGAAAAAAAAATCCTTGATTTTTCAACAAAGGAGCAAGTGTTGATAAAATAGGCTTATATGAGGAGCTGTAACGTGAATTTTTATAAACTTAAGATTTTAAAAAATTTACTACTCAATATCAATGTTTATCATTCTAGTCATAGTTCTTATATTATTCAGAAATACTTATTTCTTACAAACATTTTTCTTCACTAACTCTTTAAAACATGACATTTTGTCCTTAATGTAATAATATGGGCTTAGAGAAACAGAGAAGTGCTAATTTTGAAATACAATTGAAAAAAGAAAACACTTTTCCTCCTAGATCACAAATCAGATTTTCTAAAGTGGGCAATAAAGTAAAATCCACTGAGAACTGGAATTTAATTTGATTGAAAATTTTTGAAAATGAGTTTCTCTTTTAAATCTATTTGAGAGCATTCTTTTCTTTTAGAGTCTTCATGAAAAATCCTGTCTGCATGTTATATAAAAGCTATTAATCTCCTTCAATTATTTTTTTAAAATAATCTAGTCATAACTTCATGTTTTGCTACATTGGAATATTCATGACATAAATACATGAAGATGATTGAATTGGATAGAATCAAAATATTGACATGTCTTATATTTGATTTCTTTAGTTTCATTAAATTGCAAGCACCCAGAAATATGGACATTCACATGCACCGGGAAAATGGTTTCCAGAGAAATCATTAGAAAAAAAATCAGGTCACACATGCTGTTTGTTCACATATTAATCAACATACTAACGTTGACATTTATATATATTGCTTCAGTCCACAAATTTTAGAATCTAAATGTGTTAATAAAGAAGGCATATTTTTGAACTCAAATAAATTTACTATTTGTGTCCTTCTGAATATCTAAACTTAATAATCAGAACAAAGTAGTCATCTATATCTAATTACCTATTATAGATAAACACATTGCAGAGTTAATTTTATTACCCAAATGACATGAAACAAAAATGGCCTTGAAATATTCTGCTAGAAATGGTTTTTGCTACGGTAATTACAAAAATAAATTATTTGCATAACAACTTCTCATAGAATCAGGTAAAAATAATTTAAATTACCTTACCCCAAGTCTCTACTGAAATTATGTACCAACTTTAAAAACATATAATATTTTAGTTACAAAATTATCAAAAAAATGATTTGGTATTTTTATAAAACTGTATTGATTCATCACCTAAAGTTCTAAAATGGTATCCAAATTTGCAAAGGGATTTTTAAGGTGCCAGTAAATCATAAGAAGGTTTAATATTTGTAAACATATGGAAAAGTTACAAATATACTTAGTAAATAGTGGAAGAAAGTGTAAAATGTAAAATGATAGTAATTTTGCTGTATGTAAACGCAGTACCTTAAACCCAAGACTGGAGAGAAGCAAGCTGTGTTGATGATCAAGATGATGGCCTATCTCTTTGCTTCACAGCTATTTAAATGTGGTAATTAGAAAATGATAATTTTGTGGTTTCAGTTCAACCAGTAGGTTTATTTACATTCTGAGAATTCTCCCAAATAGGAAACTAATTTTCTGTCCAATTTCTTTCCCAGGAAATTCTGAGAGGTTTCAACAGGGAGTGATTCATGCTATGATAACAGATTACACAAGAAATAAAGTAGCATTATTGAAAATTAAAATACAAAAATTTCCAAATGCATGGCTATTATAAAAACATGATTTTATGTTGAATCCATAATTTGACAGGAACATATTAATACAGTTCTCTGTATATCTTTTGAAAAATTCAATTCCTGTAATGGAAATCCTGGGGACAAATAGGCTCTTAGAAACGTTCCAATTTTTATCAGTGTACTAGGTCATTAAAAGAATTCATCATTTATTTACCTTTTAAAATGCAGCTTGTCTCCTATTATTTGTTGTGACTATCTGCTTTATGGATTAACTTATACTGTATATGCTCTGATCTTTTTTTCAAAGAAGGAAATCCAACTGCCCTATATGTTTTGGTGATATTTAAGCTATATCAGACAATTTTTTGTTTGCTTTCTTTTAGGCATATTGGTTGTGATAGTTTGTATTTAACAAATTATAACATTGTCTAATTAGAATTAATATTTATTCATTAATTACAATTTTAAAAGATTTCGGAAAAGTATATCATATCTCTGATTTCCTATTTTTTTAAAGTAAATAAAGGAAAAAAAAGAAAATGCCTCTCTCCTATCTCCAATTCTGTTCCTTTATGTTAACTATCATTATACAACGTATAAAAATACTATATCCTGAGGAAAATATCTGTAATAGAGAGGGTTTTTAAAAACTGCTTGGACTGTGACTTTGCTTTTTTACAGGAAAAGAATAATACTATCTATTTTAGGTAATAAAAACATAATAATGATATTTACAGCCTTTTCACAGTCACATGAAAAGGGCATTATTCTGGATTAAAAGAAGTTTCAGACTGGTTAATCTCAGATTGGGGATCAGAAGAGATGTACTTTCCCATATTAAAGTTCTCTTTAGTTGTGTCTTCCTTACTGACTACATCACATCAATTTCAACAACCTACTAGTGTTTCCTATTCACTGTGATTCATTTAAGAGGCTGAGGACAAGCATCAACTGTATTATAATACCTTGCTTTTGTCTTTTCCCAGAAGTGTACCCAGGAAAACTAATTTATTTTATTCCTAACTCAAAATCAAGCTATATAAAAATCTACTGTAATTTATGAAAAGATTCTGTCTCCTCATTTGTTTATTCATTTATTTACTTATTTATTCACAAAGATGAAAGTGCTGGACAAGGTATTGGGGATATAAAACTTGAGCAACACAAAATTTCCGGCCTCAAAGTATGATGGATAATTAACCCACAAAAAGTAAAGAAGTTTAATTTTTACAAAAAATCCAAAAATAAAGATTCGAACAGGGCCTCTAGGGTATGGAGTACCTGAGGAAAACTAAGACTGTTGGCCATATCAAACAAGGCCCCTTAGATGAATTTGATAATAAGAAGCCTTTACATCATAGGGGATCAATTACACAATTACAAATGTCTAATTTACATCATAAGGCAAATCACCTCTTAGTGAATTTACATAACAGCTCTATAAATTTTCATGAACTCAAAATCCAGGGTTTAAAAAATCTGTAATGCGGCCAGGCATGGTGTCTCATGCCTGTCATCTCAGCACTTTTGGAGGCCGAGTTGGAAGGATTGCTTTAGGCCAGGAGTTTGAGACCAGCCTAGGCATCATAGCAAGAACCCATCTCTATTTTCAAATAAATAAATAAATAAATACTAATCTATAATCCCCTAGGGATAAGGATCAATCTCTACTTTGCCTCAATTAGTTATTAGTAATTAAAGAGGGTTCAGTAGGTTTTCCTTTTAAAAAAATAAATCATTATTATTATACAATATGACTATCCACTATAATTTGAGAAAATATGATTTTACATGATGACTGTAGATTTGTGCAATCAATGCCCAGTCTGCAAGATTTTAACTGAGGTTTAATGCATTATCTTGATAATTTTCTGTATGCTTTTATCAGTTAAATTTGGTCTGTTCTAACCATTAAAAAAACTCCATTTGAAGCATATATTTAGGCCATCTGTGGTCAGATGGGAATTTGTCCCATAAGTAAATACAAAATGAAATTATTTTCCGAAAGTCAGTATTTAATTTTCTGTGTAACAGGGTCACATGTAGGTTCAACATGTAATTGATCATCCAATGTTCAATACTTCTAGTAATGAAAGGGTCAGATCTTAATAATTACAATAGGACAACACCATAAACCAGGACTATTCCAGGAATACTAGGACGTAGACACTCTAGTCAAATGGCACAATTACTTTTGAACACCCAACAGATTCCCTATACAAGGGAAAGTGGAAATAGATCAGGTAAGGGGCAACTACAGGAAGCTTATTTCTTTTTAGGATTCATACTCGTTGGAAAATTAATACATACAGGCTAGGCACAGTGGCTCATGCCTGTAATCCCAGCACTTGGGGAGGTGGAGGCTGGCGGATCACTTGACGTCAGGAGTTCAAGGCCAGCAGCCTGGCCAACATGGCATAACCCTGTCTCTACTGAAAACACAAAAATTAGCCAGGTGTGGTGGTGCCTGCCTGTAATCCCAGCTACTTGGGAGGCTGAGGAAGGAGAATCACTTGAACCTAGGAGGTGGAGGCTGCAGTGAATTGAGACTGCGCTACTGAACTCTAATCTGGGCAACAGAGCAAGGCTCTGTCTCAAAAAAAAGAATATTAATACATACAAAAATGAAAGGAGACCTCATTAGCAATAGATAGATTTTGAGAAAAAATACTATGTCAAGTGGTAAATTTTACTATGCAAAGTTATGTATATTACTGCTACACACACATTCTGCTTCATATTTAAACCTGCTCTCGGGGACTCATTTTGTTGAAGTCAGTAATTTAGAGCGTGAAATTTCAAAGGTAATTTGTCATAGTTGTCCCAGGACATTTGATAAAAGATTGATAAGCCTTCTAGGAAAATGTTCTTTTATTACACAGCAAATGGCTAACTTTCAAGAAAGAACCTTACGGAGAAATGTAAAAGATATTTTTGTTTTTCTCTAGAAACTCACATACAATTTGGAATCTAAAAGAGAATTCACAATAGATGCTTAGTAATGTGCTTAGGTGTTGTCTGAATAGAAACTAAAATAGAGTTATTTTCAGGAAGTTTTCATTTAGTATGAATATATAGTAGCACTGATATATAGCACCTATGCTTAATATCATGCTTGCAATTAGAATAATGCCTTTTAAAAGTCTGCGATGCTCTGTCAATAGGTCCTTGGAGTTCTAAAATAAAGCACACAGTCTTAGTAAGGTGATTATAATGTAGTGGTTGTAAGGCAATGCTCCAGTGTTAAATTGTAAGTTTAAATCCTGGCTCTCACTAATCAACTGTATAATCTTGTTCAAATTGTTGTGCCTTAGCGTCCCCAAATGTTCAGTAACATCCACTTTCTATGTAATTAGGAGGAAAAGTTAGATTGTACATTTAGAAAAGTGCCTGTAATAAGATGAATGTATATTTAAGATTACACATTATTAGAACATGATTTTTTTGAAAGAAAAATAAAAAACAACTCATTACTTTATGCCCAGTTTATCTTCATACTTCATGAATTTGGAAACTTTGGAGAATTCATGAATTAAGCTTGTATATTGGTATATACATAGAAAATGTTTGGAAGGAAAAAAGGAAAGTCTCTAATAGAGACCATGAATAAAAAAGTTTGCCATGATATGTAAGAGGGACGTAGAAAAGAGAACTTTAAACTTTTGTTTAATGAATTCCTGTACTATTTGAATTTTTTTATGGGATAAAGACTGAAACAATCTTTTTCAAACCTTAACATGTTTATAAATCGCCCAAGTATCTTGTTAAAATCCAGAGTCAGATTCATTAGGTCTAAGGTACATCCTGAAATTCTATATTTTATACAAGTTCTCAGGTGAGAATTGCTGTTGGTCTATGTAACACCCTGAGTATGAAGGAACTGGTAGATTTGAAAATGTAATATTTAGTCTTCTCCTTTCAACTCACATGATAGTGAGGATTTTTATATAAAACACCATTGGAAAAACGCACAAGAAAATAGCAGAAACATGTAACATGTATAATAAAAACAAAGTTATTTTAAAATGCTGAGGCTAGGCGCGATGGCTCACGCCTGTAATCCCAGCACTTTGGGAGGCTGAGGTGGGTGGATCATGAGATCAGGAGTTCAACACCAGCCTGGACAACATATTAAAACCCTGTCTCTACTAAAAATACAAAAAATTAGCCAGCCATGGTGGTGGGCACCTGTAAGCCCAGCTACTCAGGAGGCTGAGGCAGGAGAATCACTTGAACCCAGGAGGCGTAGTTTGCAATGAGTCAAGATCGTGACATTGCACTCCAGCCCGGGTGACAGTGTGAGACTCCATCTCAAAAAAAAAAAAAAAAAAAAAAAGCTGAAGCATGTTCTGTTACCACCAATCAAAAATTCATTCCTCTTGCCACTCGTGAGGCCTACTCAATACATTCCTGAAAACTGGATGAAAATTCAACTGTGATAACCACATCCTACCCTTTTTACTATAGTAAGTTCTTTCTGAAAAAAATGTATAATTTGATGAATAAAGATTTTTTTTTTTAACCAATCAGAAATCTCTCTTTCTCTGACTTAGTGGAACATAGTTTTTGTAATTGATATACTTTCCTGAGTCTAAGCATTGGATATTTTTGTATAATGTTATTATGGAGGTATAATGCATTTAATAGACACTATTGGCTAACAGAAACATGGTTTACCACATTGGTTACCAAACCATTCATCAGCAGAATGTAATGTGTTATTCCATAATTAATTAATATGGTTCTTTAAAATGATCAAAGTCTTTTTACAATTATTATTCTATTTGCTACTCATAAGAATTGCATACTATTGGAAAAGCAGATGCTAATTTTTCTTTGATAGATAAGAAAGTCAAAGCTTTTATAACTTAAGTAAATTAACTTCCACAGGAGGCATAGAGTAGTTAACAAGTAAATAGGAAGTTAAGCCTTTCAACATCAGAGCCTAAGCTCTTTCAAATATACCATGTTATTCACTGACTCAATGAGAGCACTCTTTGTATACAAGATATCATATCCTTGGATAGTTGTTGGAGAAAGTAAATCATAACTAGTAGGGGAATTTCCAAATACACATAAGATGAATTTACTTAAGCCATCAAGAGAAGGAATGAGAGTGAGAAAAACTAGTAGAACAAAGTGTCATTGGATTGCTAAAGACAAACTTTATAATATTTCTTCAAAAATCTGTAGACTTTCAGATATGCAAGTTTCTTAATTCAACATAATCCAGTCAACATCTTTGTATCCATTTTTCCTTTTAGTTATTATAATAATATCAATAATAAGAATGCTTCATTGATTACTTAAACTTTAGTAGCTAGTAAAAGATTTTGGCAGCCATACGGATGTACTAGTGTGCCTAAAAGTAAATAGTTGAACAGAAAGGACATATTTGGATTGAAAAATTTAAGGATAAAAAGATTTCTTAAAAAACTACACATACAACTACCATATGATCTAGCAATCACACTGCTGGTCATTTTTTCAATATGCTGCTTTCCTCAAAACAGTATATTGAAGAGGCATTTGCACCTCCATGTTTATTGCAGCAATATTCACAACAGCCAAGATACAGAATCAACATAGGCATCCAACAGAAGATGAATGAATAAAGAAAATGTGTTATATATACACAATGGAACACTATTTGGCCATAAAAAAGATGAAATTCTGTCATTGATGGCAACATGAATGAAACCAAAAGACATTATGTTAAGTTAAATAAGTTAGAAACAGAAAGTTAAATACCACATATTCTCATTCATATGTAGAAGCTAAATAAACATTGATCTCATAGAACTCAAAAGTAGAACAGAGAACACTAGAGGCTGGGAAGTTGAGGGGGAATGGGAAGATAGGGAGAGATTTTTTTTTAAAGCATAGAAGGAATAATTTCCAGTGTCCTATACCAGTGTAAGATAACTATAGCAAACAGAAACATTATATAATTTCAAAGAGCTAGAAGGAGGATATTAAATGTTTCCAACACAAAGAAATAATAAATGTTTGAGATGATAGATATGCTAATAACCCTGATCTGATCACTATACATTGTATGTATCCACACATCAGTATGTACATCATAAATATATACAGTTATTACATGTCAAATAAAATATGTAAGAAAACAGAAAATAATAAGTGTTGATGAGGATGTGGAGAAATTGAAAACCTTGCGCACTGTGGGTGGGAGTGTAAAATGGCATTGACTCTATGGAAAACAGCATCGTGTTTTCTCAAAAATTAAAATTAGAATGATCTCATTTTCCAGTAATGCCAATTCTGGATATATACCCCGCCAAAAAAAGTGTAGTATAAAAGAGGTATTTATTTACCCATCCTGATAACAGCATTATTCATATTAACTAGAGGGAAAAGCAATCCAAATATCCATTAGTGAATAAATAGATAAACAAAATGTGGTATATACTTAGAATATAATATAATTCACCCTTGAAAAAGAAATGAAATTCTGACACATGCTACAAGATGGATGATCCTTAATGTCATTATGTCAACTAAAGTAAACCAGTCATAAAAGAACAAATTATGTATGATTCCACTTACATGAGGTAACTAGAGTAGTCAAATGCATGGAGAAAGAAAGTAGAATGATGGTTTGTAAGGGCTGGGAGAAGGGGAAATGGGAATTATTGTTTAATGGGTATGAAGTTCTAGTTTTGTAAGATGAAAAATGTTTTGGATATGCATGGTAGTGATGACTATACAACCATGTAAAGGTATTTAATGTGCCCCTAAAAATGGATAAAATGGTAACTTGTATTGTACGTGTATTTCACCACAATTTTAAAAAAGAAACTTGTCAACCTTAACTATAATAATATAATAGGTAAGTAGTACCAGTCTAAAAATAGGAAATGATTAAACTTATCACTTTGTAAGAATCAAATCAGTCTTTAGATGGTAACTTTAAAAATATTTCACTATGGATGATTTATTCAACATAAATGACATTATAAAAATATCAAGATAAAGCATGATAATTCAATGTGAATAACTGGGAAGACCTTTACAAATAGGAAGTAAAGCCTGAGAGTCATTTAGAGTTTTTGTTTGTTTGTTTGTTTGTTTTAAGGTAGAGAATCTTGTTAATGGAAAAAGGCTAAGGAAAGTGAGGTAAAGCTCATTTAAGTAAAAAGGTTGGGATGAACACGGAATGAAGAAGAAACCTATGAATGCGAAAGGTTCACTAGAGACCCTGAAGGACTGTAGATAGCCACAGTAAGACTGAAAAGAGGACCAAATTACGGAATGACAGATATGTCAAGACAGGGACGCCACTTGAACAAACTGGTGCAGAATGTAATCAGAAAGTAGAAGTGGTTATAAAATTGGCTGATTTTAATTTGGGTTTTTATTTTGTCCTTTCTTGGAAGTAAAGGAGATGGAAAAGGTTACTAGCAATATAAGTGAATTTTGATGGACACAGCAAAAGTGGCTATAAGAAGACTGTGGGGCTAGCATGTTTTGGGAAAGGGATTGCATGGAGGTGAATTGGGAAGAGGAGACAGCAGTTTAGAAGATTTTGAACATGGGTAGTTATTATGCATTGTAGCAATGAAGAATGTAGTATGGCAGAAAATATTTCACAGAGGCCCGTGAAAATTCATAAAATGTTTTAGCAAGTAGGCTGTGTGGAGTGTGACTCAAACCTGTAGTACCAGCACTTCAGGAGGCCAAGACAGGAGGATCACTTGAGGCTAGGAGTTCAAGATCAACCTAGGTAATGTCACAAGACCCCATCTCTTAAAAAAAAAAAAAAGAAGAAGAAGAAAAAGAAAAAAAGAAAAGAAAGAAAGAAGGAAGGAAGGAAGGAAGGAAAAAGAAAAAAGAAAGAAAGAAAGAAAAAGAAAGAAAGAAAGAGAAATTAAGAAATTAGCTAGGTATAATGGTATGTGCCTATACTTCTAGCTACTTGGAAAGCTGAGGTGGGAGGATCACTTGAACCCAGGAGTTCAAGGCTGCAGTGATCTATGATGGCATCACAGTACTCCAGCCTGGGCAACAGAGAAAGACCTTGTCTCTTAAAAAAATTAACAAGTAAAATTTATCTCAGGATTTAATTTCTAAGTGGCTCACAAAAGAAATAAAGTATGGAAGAAGTCCATACTTCACAAAACAGACAGCGTGTGATAGGATGCAGTGGCCAGGAATTTGAAGGGACTATCAGTATTTGTGTAATATTAGAAACATTGAGAGTGAGAGGAGAGGTTTACAAATTAGTGTTAATAACCAGTATGTAGAGACGTGAAATTAAAATTTTAAAATACTTTGGTCAGAGAAACAAACATAAATTAATGCATTTTATATTTTGAAATACACTATAGTGGTCGAGGAATATCAGAACTTGGGAGGAGTGCAAAAGAGGAACTGTCATTCTAAACATGAAAAGATTGAGAGAGAAGTCTTGAGAGATGAATAGGATGGTGACCTGAGGAAGTGAGGATGGAAGAAGAGGATTACATACGGAGGCAGGAAGGTGTGCTGATGGCAGTGATTTGAAGTGGATCTATCATGGTGTTAATAAGGGAAGTGATGGGTGATATACTCGGAAAGAAAGGCCAAAAGTGAGCATGGAAGGCCGTACAGTACAAAAAGAAATTTGGACATGATTTTGACAATTGGCAATTCTCCTTCCTTATTAGCAAGGCCGAAGAATGAAAGGTTGACACTCTCTTTCCATGGGCCTTGAGATGAAGCTCTGTCATGCTCTCACCCCACCTCACCTCACTCTAGCTCTTTCCTGGATGTCATAACTACCTCCTGTTGCTTCAAATCATTATGATCATGAACTGTTTCAATCCAAGTACCTTCAGGAACTTCCTCTTTCTCTGCCTGGAAGCTCCATAAGAAGGATATAGGAGTTGTATTCCTCCCTGATTCAGCAATTTACAAGCCATGTTTCTGGCTGTCTTTTTACTTCCAAGCATTCACTCAAGGAGACAAGGAAGGGCATTGACTACAATGAACTGTTTATTGTCATGCCTACCCTCTGATGCAATTATATTCCTCCAATAATAGCAAGAACTGGCATTTATTGAACACTTACAATGAGCCAGGCACTCAGGTATAGTGCATAAGTTGGAAGTTGTGCCAATTGGATTTATCCAGAGCCTCCACACTTAAGCACTGTGCTTTATTTTGTAAATTTTACCCCAAAAGACTTGCTGTGCCCTGGATAAATATTTGATCTCTGAGTGGATTCCTACAAATGACTTTATAATACTTTTGTGTTTTATTATTTATATTTTTATAATCAAATAGATTAATAAAATAAAGTCAGTTTTAGAAGTTTAATTTGTAAAGTGAGGTATAAGGTTTGAGTTATAAGGTCTTATTGAAGAGCAGTTGTAGATTGAGTTATTAGTTAAATATATATAGTATGTTTAAAAATAAATAAGAGAAATAAGTGACAAAGATAACTGACCAAATAATTAATCATTGGTAAGAAAATACTCATAACAATTACAGTCCTCATTTCTGCAACTAGTCATGTGGTCATAGCTGGTATTGATAACTACCTTCTTTTGCTACCCATTAGCTCTGTGGTTTATGTGTATGAATCTCATGTATAGGACTTTACCTATAATTGCATAAATCGCTTATTTTCACCTTTTCTTATATCATCATTTTCTCACATTTTTGTAGATTATTAATTTTCAGCAAATTTTAAGCAGTTGATCTCATTATTCAAAGTTCAAAACATAAAACAAATAGTTGTAAACTTTTTTGGTGGGACTATTTTTCTTTACTGATGAAATACTGATCTTTTCATTTTCTGGGGCTCTCTTAAGGCCCTTTGGATCAAACCTGGAAAATCACAGTTCTATACAATCCCATTGAATGGCTCTACAACATTTCAACTTACTGTTAAATCAAAATTTATTTAGTCTATATGACCAATAGCATTATATCACATATATTAATCTGGTTTTAGATTTTGTTTATTTGCTTGCTTCATATCTCAGAATTCGATAGCCAATCAGTTGCCCCAATCAAGATATAAATTAACTTTCTATACTCAGTAATTCTAAAAATAGGTAACTTAGAAGCGATTAGGACTATGCTGGTGAGAGAAAAAGAACATCTAGAATTTGGGGGCCAGAGAGGATTTCGACAGTAAACAGAACACAGTCTGGACAGAGTAGCCTTGCGGGGTGTATACTGCCATTGGAGATCCTGGGCAACCTAAAGCCATTCAGCTTGGTGGTTGTCTTCATCCCTTCAGGCTGCTTTAACAAAATACCATAGACTGAGTGGTTTATACACAAAATAAAGATATTTCTCACAGTTCTGGAGGCTGAGAAGTGAAAGATTGAGATACCAGCAGGTCTGATGTCTGATGAGGGCACATTGCTGATACATGGCACCTTCTTCCTGTATCCTCACGTGGTGGAAGAAACCAGCTAGCTCTCTTTTGTCTCTTTTATAAAGGTACTAATGTAATTTATGCATACAAGGCCATCATGGCCTAATCATCTCCCAATGGTCTCCACTTCTTAAATTATTACACTGGGGATTAGATTTTGATGCATGAAACTTTGTGGGGACACAAATACCTAAACTATAGCAGTGGTACTGTTGAAGTATCACTTCCTAGGTGGTTAGGAAAATGTTAGATACTTGTCTACCTCGAAGTGTCACCATTTGAATATATCCTAGATCATATTCATCACTTCCCTCTTAGCATATAAATTTCCCCTAATATTTATTATAGAATGCAGGAGACTTCTCTAACTACAAGGGTTTGTTGTTGGTTGTAAGTAACTGAAACTGGCTGTGGTTATCTTGAGAAAAGGGTATTGGAGAGGAGAATTCAGAATTACTGGAGATCTTATATTAAGTAATCAAGGTACCTCTGAAAGGTATAAGGTAGAACAGCAAGGGTATCTCATTGAAATAGTTTGACCATTACACAGCAGTTGGGCCAAAATATAAAAACTTGTCTTCCCCTTTGGGTTATTCAATAAAGATTTGCATTACCAAGAGAGAGGATCTGGTTCTCTGGGCCATGGACCTTGTTGGCTTGGATTAACCAGGGTTCTCCAGAGGAACTGAACCAATTATATACACGCACGGGCGCGCGCGCACACACACACACACACACAAACACAAACACACATGAGTTTATTAAGGAGAATTGGCTCACACAAGCGCAAGGCAAAGTCCCATAATAGGCCATCTGAAAACTGGGAAAGACAGAAACTGGTAGTGACTGAGTCCGAGTCCAAAAGCCTCAAAACCAGGGAAGCCAACAGTGCAGCCTTCAGTCTGTGGCCAAAAGCCCGAGAGTCCCCACAAACCCCTGGTGCAAATCCCAGTGTCCAAAGGATAAAGAACCTAGAGTCTAACGTCCAAAGGCAGGAGGAGTGGAAGGAAGCATTCAGCACAGGAGAAAGAAGGAAGCCAGAAGACTCAGCAAGAAAAGCTATGCTACCTTCTTCAGGCTGCTTTACTCTAGTTGTGCTGGCAGCTTTTTGGTGGTGCTCACTCACATTGAGGGTGGGTCTTCCTCTTCCAGTCCACTGAGTCAAATGTCAATCTCCTCGGGCAACACCCTCACAGACACACCCAGAAACAATACTTTACCAACCATTTAGGCATCCTTCAATCCAACCATGTTGACAACTGATATTAACCATACATGGCTATAACAAAGCATGGAGAATTAGGATTTGGTTCTTTCAGCTTGCATAGCAGGAAATAAGGTAGTACACATACCAACACACTAATATCACACATAATAGAGGAAACCAACATCTTCAAAAGACATTCTGAGAGCTATTTAAAACTGAAAGTATGAGGATTTGCACAGTACAAATCCTAGTCAAACATGGAAATCTTCCAATTACTTCTGCTAATAAGTAAAAAATAAGTAAAATAAGTAAACGACTTAAATAATCTGCAAATCATTTATGTTTGATGAATTATAGCAAATTCTTGTGATATATAAAGTAACACAAATTTAGCATTATCAGTATGCATAGGCTATGGTTAAAATTGCATTTATTGATAAAGGGGGTAAGTAACACATAAGAGAGTTTTACTGTAGAGAATAGTAAACGTTGTAATTAGATCACATTTATAAGAGAGTAGATATTGTAGACAACAACTACATGTTATTTATTATATTGTAATCATAGTATACACTTATTTACTTCTTTATTTTTGGACTTCTCTATTAAAATGTGAGAATTTTTTGTCTTGACATTTATACCTACTACCATGTTTGGAAACATATGTATAGAATACAGAGATAAATGTGTCCCCATAGACTGAGATGAAATAAATAATAACATCTCTGCATTTCATTTTCTAAGTTCTTTAATATATTATAGATTAATATTGCTTATTATAATTTACTTAATTAACTTGAAATTTGGAGTACTCTGGAATCACATGTTTTTCTGGCTTGCTGCTTTTGAGATCCGGAGAAACATTGTTTGAAAAGTGCCTCCTTTTGAAGAAATATGATTTTTTTCTCAAATCTGTGATAAAGGATTACGGAAATCGTATTTTTATTTTTCATGCACCATGAAAGGTATTTTCATCCTTACAAATGTGAGAGTAGTTACGGTAAGATAGGATATTTTCCATATTTCCAAAAAGTTGGATGAGAAACCACAATCCTTGAGAGACATGCTTTGAAACAATGTGGCGTTCTTTCTTAGCAGTCAGAGTCATCCCATGTTAAGAATTCTGCAGAGCAAAACAAAACAAAACAAAAACAACACACACAAAACTGTGTAGTTAATAATCAGTGGTTTTATAGGAATCTTGAGGTAGTTATGTTTATTCCTCTCTGTGGTGCTAAACTTCTAACTCTAATCTGCATTTTGCAAACTAAGTATTTAAATGTTACTAGGTAAAAAGGAAAACATCACTGTAATCAAATACATTTAACAAGTGTTGGGTTAAATGCTGAGAGCTTTTTCTTTTCTTCAGTACCAGGGGCTTTTAGAGCCTTTGATTTACTAATCTGTTGTACAAATTTCTAAGAGAAAGGTATAGACTATATTATTTCCCAATAATATGAAAAATATTTTTTTCCTCCCTTCTTTCCTTCCCTCCCTTCCTTCCCTCCTTTCTTTCCTTCCCTCCCTTCCTTCCTTCTTTCCCTTCCTTCCTTCCTTCCCTCCTTTCTTTCCTTCCCTCCCTCCCTTCTTTCCTTCCCTTCCTTCCCTTCCTTCCTTCTTTCCTTCCTTCCTTCCTTCCTTCCTTCCTTCCTTCCTTCCTTCCTTCCTTCCTTCCTCCTTCCTTCCNCTTCCTTCCTTCCTTCCTTCCTTCCTTCCTTCCTTCCTTCCTTCCTTTCCTCTCCTTTCCTCTCCTTTCCTCCTTCCTTTCTTTCTTTCTTCCTTCCTTCCTTCCTTCTTTTCTCTTTTCTTTTCTTTTCTTTTCTTTTCTTTTCTTTTCCTTCCATTCTTTTCTTTCTTCCTGCTCTGTCACCCAGGCTGGAGTGGAGTGCAGTGGTGTGATCTAAGCTAACTGCAACCTCCACCTCCCAAGTTCAAGCAATTCTCTTGCCTCAGCTTCCTGAGTATCTCGGATTACTGGTATGTGCCACCATGCCCAGATAATTTTTGTATTTTTAGGAGAAACAGGATTTCGCCCTGTTGGCCAGGCTTGTCTCGGATTCTTGACCTCAGGTGACCCATCCTCCTCGGCCTCCCAAAGTGTTGGGATTACAGGCATGAACCACTGTACCTGGCCTTGAAAACTCTTTCTTTTTGACCTATCATTACATCTCCTGAAAATACTGGGAAATTCTGGTACAAATAACTAGGATGGAATTTTACTGGCGCATCTCAAATTTTTAAATATGCCTTGGTTGTCATATGCTCTCACTTTCTGATGCTAGAAGTTCCACACAGATTTCTTTTCCTGTAATGACATCCTGGCAGCCTTTCAGTAGTTCACGTTTTCTATTTCCAAGTCTATGCATAATTTCTCATTTGTCATCCTGAAAAGAATGATCAATCCCCAATGGAAAAGAAGTTTTAGTTCAAGTTGAAAGTTATTAAGACATGAGGCATTCATCGGCCATAACACAAATGGGGGACAGACCATGGAGCAAGAACTTCTAGAAGTTGTTAGGAAAGAAATAGACTTTTACATTTCCAGCATCTGGTATAGTCTATAGGTTATATTATCTCATAACTGAGAGAAATTATAATTTTCATGGTAATAAAGATAAGTCCTTTATCTTTGATCTAGAAATGTGGACTACTCGGCAGATTCAACTAACACATTATTGTTGAATGAACAAACACATAAATAGACCGATTAAATTAGACATTACAGTCTCTGAGGACAGAAGGTCAAGAAAAAAAAAAAACAAAACTACTTATGATAAACTTGATTACTTATAGAGATCTAATGTCCCAGTAATCATATTGGGTCACTTAAATTGAGTAATCAGAAAAATATTCTGACTGTAATATTATAATAACAACGGAATTATATACAATATTATCATAGCAGTAGAATTATACTATATTACAGTCATATAGCAATAAAAATCATGTTGCACAAGCAAAAAGAGTAAATTAAAGGTTATTAATGCACTTCACATAATATTCTCCTTTAACTATTGAAACAAAGGTTCCTGGCAGACATAGAGCTGGTCCTCCTTACAGAAGAAGTGTTCATGTCCATAAAATGACACAGTACCAAACATTGTGTATTGGTTATTAGATTAGAGATGCCAAGTTTTATTCCATTAGGAAATTCATACTGTCCACAAGTAAAGTTTTGATTTAGTTTGTTAAAATATGCGTAGTTTAATAAATAATTTTTACAACGTATAAATTGAGAAATTCTTTGAAAACCAAGAGCATGCATGCCAAGGGTGACTAGCAAGCCTTTGCCACTACCCTCTTCACATAGAAATATACATAAATATATATGTATATTCTGATATACATGCATACTTAAATACATACTTAAGTATATAACTATATAATATATATACTTAAATATATATGTAGAAAGAATATCTATTTAGCTACCCATAAGGCAATTTAGCAATACCTGACTATGTTTTTCTAATTTAATTCAGCTGTTTTTATCTAGTATGTTACTTTTTACCAAAGTGACAATGGCAGAGGTTCATTAAAGTTTTGGATGGTGATAAAATTCATACCATGTTGCTGGTACACATCCTGTGAAGGAAATAATATAAAATGTTAATTCTTACATTTTATGTTATGATTCAGATTATGCTGAATTTGAAGAAGTAACAATTTCATCTTCAAATTTTTGTGGTATAAATCAGTTGAGGGTTGAAATGGAAAATACGGAAACCTTTTGTCTGACTGCAGTTCATGCTATGATTAAAGTAGTTAAAGCAACTGGAATAGAAATATAACAAATAAATAGAGCATATAGAAACATTCAGAGGAAAACTAAAAGCTTTGCTGGAAGCAATAATAGAATAACCAAAAATGTTTTCATCTTTGATGCCTCTTTGAAAACCTATGGAAAAAGAGCCTGTGCCAGAAACAAACCAACCAAAAAACAAGCAAACAAAACAAAATAAAACAAAACAAAACAAGAAAACCTACACATTTAAACACAATCAATTAATGTAACTTTTCTAAGATTATGGTGTATTGTTTTATTAATTTTTCAATTTTCCGTTTCAGGCAATTGAGGTAGCTAGTCAGGGTCAGTCTTGGAAAGCAAAGGATAGTCTGAATTCTTCAGACTACACGGATAAAAATAGAACACATACTAAATTTAAAAAGATAATGTTGCATTTGTTTCTAGACACTATATAAAATATTAATTTCAAAAGGCAGAACTAAGGCAACGACATTGTTACACAGTTATTTATAGGATCCTGTGAATGAACAAATCATTGTTCCAGGTTGGTAATTTGGACACAATTGATACAACTCAATCTTCTGTATTAGAGTGGAACTTTCTACAACTTGCAGCGTTTGTCTTTTCAAGTTTCTATTTTATTCCATACACAGTATCTGGCCAATTGTGTCTAAATTTGGCATTATTCACATACGTTTTCTTTGTCACAAAATTATCTTTGTAATGAATTCTCACAATTCGTTCCTTACCATCCTCTGCTTCAGTCAACTGCACAATTGCTACTTCTCAAACTTACTTTTGCTTTTTCATCTTTCTACCTTTGCACGATTTTTTTCTCCAACTGTTGAAATATGCAGATCTTTAAATGAAAGAAGTAACAAATAATGAAAAAAAAAGGAGCTGAGGTAATGAAAGAAGTAACAAATAATGAAAAAAAAGGAGCTGAGGTATAAAATAGATCTCTGTTCAAAATCAAGCCATATATCCTAATATAATTGGGTAAGATAAAAATGTTCTTTAAAATAAAATAAACGCAGACTCTTAAAAACTTGTTTAATTTAGCAAAGATGTAGCAGTGTCTTGATTGGTAAAGTTTACGTATAAGATCTGTTGAACCATTCTGCAAGATGAAGTAAAAGAGTATTTATTATGGGTGAAGACAATGTTTATATGCTAGTTGATTTTCGGCTTTCATCAGTCACCTTGAAACAAGGATATGAGAGTCTTGAATTTAGCTAGAGGTGACAGGATATGAATAACTCATTTAAAAAGAGGTAAATTCCAACATATGGCCCTAAGATATGTACAAGAAAAATGATGTCTCCTGAGAGACTATTGGAGTTTACCTCATAGATTTTATTAACCTTCATGTCATAATTTGGTTTTTGTGTGTTTGTTTTTTTTTCTGAAATATTCTCTTCTGATATCAAGTGTGGGGAAATGATGATGTATTCAACAGCTTTGTGTAATGATATCTTGAAGAGTGGAGGGAGGTCTGTGTTCATGCTTGGAAAAAATAAAGCAAGAAAAGAATTTCAATATTAAGACATTTTGACGCAATCCCCAGGGGAAATGCCAGGAGTTAACAGTCCAAGATGAATCAGAAAGAAGTTTCAAAATCCTCTAATATTCTGGAGACTTCCATTTCCTGGGGGTATATAAAACTGATGATTTTAAACAAGAATAGTCCTTTTTGCTTATCCAAAATCAAACAAAAATTATTCCAAATTCTTGTACTTCATTCAGATTTAAAAAAATAAAAATGTTTGTAGTATGAGACCATGTTATTAAATAGATTCTTTTAGAAAACAATTTACACTAGTATAAAAAATCTAATTATAGGCCGGGCGCGGTGGCTCAAGCCTGTAATCCCAGCACTTTGGGAGGCTGAGATGGGAGGATCACGAGGTCAGGAGATCGAGAACCATCCTGGCTAACCCGGTGAAACCCCGTCTCTACTAAAAAATACAAAAAAAAAAAAACTAGCCTGGCGAGGTGGCGGGCGCCTGTAGTCCCAGCTACTTGGGAGGCTGAGGCAGGAGAATGGCCTGAACCCGGGAGGCGGAGCTTGCAGTGAGCTGAGATCCGGCCACTGCACTCCAGCCCGGGCGACAGAGCAAGACTCCGTCTCAAAAAAAAAAAAAAAAAAAAAAAAAAAAAAAAAAAAAAAAAAAAAAAATCTAATTATAATACTTTGTTAAATGAAATTATACATAAATTTGTAGCAAAGACAATTAATCTCATTTTCCATTTAACAAATACTGGGTGACATGTACCTTAGTCTCATTGACATCTCACAGCTCTATCACTGTGGCACCTCAACGTGCCCTCACAGCTCTATCACTGCTCACCATACCAATGCCCTGTAGCCTGCTTTTCCATTCCTTTACTTACTTTCTTTTCTTTCTCTCTTTTTCTCTTCAATATCCTGTACCATCTTGTAGTCTAATGCATACTTTCTAATATATGTATTAATAGGTTTTTTCTACCTATACTCCTTTACAGCATAACTACCACAAGATGAATCTTTTTTGCAGTGTTGTCTACTGATGGAACCTAATAATCTAAAACATAGTATTGGGCAAATAAATAGATTTTCAAAAGTGAAAAGACAAATAATATCCAAATCAAAATTTAGAGATTAAATAATAAAAAGATTTTTACACATTGCGTTGATACATCACACTTCCTTAAACTATTCTTAAGAAGCCAAATTTATTTTTTCTCTTTGTCACTCCCTTTACCTTCACTGATCTAAAGTTAGTGTTTGGATGTGGTAATTGTTAAAACAAATTGCAGGAGTACATTCATTGCTTTGTAATTTTTTGGGGGGGCACGGGGATGGAGTTTCACTTTTGTCTCACAGGCTGAAGTGCAATGGAGCGATCTCGGCTCACTTCAACTTCCGCCTCCGGGGTTCAAGCGATTCTCCTGCCTCAGCCTCCTGAACAGCTGGGATTACAGGCACCCGCCACCGCGCCCGATTAATTTTTGTAATTTTTTTTTTTTATTTTTTGGTAGAGATGGGGTTTCACCATGTTGACCAGGCTGATCTGCTGCCTCAGTCTCCCAAAGTGCTGAGATTACAAGTGTGAGCCACCATGCTCAGCCCATTGTTTTGTAATTTCTAAATATATTCAGTTTATGAATATTGCTTTGCATAATTATGTAAGCTTTATAGAATGAGTTAAACATAAATAAGGAAATGATGATGAAAATAGTTTATGTGTTTAGTGTACAATAATTCATGAGTTTGAAATAATGAAAAGTGTTAAAATGATGCATTAGGAAATTATGATGTTACAGATAACATGTTCAGAAAATAAATACAATGTATTTCCTAGGAATGTTCTGAACTCACTGGCAACTATTTTAAAGTAGACAGAACCAGGAAATTTTTTGCAAGGAATATTTCCCTGATCTGAGGTCTCCAGCATTGTTATCTTCTTTCAGCCAAAATTAAACAAGTAAATGGGAAAAAAGAACAAATTGCTCTTTTAATTCTTGACATAGATTAACTATACTTTAAACTATACACAGATTATACTTATTTCACATATGTTCTTTAAATTGGAAGTCTCAAAAGTATTGAGGAGGGAAAAAAGTAGAAAATTATTCAAATTGTATGATCTAATCAAATGTTATTCTACTGCTGATCTAATATTTATATATCTGGTTCTCACAGTTAAAATTATAATTTGACAAAGTTATTAATACTTACCCTTCTTGAGATTTAAACGTAAAGTAACTTCAGAAAAAAATATTAATATTTTTTAGTATTTGGAAAGAAGTAGAGATACAAAAGTAATGAAGTGATATGAATAATGCTATTATGTCTCATTTATGAATATGGGCATAGATCAGCTGTTTTAGATAATTAAAAAATGCACTTCCATTTCAAAAATGTAATTCGAAAAGTAATATTTATATGTAATATTCAGAAAACTAACATGGTTGTTAAATATGATTGAAATTTCTGAGTAGCAACTGTAGATCATGTATAACCAGTACATGACTGACTCAAGACCACAAAAGCTGTTGAAGTCCCTGGCAATCCCAATCAGAAATCAGTTTCACCAAGTTTTTGCTTTTAGATGTAATTCTATTTTACAATATATTTTATCTCTATCTTGTCTCATAGCCCAGGAGGTTCAAACTTATCCTTTCCCTTTAATGGCCAGAGGACATTAGCCTGACGCTATGTCCTGTTCACTATTTCAAATGATAATCCAAAATCTTCCTTGATCTTCATCTTTAAATTCCTTCTGCAACCACCTGGTATGAGATCAGATACTTAGTTTTGAAAGTAATCAAATGGTGATGACATCTGCAAGCAGACTACCTCTGTTTATGGGACCACACCTGAAAATATGGGCAATGGAAGTAGGAAGTAATTTAATATGTGAGAAGATATTTGAAGAAAAGGCATCTGGGGTAAGAGTCAGAGATGCGTTGGGAAGAAAGAAGAGAGGAAAAAGGAAAAAAAAAGACTTTTGAGCATCTGGCTCAGTCAGCACACTTTGTAGTGTAAATGATGGCTAAATGGTGTCCCATAAGTTGAATAATTTTGGGGGGTCTGAAGCATTCAAACGTTTGCAACTTTTAAAAACATGATATGTAATTTAGTAATTCTTGTGTTTCTTGAGAAATCAGATGACCTAAAAACACTGGTCTGACATTCCTACAGGGAATCTGTACAACTCGGTCAGGGGTCGAGTTGTATTTATTTTAAGCAAGTTATGCACTCTCAACTTAACTCACTTCCTGTAATGCTCCGTTAACATACGTTTAGCCTGATTCACTCATTTTCTTCGTTGTTAACTGCTTGGCTCCATAGGAATTTGAGTCTGGACAAAACACAACCTCAGAAATATTGTTTATTCATCCATTCACCACTATTTGTTAATAATGTAAATTGTTCAGAATATTGTACAAACTGATAATGATTAATGCAAAGATACTTTAAATCATGGGTCTTGCTTATGGACATTAGGTTGTCCAAAGGGAAATCAATGAGCCCAATATTAGCTATAGTCAAGGTAGAAAAAGACTAGTATTCCAAAATATGTTATCACCACATAAAAGAGACAAAATATCGCTAGGAAATCAAGGAAAGATATTAATGGAGAGAATAGAATCAAGACGGTAACTCGGTAGCATCATGCACATCCATGTGAAGAGACCACCAAACAGGCTTTGTGTGATCAATAAAGCTTTTTAATCACCTGGGTGCAGGCGGGCTGAGGCTGAAAAGAGAGTCAGTGAAGGGAGATAAGGGTGGGGCTATTTTATAGGATTTGGGTAGCTAAAGGCAAATTACAGTCAAAGGGGGCTTGTTCTCTGGCGGGCAGCAGTGGGGGGTCACAAGGTGCTCAGTTGGGGAGCTTTTGAGCCAGGATGAGCCAGGAAAAGGAATTTCACAAGGTAATGTCATCACTTGAGGCAAGGACCGCCATTTTCACTTCTTTTGTGGTGGAATGTCATTAGTTAAGGCAGGGGCAGAGCATTTTTACTTCTTTTGTGATTCTTCGGTTACTTCAGGCCATCTGGGCATATACATGCAAGTCACAGGGGATGTGATGGCTTGGCTTGGGCTCAGAGGCCTGACATTCCTGCCTTCTTAGATTAATAAGAAAAATAAAACAAAATAGTGTTGAAGTGTTGGGGCAGCAAAAATTTTGGGGCGTGATATGGAGAGATAATGGGAGATGTTTGTCAGGGCTGCTTCAAGTGGGATTAGGGGCAGCATGGGAACCTAGAGTGGAGAGATTAAGCTGAAGGAAGATTTTGTGGTAAGAGGCAATATTGTGGGGTTATTAGAAGGAGCATTTTTGTATATAATGATTGGTGATGGTCTGGATGCTGTTTTGTATGAATTGAAAAACTAAATGGAAGACACAAGGTCTGTATAAAAGAAGGAGAAAAAACAGGTATTAAAGGATTAAGAATTGGGAGAACTTAGGACATCTAATTAGAGAGAGCCTAAGGGGGTTCAGCATAATTACTTGCTTGGTTGGTGAGTTTTTAGGTTTTATCTAAGTCTTTGGGGTGCAGTTCAAGTTGGGCTGGTGACTGGAATGAGACCGGGACCTAAAAAGGAGTGTCCACACAGGAGCTCAAATGGGCTGGAACCTGTAGCATTCTGAGGACAGGCCTGAATTCTGAGAAGGGAAAGTGGTAAAAGTGTTGTCTAGTCCTTTTTAAGTTGGTGACTGAGCTTGATGAGGTGTGTTTTTAAAAGACCATTAGTCCGTTCTACCTTTCCTGAAGATTGAGGACGGTAAAGGATATAAAGGTTTCACTGAATACCAATAGCTTGAAAAACTGCTTGGGTGATTTGACTGATAAAGGCTGGTCCGATATCAGACTGTATAGAGGTGGGAAGGCCAAACCAAGGAATTATGTCTGACAGAAGGGAAAAAAGGACTGCGGTGGCCTTCTCAGACCCTGTGGGAAAGGCCTCTACCCATGCAGTGGGAGTGTCTACCCAGACCAAGAGGTATTTTAGTTTTATGACTTGGGGCACATGAGTAAAGTCTAATTGCCCATCCTGGGAGGGGAAAATCCCTAAGCTTGATGTGTAGGGAAGGGATGAGGTCTGAGAAATTCCAGAGGAGTAGTAGAATAGCAGACAGAACACTGAGAAGTGATTTCCTTGAGGATAGATTTCTAGGATGGAAAGAAAATGAGAAGTTCTAAGAGACAGGCTAGCGGCTTGTAACCTAGATGGAAGAGGTTATGAAATGATGTCAGAATAGAATGGGCCTGTGAGGCTGGAAGGAGATATTTTCCTTGGTCTAAGAACCATTTGCCTTGTGTGGGAAGAGATTGATAGGTGGAAGTTTCAGTGGGGGAGTAGGTGGGAGTGACCGATGTGAAGGAGGAAAACTGCCGTGAGGGATAGAAGTTGGAATGCTAGCTGCTTCTTTAGCTACCTTATCAGCATAAGCATTGTCTTGAGCAATGGTGGGGGGAAGAAAATTGATTTTGGAAGTTATGAGAGCTGTAGAGAGTCAGTTGAGCATAGTTTGTGATTTTTAGGGCCTCTAACAGTATTAAAGCAGTGGCAGCCACTGCACGCAGACATGAGGGCTAGGCTAAAACAGTAAGGTCAAGTTGTTTGGACAGAAAGACTACAGGACGTGGTCCTGGCTCTTGTGCAAGAATTCTGACCCCACTGACCATGCCTAGTAAGGAAAGGAGTTGTTTTGTAGAAGGGGTTGGGGTTTGCAAGATTAGCCGGACATGATCAGCAGGGAGAGCACATGTGTTTTTATGAGAATTATGCCAAGATATGTAACAGATGAGGAAATTTGGGTTTGACTGAAGTAATGGGGGCTGCCTGTGAAGCTTTGCAGCAGCACAGCACAGGTAATTTGCTGAGCCTGATGGGTGCCACGGTCAGTCTAAGTGAAAGTGAAGAGAGGCTGGGGTGAAGGGTGCAAAGGAACAGTAAAAAAAGCATGTTTGAGATCCAGAACAGAATAATGGGTTGCGGAGGGAAGTATTAAGGATAGGAGAGTATATGGGTTTGGCCCCATGATGTGCACAGGCAAAACAATTTGGTTGATAAGGCACAGACCCTGAACCAACCTATAAGTCTTGTCTGGTTTTAGGACAGGTAAAATGGGGGAACTGTAATGGGAGTTTACAGGCTTTAAAAGGCCATGCTGTAGCAAGCGAGTGATAACAGGCTTTACTCCTTTTAAAGTGTGCTGTGGGATGGGATATTGGCATTGAGTAGGGTAAGGGTGATTAGGTTTTAATAGGATGGTAAAGGGTGCATGATCAGTCACTAAGGAAGGAGTAGAGGTATTTTATACTTGTGGGTTAAGGTGGGGGGATATGAGGGGAGGATGTGAAGGAGGCTTTGAACTGTGAGAAAAGGCAGCAATGAGATGTGGCTATAGCCCCAGAATAATCAGGGAAGCAGATAATTTAGTTTCAATGTCTCAGCCTAATAAGGGAACTGGGCAGGTGGGGATAACTAAAAAGGAGTGCACTAAAGCATGTTGTCCCAGTTGGCACCAGAGTTGGGGAGTTTTAAGAGGTTTAGAAACTTGGGGAGTTTTAAGAGGTTTAGAAACTTGCCCGTCAATACCTACAACAGTTATGGAGGCAAGGGAAACAAGCCTTTGAAAAGAAGGTAATGTGGAGTGGGTAGCCTCTGTATTGATTAAGAAGGGGACGGACTTACCTTCCACTGTGAGAGTTACTTAGAGTGTCTGTGATGGTCCTGTAGGCTTCTGAGGCAATCGGGCAGTGTCAGTCTTCAGCTGCTAAGCTGAGAAGGTCTGGGAAGGAGTCAGTCAGAGAGCCTTGGGCTAGAGTTCCAGAGTCTCTGGAAGTCGCTGCAAGGTGAGTTGAACAGTCCGATTTTTAGTGGGGTCTTGCACAGATGGGACACAGCTTAGGAGGAATCTTGGGCTGCAGACATTCCTTGACCTAGTGGCCAGATTTCCGGCACTTGTAGCAAGCTCCTGCGGGAGGAGGTTCTGGAGGAACTTCTTGCAGCTGCAGTTCAGACCTTTGAAGTTCTTGTGTGCTGGAGATGTGGCTGGAGTTTCTCTCACAGTGGAGGCAAGGAATCGCAACTCAGAAATACACTGATACTTGGCTGCCTCTACTTTATTATTGTACACCTTGAAGGCAAGGTTCATTAAGTCTTGTGGGGTTTGAGGGAAGGAATTTAATTTTTGAGGTTTTATTTAATGTCAGGAGCAGATTGGGTAATAAAATGTATATTGAGAATAAGACGGCCTTTTGACCTTTTAGGGTCTAGGGCTGAAAAGCATCTCAGGGTTGCTGCTAAACGGGCCGTGAACTGGTTTGGGTTTTTCATATTTTTTGAAAAAGAGCCTAAACACTAACTGAGTTGGGAGAGGTGGGATAAGGAAAAAGGAGCATTAACCTTGACTATGTCTTTAGCTCTAGTCACCTTTTTTAAGAGGAAATTGCTGGGCAGGTGGGGGAGGGCTAGTCACGGAACGAAACTGTAAGCCAGACCGGGTGTGAGGAGGGGAGGTGATAAAAGGATTATAGGGTTGGGGAGCAGAGGCTGAGGAAAAATTGGGACCTAGCTCGGCCTGGTAAGGAGGGGAGAGGTCAGATGGGTCTGTGGAAAAGGAACATTAGAAAGACTCAGCGACATTTGTGGTTGGGACTGAGGAGACAGGCCAGAGGGAAAGAAGAAAGATTTGGGATGAGTTGCATTGGAAACAGAGACGAGGGAGGAACCAATGTGTAGAAGAATGCCTGGATGTCAAGCACCTCAGACCGTTTGCCTATTTTATGACAAGAATTATTTAGATCTTGTAGGATGGAAACATTGAAAGTGTTGTTTTCTGGCTATTTGGAACTACTGTCAAGTTTCTGTTGTGGTCAAGTGGCATTGTAGAAGAAAATAAGGCATTTAGGTTTTAGGTCAGGTGTGAGTTGAAGAGGTTTTAAGTTCTTGAGAACACAGGCTAAGGGAAAAGAAGGAGGAATGGAGGGTGGAAAGTTGCCCATAGTGAAGGAAGCAAGCCTAGAGAAAAGACAGAGTAGAGACACAGAGAGAAGGGATTGGGGGGTTCTTGCCCTCCAGAAAAGTGGGAAAGGGGTCAGGATGCAGAGATAAGGGGTTGGGGGGGGTTTGCCCTCCAGAAAAGCGGGAAAGGGGTCAGGAGGTTCTTGCCCCTCAGAAAAGCAAAGAAGGGGTAGAGACAGGGAGAGAAGGAGTCAGGGGGTTTTTGCCCCCCCCCCGGAAAAGCGGTACTTGCCACTAAGGGTGAAGGACCAAGGCAGGCATCCCTGCGTGGTTAGACATCTCTGAAATGTGGGTGAATAATCTGGCAGGTGTCCCTGCATGATTAAACACCAAGGGAAGACTGTCTTCCCGAGTCTGTGACCGGCGCTGGAGTTTAGGGTCCATGGATAAAATGCATCTCCTTTATCTCTACCAGAAAAGGAAAGGAACTGAAATTAAGAGAAGGGAGAGATTGAAGTGTGGCACCAAGACTGAAAGGAGAAGGAGGTTGAGGGATAGTGAGAGAGGTTGGAGAAGAGAATAAAAAGAGAGGCCGCTTACCCGATTTAAAATTGGTGAGATGTTCCTTGGACTGGTTGGTCTGAGGACCAGAGGTAGTAGGTGCGTCTTTCTCATTGAGCAAAGAGCAAGAGGACAGGGGATTGATCTCCCAAGGGAGGTCCCCCGATCTGAGTCACGGCACCAAATTTCATGTACATTCGTGTGAAGAGACAACAGGCTTTGTGTGAGCAATAAAGCTTTTTGTTTTGTTTTTTTTTGAGACGGAGTCTTGCTCTGTCACCCAGGCTGGAGTGCGGTGGCCGGATCTCAGCTCACTGCAAGCTCCGCCTCCCAGGTTTACGCCATTCTCCTGTCTCAGCCTCCCGAGTAGCTGGGACTACAGGCGCCCGCCACCTCGCCCGGCTAGTTTTTTGTATTTTTAGTAGAGACGGGGTTTCACCGTGTTAGCCAGGATGGTCTCGATCTCCTGACCTCGTGATCCGCCCGTCTCGGCCTCCCAAAGTGCTGGGATTACAGGCTTGAGCCACCGCGCCCGGCCGCAATAAAGCTTTTTAATCACCTGGGTGCAGGAGGGCTGAGTCCGAAAAGAGAGTCAGCAAAGGGAGATGAGGTGGGGCCGTTTTATAGGGTTTGGGTAGGTAAAGGAAAATTACAGTCAAAGGGGGTTGTCCTCTGGCGGGCAGGGGTGGGGGTCACAAGGTGCTCAGTGGGGGAGCTTTTTGAGCCAGGATGAGCCAGAAGGAGCCAATAGAAGGAATTCCACAAGGTAATGTCATCAGTTAAGGCAAGGACCAGCCATTTTCACTTCCTTTGTGGTGGAATGTCATCAGTTAAGGCAGGAACAGGCCATTTAAATTTCACTGCTTTTGTGATTCTTCAGTTACTTCAGGTCATCTGGATGTATACGTGCAGGTCACAGGGGATATGATGGCTTAGTTTATGCTCAGAGGCCTGACAAATACTACTATGATATATAATGACCGTATATGCAAAAGCAAATTTTTATCAGTGGGAAAAAAAAAAAAAAACCATTCAAATATGGGACATTACAAGTGGAATCATCCAGGGCATGAATTTTTCTCATATGATTTGTTAATTTCTCTTTTCAAATTTTTAATTTATTCGTTTATTTATTCTTACATTTTTGTGTGTTCATAGTAAGTACATATATTTATGGGGTATATGAGATGTTTTGACGCAGACTTGCAATGTGAAACAAGCACATCACAGAGAATGGGGTGTCTAGCCCCTCAAGTATTTATCCTTTGAATTACATACAATCCAGTTATACTCTATATTTTAAAATGTACAGTTAAGTTATTATTAACTATAGTCACCCTGTTGTGCTATCAAATGGAAGGTCTTGTTCATTCTTTCTATTTTTTGTACCCATTAACCATACCCACCTCCTCCTACAATCTCCCACTATGCTTCCCAGCCCCTGGTAACATCTTTCCATTTTCCATGTCCATGAGTTCAATTGTTTTTATTTTAGATAGCACAAATAAGTGAAAACATAAGATGTTTGTCTTTCTGCACTTGGCTTATTTCACTTAACATAACAATCTATAGTTCCACCCATGTTGCAGATGACTGGATCTCATTTTTTCTTATGGCTGAATAGTACTTCATTGTGTATATGTACCACATTTTCTTTATCTGTTTATCTGTTGATGGACACTTAGGTTGCTTCCAAAACTTAACTATTGTAAACAGTGTTCCAACAAACATAGGAGTGCAGAAGTGCTACAACAAATATAAGAGTGTATGTATCTCTTCGATATACTGATTCACTTTTTGGGGAGTGTATACCCAGCACTGGGATTGCCATATCATATGGTAGCTCAGTTTGTAATGTTTTGAGGAACTTCCAAACTGTTCTTCATAGTCGTTTTCCTAATTTACATCCCCACCAACAGTGTACAGGGGTTCCCTTTTCTCCACATCTTCTCCAGTATTTGTTATTGCCTGTCTTTTTTATATAAGCCATTTTAACTGTAATAAGGTATCTCATTGTAGTATTGATTTGCATTTCTCTGATAATCAGTGATGTTGAGTACCTCTTCATATACCTATTTGCCGTTTGTATGCCTTCTTTTGAAAAATGTCTATTCAAATATTTTGCCCATTTTTTTGGATCAGATTGTTAGATTTTTTTTTTTTTTTCCATAGAGTTGTTTGAGGTCCTTATATATATTATGGTTATTAATCTCTTGTCAGATGGATAGTTTGCAAATATTTTCTCTCATTCTGTGGGTAGTCTCTTCACTTTGTTGATTGTATCCTTTGTTGTGGAGAAGTTTTTTGACTTAATGTGATTTCATTTGTTCATTTTTGCTTTGCTTGCCTGTGCTTGTGGGATATTACTCAAATAATTTTTGCTTAGTCCCATCTCCTGGAGATTTTTTCCCAAAATTTTCTTGTAGTAGATTTATAGTTTGAAGTCTTTAATTTTTAAATCCATTTTGATTTGATTTGCAAGTGTCAAGATATAGGGGTCTAGTTTCTTTCTTCTGCATATGGATATACTGTTTTCCCAGAACCATTTGTTGTAGAGAGTGTCTTTTCTCTAGTGTATGTTCTTGTTACCTTTGTGAAAAATGAGTTCACAGTAATTGTCTGGATTTGTTTCTAGGTTATATATTCTGTTTAATTGGTCTATATTCCTGTTTTTATGCCAGTACCATGCTGTTTTGTTTACTATAGCTCTGTAGTATAATTTGAAGTCAGGTTATGTGATTTCTTTAGCTTTGTTCTGTTTACTTAGGATAGCTTTGGCTATTTGATGTCTTTTATGTTTCCATATGAACTTCAGGTTTTGGTTTTCTTTTTCTACTTACATGAAGAATGTCATTGGTATTTTGATAGGGATTGCACTGAATCTGTAGATTACTTTGGGTAGTATGAATGTTTTAACAATATTGATTATTCCAATTCATGAAGTTGGAATATATTTCCATTTGTTGTGTGTATCCTCTTCAGTTTTTTACATCAATGCTTTATAGTTTTCATTGTTGAGATCTTTCACTTCTTTGATTAAATGTATTCACAGGTATCTTATTTTATTTGTAGCTATTGTAAATGGTATTACTTTCTCTTGATTTCTTTTTCAGATTGTTCACTGTTGGCATATAGAGATGCTACTGATTTTTGTGTTGGTTTGTATCCTACAACATAACTGAATTTGTTTATTTTTAATTTTATTTATTTATTTTGAGACAGAGCCTTGCTCTGTCACCCAGGTTGGAGTGCAGTGGCATGATCTCGGCTCACTGCAAGCTCCGCCTCCCAGGTTCACACCATTCTCCTGCCTCAGCCTCCTGTGTAGCTGGGACTACAGGCACCTGCCACCACACCTGGCTAATTTTTTGTATTTTTAGTAGAGACGGGGTTTCACCGTGTTAGCCAGGATGTTCTCAAACTGCTGACCTCGTGATCTGCCCGCCTTGACCTCCCAAAGTGCTTGGATTACAGGCGTGAGCTACCGTGCCCAGCCCTGAATTTGTTTATTAGTTCTAATAGCTTTTTGATGAGGTCTTTAGGTTTACTCAAGTACAAGATTGTGTTATCTGAAAACATGGATAATTTGACTTCTTTCTGTCCAATTCAAATGCACATTTTTTTTTTTAAATCTCTTGTTTCATTACTCTAGTTAGGTCTTCAGTCTTCCAGTTCTATGTTAAATAACAGCAGTGAAAGTGAGCATTCTTGTCTTGTTACAGATTTTAGAGAAAAGGTTTTCAGGTTTTCCACATTCAGTCTGATACTAGCTGTAGAGCTATCATAGATGGCTTTTATTGTTTTGTGGTATATTCCATTTATATTCTGTTTTTTTAGAGTTTTTATGATGAATGGATGTTACATTTTATCAAATATATTTTCAGCGTCAATTGAAATGATCACATGGTTTTTATCTCTCATTCTGTTGCTATGCTGTATCACCTTGTTGATTCACATATGTGGAACCACGCTTGCGTTCCAGGAATATATCCCACTTGGTCATGGTGAATGATCTTTCTAATGTATTGTTGAATTTGGTTTGCTAGTATTTTGTTGAGGATATTTGCATCAAAATATATAAGCAATATTGGATTATAGTTTTCCTTTTTTTTCTGGTTTTGGTATCAGGGTGATACTAGCCTTGTAGAATGAGTTTGGAGGTATTCCTTCTTCTTCTATTTTTCAGAATAGTTTTCATAGGATTGGTATCGGTTCTTCTTTAAATGTTGATTTGTTAATTTCTTTTGAGTCTCCTCTCTAGAAATAAAGAGCAACCCCTTCCTCTGAATTCTCAAGATCACTGTGTTGAAAAATGTAAAACAGAATTTGAAATGTCCTGTGACCTTTTTTTTTTTTTTTTTTTTTTGAGACAGAGTCTCCTTCTGTCACCCAGGCTGGAGTGCACTGGCGTGATCTTGGCTCACTGCAACCTCCACCTCTCAGGTTCGCGATTCTCCTGCCTTGGCCTCCCGAGTAGCTGGGATTACCACACCCGCCACCATGCCCACCTAATTTTTGTAATTTTAGTAGAGACAGGGTTTCAGAATGTTGGCCAGGCTAGTCTCAAACTCCTGACCTCAAGTGATCTGCTTGTCTTGGCCTCCCAAAGCGCTGGGATTACAGGCGTGAGCCATTGCGCCCAGCCAACCTATCTCTTTAAACATTAAAATACTTTCTTGAAGACCCAGAAATTGTATATTAATACAAAATAATAGGGCATGTTAAGTGAATGGAAATTTAGGGAAGAAAATAATACATTAGATTAATCTGTTGGGTTAGCAAAATTTTATCGTCTATGATACTCTTTTAACAAAAAAGGTCAGTTGCAACTAGGGGTCCAGACCAAGATTTCGTCTGTTTTTTGATTTGTCTGTTTTCAGTAACCCTTCATTCAATTAAATACCAGCTCTATCAAACCTTCCTTCTTAGTACCTTGCAAATTTACTGTATCTCCATTCTTCTCAGTGTAATCTTCCCACTGTCTCCATCTCTCTCCATTTTCTATAACAGACAACCTTTCCACACTGCAGCTACTGTGATGTTTTCAAAGCTTGAATCTAAAATGTCACTCTCTTGTCTAGAACACTAAACCTTCCATGACAACTAAAGTTGAGTTAGATATTTCTCCTCTATATTCTCAATCTCTGATGCCTATGTTATTTTAACATTTATTTCACTTATACTAGTAATTTACTATTTTTTTTTTCCAGATTAAGCTGTAAGTTCCTGACGGGGAGGAAGAACACATTGCCTGACACAGTTGACAGTGACTAATCATTGAATGAATACATAAATGAGAGATAAAGTTAAAGGGTATGACATTTAAAACATCACATTAAATGCTTTCCACAGAGACAAGGAAGTATATTCATTATGACAATGGATCAGTTTTTAAAACTCCATTTGTCACATACTCTAAAGATTGCTCTAGGGAGCCAAATTTGTTTCCTGTGAATTTCATTATAATCTTCATTTTATAATAGTTGGAAAACAATAACTAAGAGTACCTCTGAAAATAAGTATAAAATAATACATAACAAAATAGAGCGTATTTAACAAAACTATAATCTGGTACTAGTTTGAGATACATTTTTGTTTTAAAGTTTACCCCTAAAGTTGTGAGATCATTTGTTATCCTTTGATTTCCTTACTCTCATTAGGTTCTCAATTTTTTAAAATACTTTAATGATGTGGAATATTTTAAATATATAATAGAATAGATATCATTTTATTTCTTTTGATTCATTTAAGTATTTTGAATGCTTACAAATTAGTCTGGGTAACAGTATTTTGAAATACTTTGTATTGAGATAAGATCCCCTCAATAAATGTGTTGAAACCTAGACTAGTCGTCTCTTACAGGAGATGTTCAAGAAGGATCCAAGGCATGCAAGTTATTGGTCTAAAAACCCTGAAGAATTTCTTCTGAGCCTAACATTTTGTGATTCAGCTCATATAGTATTATCTTTCAGTAATACTGTATGGCAATTTCTCTCAGAATCATGTATATTATAGCATATACTATGTACAGTACAGCAAATCAGAATAATTCTCATTAAAAATAACATTGCAATGAACATTTCAAATGAAATTTTATGCGTCAAAATGTAGATGTATAACATTTCCTCTTTATTCAATTTCTTTTTGCCCAGCTTCCATTTATATATACAAAGAGCACTTTAAACAGTTTGGAGATTTCATGCTGAAACAATACTATTAGTTGCATAAATTTTCCTATTTTACAATTAATAATCAGCAACTGAGATTACTATCCTCAGTGTGAGATGTGGTCTTTGGTTCCTGATCTCATTTAGCCTTACATCAGTCTAGTATGTTATGAAATTGAATTAAAAACACATGTTTAAGTGACATGTAAAGTGTTATAATTGAATAATTTGCTCCTTTACATATTTTCACTTGAATAAGAAAGATCCACTTATTCACCTATACTCTATAATATGAGAAATGTCCTGTAAAATATGAGAGAAAAATGATTGCTCAAAAATAATTTCTGTTGACAGGGATGTCTATAGCTAAAAGGGACATTAATCTTGAGAAGCCACAGATCAGATGTAGAGGGAATTCTAGAGTTCAGAGCAGGACTCAATTCTGTTAAAATCTCAGAGAACTCAAATTCTACGAAGCCTCAAAATAAATAATTTACTGGCCTACGTATGTACTCAGGATAAATTGGTTCAAATGGAAGACTAATTTATTTATGAAAACATGTGAACAAAAAAGAAAGAAAAAACATGCATAAGCATCAACCAGGAAGGGTTGAATTTTTATAAGGAAGAAATTTCCCCAAATAAAAATTATTAAAATTCTAAATTCTAAATATTAAAAATTTTAAGTTAGATTAAATTTGGCTATAGAATCTTATTTTTGAAAAAGTCTGTAAAGTATTTTATTCATTTATTAAATAAAAACTAAAATTTACCTAAAGGAAAGATATGTATTATATTTCATTTCCTCCTCTCTCTGCAGTTTAACAAATTCTGAAAAATTCTCTTTTGTTTGGTTTAGTTTTTCAAGTCTATTTTTATCTTGATGCAAACTTATCTGTACATAAAAACAGTCATCTTTTTATACCTTTTCTAGATTTGATAATGAAAGTTTTTTAACTAAAATATTTTTTGAAGTATTGCCTGCATGTAAATGTGATTGACAGTGTTGCTACTGTTTGATTTATAGACAGAAACTTTCAAAATATGCACAACTATAATATATTAAAAAACAACAACAAAAGAAATTTCACTTTTCCCATAATAAACACCATTGTAAAAATTGGTCAGTCGACAAACACCCACTGAGGACATATGAGCACTAGCCATGCAACTCTCTCAGTCCTTTACACTTTCCCACATAATTAACCTCAAGTAATTAACCTCAAAAAGAAAACCTGTATTTTCTTTTACTGACCTCTCCTACACTTCTTATAAAACTTTAATAATTCCATTTTAATTTCTTTAACCATGGTCTTCATAGCTTTTCCACATTTTTAATGGTTTTCATTATATACTTGCTAATTTTTTAAAAATTATGTAATCCTTTATACATAATTATGTCAATATAAAATATTTTTTATCATAAATTTAGTTAGCTACATTGGATCTAATTTCAGCACATTGTATGTACTGATTCGAAAAAAGAATGGTGACGTCAATCTTTTAAAATAATCAAAGGAATTGAAATACTATTGCAATTTGATGCCCTCCATCACATTAGGTCAGGATTTCAAAACTAGCCTGGCCGACACGGTGAAACCCTGTCTCTATTAAAAATATAAAAATTAGCCAGGCATGGTGGCAGACGCCTGTAATTCCAGCTATTCAGCAGACTCAGGTAGGACAATCCCTTGAACCTGGGAGGCGGAGTGTGCAGTGAGCTGAGATCATGCCACTGCACTCCAGCTGGGCAACAAGAATGAAATTTTGTCTCAAAAAAAAAAAAAAAAAAAAAAAAGAAAGTCATGAACAAGCTCTTCCTTAGCTTTCAGAAAATATACATCATTCATTTTCTTACTTATTGTACATAATTTTATTTCAATATCATATATTTCTAACATAGGAAGCCTTCTATTATACTTTTATACTCCTCAATCATAAGACTGTATTAATACAATGCAAATTAGTAGTCTTAAAAACATTTTTAGTGACTATACTTTTCTTAGTGTTAAAATATGATGTAGTTTGAGTTATTCATGTGTGTTTGATCAAAACAACACATACGCATTTGCTTATATATTTGTTACTTATCAAAAAGCTGAAATTGTAGTAGAAATTCTTCTTATAATGATATGGGTGATAGGATTTCTGGTGCCTTGGTTATAGGCGGATTTGCTGACACTTATCGTTTGAATTTTTCATTTATTTTGTGCCCCAAAGGTTTTTTTTTGTTTTGTTTTGTTTTGTTTTCATTTCTATTTTATAGCAACATATTATATTTAGATTTGGGTTGAATAAAGGGTATGTCTTTATTATCCTTTAAGTAAAAGGAATGTGATTGTAAAAGGGTGGGTGAGAAAGGAGGACTAATATGGTGCCTCTACCATGTGTATGCTGAATAGAAGTTTAGGGAAGAGTATGATTGAAAGTTGAATTTCTGTGAAATGACTTCTTAAAAGTACACGTGTTTGATAGCCCTCAGAATATATTTATGAGCCCCCAGGTATGTACCTATTAGTTTAACGACTATTGTTCCATGAAATTATAATTTCATGTTAAATATAACCTTCCTTTCTATTAGCCTCTTGAATGAATGCTCTGAAATGCTTTGAAAGAAATCTGGTTTGCACCGGAAGAACACGTTTTCCTTCAATTCCATCTAAGATGCCTCTGGTCTGAATTATCTATCCCAGCAACAGGACTGTTGAACCCTACTGAACACAGCAACAACAACAACAACAACAACAGCAACAGCAATATTATGCACATTGCTGCTTTTATTTATTTATGAGCTCCAAAGGCATCTGGATCATAAATATTGCCCACAAAAACTAATGTATTTCCTATTTTCCATTCTGCTAATTTGGTGGTCCCTCTGCCATGAAAACCTGACTGCATCAGATCTGCATTCACTGTTCTTGCCATCAAACCTGCAAATTCATTTGTCTGCACTCTCCTTTGCTCTTTTTCTTTTTTCAATAGAACAAGTGTCCGTCTACTTCTTTAAATCAAGTATTCCACAATACTGAGTATCACAAGGACTGTACTCTATTAATGACCTCTACAGTCTGTGTACTATTAACTCCTCTGCAGCATTTATTACTGACCCTCTTATTTTCAAGGAATTTCCTCTTCTCATGATATCTCTAATAAGATAAAATACCTTTCTTGCTTTTCTTCCTCTTGTTTTCTTGGATAGCTTTCCTTCCTTAACCATTCCTTATAGATTGACATTTTCAGAATTTTTTTTCCAGCCATTTTACATGTTTGCTTTGTGTATGTGCATGGTGGAGGGGGATGGTGTACAACATCTTTTGATCACCATTTCCTGTATTTTGGTCATTTCTCATATTATGAGTCCTCATCTTCTCAAGGTAGAAACCTAAAAATTTACTTTGAGCCTCCTTGCCACCACTACAGTAAAGTGCAAAGCGGATTTTTTTTTAAAAAATTATTAAAGTATGTTTACTTACTGGCTCCCCATTGCTCTAGGATGATAGTCAAACAGCTAAATCACCTATAAGTCTCTGCATAATATGGGTCTTGTTTAGATCTTTAGCCTCACTTCATACCACCCTGCATCATCCATTTTTTCTCAGGGATACAATCACAACAGACTTCCCTCAGTTTTAAGAATGCATGAAGCTCTTACTCCTTTAGCTCTATGCACGTGCTGTTCCCTTCTCCTGGAATATTTCCATGTTGTATTATTCCACTCTATTCTTGCTCTTGCCTAGCCTACACCTGCTTTATCATCAATTTCCTTCCAGTGTTTGTTACATGACCCTTTTCTGAGGTCTAATTTTCATGTGTATCAGCATTGTATCTTACCAACACTTTAACTGACTATCTACATGTTTGTCTTTCCCTACAATAAATTCTTTGAGGACAAGTAGAGACATTGCGGTATCATCAGCAACTTGTAGTACTTGAAATATACATGGCCACAAATTTATTGTTTTTAATGAAATTGAAATTGAATTAGATATTCATCCCTAACCCCATAGCCTTGACATCAACTCAAAGGAACAAATAAGAACATGCTTGTAGTTAACAATTTCTTTGTATGTTTTGATGACTAATACCCGTTGAGTTTAAATGTCTAGGATCTAATTCAGTAATGATAGAAATGTGTAGACAAATAAAATTGGTGATGCTTATCTCTCAACAAAGAAAGATAAAATAATTCACATTCTGAAGTCATGTATTTAATTGTAGAATTTATGACTGAAGGATTTGTTATGATTTGGAGGATAGGTTATCTTTTAGGAAATAAAAAAATGTTTAATATTATTTCCAGCTAGATACAGAATTTCTGACTGTCTAGTTAAAGAAAGATGATTTACTGCAAGACCTATTTAGTTTTTCAGTTACTTTGCACTTAGTCATCTGAGTATATTATGTTGCCCTTTGATGTCACCTAATGATCAAAGTTGATACTCCCTTTATGGAAAGAAAGGGATCACAATAAAAATAGATTTCTTACCCACAAAACTTCTCAAGTACATAAGGTATAGAGAGGATTATTAAGTCTCCCCAGTTTTTTTTTTTTTTTTTTTTTGTGTGTATGTGTGGTAGGCAGGGGTAGGGTGATGGAGAAAAGGGGAGTACTGGGGGGAAAGATGGTACTTTGTAGTTTTCCTGAGTCCATTCATTAATATTACTTGGTCACTACAACTATTCCCCAAATGAAAAATTAAAATATTTCTATTTGGACTGGACAGAGAATACTTAAATCTATAAAGTAAGACTTTGCACCTTTTAAAGACTTCATGTATGTCACAAAAAGGTGTTTGAAGTTAAAATAAATCCCAAAGTCGGGATTTGCTGTTAGCTTTTAACAGTTGGGTCAGCTTTCTTGAAAACTTCTTAGGTTTTTACCTCCTCCTACTGGAACTAAAGGGAATATCACTGTTAACATCAGAAATTTAAAAACAGGAATTTTTTTTTCTTTAAATATTTAGTAGACCTCATCTATAAAACCATCTTAATCTGATATGTATTTTTTGTAAATTAGTAAATTGCTAATTAAATTTCTTTGGAGGCTCTAGCATTATTTAATTACTAATTAAATTGTTAAATTTCTTAATGGTTATGACCATATAGTATTCAATAAATATTAAACAAATGTTATCAAAATGTGGCATTTATAGTTATTTCTTTATATTTATTATTGAGTAGAGTTATATTTTATCCAGAATAGCTCCATTTCCTGTGTATTTTTAGTGTATTGGCAAAAAAGAATTCTTCAATGTCTCTCAATCGTTTCTTTGTATAAATCACTGATTCTCATTTCTAGTATTATTTATATACACCATAGTTTTCCTCAATCTATTTTATCTGAATTTCTTCAATTTCAATTCTTATTTCAAAAATCACTTTTTCTTCTCCAAGTGTTCTTTTATTTTCTGCTCTTGTGTTTAATGTTGAGTTTTGCATACTTTGAGTGTCTGAAACATTACTTTTTTCTAATTTTTAGATATATTATCTCATTTATTTTAATAAACATTTAATTTTAGAACAGTTCTATACATACAGAAAATTAGTGAAGATGGCACAGAGAGTTTCCATATATCATCTATATCCAGTTTTTTCCTGTTACTAATGCCTTAGTGTAGTACATTTGTTACAATTAGTGAACCAGTACTGATAAATTATTAAAGGCCTTGATCACCTATTAGTCCCAGGAGTGCAAACTAGCAGTTGAAACACACTTCATACAATTTTTGAAAAAAATTCTTTAAAAATTAGTATACTTTACTGTAGAAAATTTTACAATTTAATGTTTTAAAACCTGACTTTTGCTTACTTGTTGTACTATTTATTCTGTGTATTTAAATTAGAATTTTGTCCCTAGGTGCTATGTGGTTGGTGTATAGCCAAGGTGCTGCAGGACAAAGATTCCAGGTGACCGCTTCACTTTTGTCTCACGAAAAAATCAAAGAAAATCTAAAACTGATGCTCTTCCTATCATTATAATGTGTCACATTTGTTTATACAACAAAGATGAGAACAAAGGATAACACCTAGCAAAGACTGAGGGTCCCTAAGAAAGCAAGAGGGGATGGGACACAAGGCACATGTCACAGTCCTGGCCTTTGATAAGAGAAGGAATGCTTCTTCCACTTAACAGAAAGTAACAAGATTTATGCAAGTGCAAGGAGGTTTATAGGCTTGTCAGTAGGTAAGATAATAAAGATTTTACCGACTGTGGCCCCTATTTTTTTCTATTCTGTTCCCATCAAACAAAATTCTGAATCATTCTTTGATTGTGATTGTTAAAAGAAGGGTTTAGAAGTTTGGTGAGAATAATGAAAGTATACTAGCAAAAAACACCAAAATGAAATTTTACCAAAAAAACCTCAACAACTATTTATGTAATAATTAATTTGATGAATATGTCAATACTTGCTAAATGCAACGAACTGATAGGTATTGTGATGAACAAATAGAAGCTGCACTGTCATTGCACTCTAGCAGTTCATATTGTAGTAAATTTCACACTTATGGAAATGTCTCGTTGAATGTGGAATAACTAGAATCAAAATGCATAGAGAATGCATAATTTTCTTTCTTTCTTTTTTTTTTTTTTTTTTTTTTGAGACGGAGTCTCGCTCTGTCTCCCAGGCTGGAGTGCAGTGGGGCGATCTTGGCTCACTGCAAGCTCCGCCTCCCGAGTTCACGCCATTCCCCTGCCTCAGCCTCCTGAGTAGCTGGGACTACAGGTGCCTGCCACCACGCCCAGCTAATGTTTTGTATTTTTAGTAGAGACGGGGTTTCACTGTGTTAGCCAGGATGGTCTCGATCTGTTGACCTGGTGATCTGCCCGCCTCGGCCTCCCAGAGTGCTGGGATTACAGGCGTGAGCCACCGCGCCCGGCCAAGAAGGCGTAATTTTCTTCCCGAAGTCAGAATGATGCAGAATTGAGTTTAAATCTCATTGATTTTCTGAATAACAATAGAGAATTTTTTTTTTTTTTTTTTTTTTTTTTTTGGACTGAGTCTGGCTCTGTCGCCCAGGCTGGAGTGCAGTGGCCGGATCTCAGCTCACTGCAAGCTCCACCTCCCGGGTTTACGCCATTCTCCTGCCTCAGCCTCCGGAGTAGCTGGGACTACAGGCGCCCGCCACCTCGCCCGGCTAGTTTTTTGTAGTTTTTAGTAGAGACGGGGTTTCACCGTGTTAGCCAGGATGGTCTCGATCTCCTGACCTTGTGATCCGCCCGTCTCAGCCTCCCAAAGTGCTGGGATTACAGGCTTGAGCCACCGCGCCCGGCAACAATAGACAATTTTAAAAATATTCACTAAGTCGCAACTTCCTCCCTAGAAAATGGGATTCCCCATCTGTGAATCACAGTGAATACTGATGAGTTTTGAGCAAAGCACACAGGATATTTCCTGGTGCATAAAAAGGGTTCAATAAGATATAAAGATGATGACAATGATAATGAAGAATATCAGGTGCTCTAAGGAAGATTTTATTTCTGGTTAAAAGCTGAATCTATAATATGTAAATTTTACAGGCTACCAGACTTTCATATATTTTCTTTATTTCAACTTTCCCATACTCATTTTTCATCTCTTAGTTCATAAAATATATAATAAAGTGTTTATATTATTTTATCCTCTATATGATACTGTGAATTGGGAGATACTTAGCTGAAGGAATTTTATGAATGAACAATAAATTTGATACTGTTACTCTAAACACCTAAAAGTCAATGCTTTCAGAATTTTGTCCCTAGGTACTATATGGTTGGTGTATAGCCAGGGTGCTGCAGGACAAAGATTCCAGATGACCTATTTTCTTCCTGAAACTCTCCTATTTGACTGCACCTTGATAACCCCTGGTGTGTGGTCCACGCACAAAATCTTCATACACGGAGCAGCATGTGTCAATATACACCAAATTCTTCTGGAATCGCCTTCGATCTCAGGTTGCAGATAATGTCCTGCCCTCCCTCACTGTTGGTGTTTACCCTTCTTAAAATAGGTATGATGATTGCTTCCATAAAAAAGTCATTGCCAAAGTGTTCAAGACCTAAGAAGTTAAAAAATTTTTTCCATGGGAAAATTTTTATAAGAAGCAATGTCCATGACATGACTCCCGTCATCTCCTGTCATTCTCTCTTCCTCTGCTATGAGCAAACAAACAAAAACATTTCTTCATAGATTCTTAATCTGAGATCTGCGAAGAGAATCAAAGTCTGTGAACTCAAATGAGAGAAAAAATTACCTTTTTATTTTCAACAACCTCTAAATTAAAATTAGCACTTTTAAAAAATTATGAAGATGGTAAAAAATGACCATAATATTAGCAATATAGATAACCTTGTAACGAGTGGAAATTAGATCTATCCTCATGTCATATGAGATATGACTTTCTTTATATTTCTACATTTTAAATATAAAAATATTAAAAGGATATGACAGTAGTAAAAGCTTTATATTGAAAAGCTAACATCATTGTTATCTTTTTTATATATGTTTGTGTGTGTATACATGTTTATATTTATACATTTTTTTGGCCAACGTTTATTTAAGGAAAATTGTTTACATACCCCAAATTAAGACAACTCTTTTAGAAAATTTTGCCCTGAAAAAATATTGAAATATTTTCCAAGTAAAACTGATTATCATTAGAATAAAACATACCTGTTTTGAAGTTAATAAAGGGACAGTGTATGGGGGCTGTTGTTTGAACTAAGGCATTACTGCAAAGCGTTTGTTTGTTAGTAGCCATATCTACTGATCTGTGATTAGAAATAATATTGTTAGCACTTAAATATTTTGATTTTATATTAATTTTATATATATATAACTTCAATTGTTTTTATGTTTTCAGAAATTTGTTGTTTTAGAATTGATATATAGCTCTTTATAATTTTTTTCATTATGAAAGAGGCTGCCAATAGTTTTCATTCAGAAACTCTTAATTTTCTGGAACAGATTACTCATTCACATTAAGTAGATGTCTTTAGATAAATTTGTGAACTAAGGAATAAATACAGCTATTTAAAGTAAACCAATGTTGATTGGATTATATTCCTAATTTATAAAATTTACAACAACATGCCTCTTTTACTATTATCAAATTATATCCTGAGGCAGATGAAGTGTAAGAGACAATATGTTATAATGTACATGCATAAAAATGGTATAATATAACACAAGTAATTTTAATAACAGCAAAACTGAGAGAGCACTTACTATGGCCAAGAATAGGTTATTTTATGTAATCCTCACAGCAAATATATATCAAGCCTCTTTAAGCTTGGAAGACCACATCTGTAAAAAGAGAACAATAAAACTATCTAGGATTTATGTTAAAGCCTTATGAGTTGTGAGACATCTAAGACACAGTTTGTTAGTTGCACACTAAAAATTTGGGGTAGTTTTGAAGCTGAATTTATGAATGTGGGTTGTTTCTCTGGAATTGAACAATTGTCTGACTTATCTCAATAGATTGTGATGATTGAGGCTTATTTGTTTCCTATTTAGTAGGCTGTACTTGCGTGCCTACTAGGCCCTCAATAAATATGTGTGAAATAAATAAATATAATGTCATTTAATCTTTGTTTTGAAATGATGGGATTTAAAAAAAACTGAGGAAACACCCAACACCAACCCTGCAACCTTACCACAAAAGTATGATTCTCAATGAAATTAAGTATTGGTGCAAGGGTACATTTTTAATATTTGTATTTGTTTATATTATCTGAAGGTGAACATGAAGCTTGTGGAGCGGGGATTAGAGATACTATTACTTAGAATAATAACCTTATCACTCTTTCCTTTCTCCTTCTGAAGAAACATGATAAGAAACAAATGGGCAGACCTAAAAGTTGGAAGTTAGTTACTACACTATAAAAGAGAAAACACCCAAAATATGAATTTGGGAGTTTATATAAATGTTATCATGAGAGAGAGAGAGAGAGAGAAGAGAGAGATTGAGAGAGAGAGACCTATATCCCTAATATAAACAAATCATAATTGGGAAGAGAACGAGAGGGTCCTGGGTTCTTAACCTTTGGAATATTAATAAATATCTTTAGGTAGAACATAAGCCAAGTGCCTGTAGCTCTGAAAACCCTGACATTTCCTTGATTCTTGATTTTATTCCTCTTTGAAATGTAAACACATGCCTCTGAGAGAGTGAATTTCAGTTCGCACTGTCTGTTCATACACAGTTTAATTGCCAAGGCTTGTTTGTTAACTTACATCATTGGTTTCTTTGCTCAGAAAGCCTTAGAAATACAAAAATTTTAAAATACTTTCTTCTATAGTACTACCATCCAGCCATCTTTTGACTTATGCTGTTCTCAAATACAGTATAGTTTTAGTCTTTTTGCTTTACAAGTAGTTTTCAATTCACCAAGTAATACACAGACATGCACACACACACAATCCTATACATTATATAATTTCAAACAATTAGATTAAGCAAAGTCACTCATTGGTGTCACTCCATTTCACATTCTTGTTCTGAGATACTTCCAAATCCATTTGTAAGCATTTTCCTGTATATATCCATATACTAAAATATATAGACATATATTAAGACATAAAAATACCGAGGTTTATATTAGACATGTATAATATGTCTAAGATGTTTTCAAATGACACCAACTGGAGGAAAAACAATGAATAGAGTGTGAGCTCCTTAATGTGAAACACAAAAAGCAAAATTATATTACTATTAAATGGTTTGATACTGATATGGTTAGGCTTTGTGCCTACACCCAAATCTCATTTTGAATTATAATCCCCATAATCCCCACATGTCAAGGGAGAGAACAGGTGGAGATAATTGGATCATGGGGGCAGTTCCTCCGTGTTCTCATCATGGTGAGTGGGTTCTTATAAAGTCTGATGGTTTTATAATTGTTTGATTCCTCCTGTGTTCACTCTCCTTCCTGCTGCCTGTGAAGAAGGTGACTTGCTTCCCGTTCACCTTCCTCTGTAATTCTGTTTCCTGAGGCCTCCACAGCCATGTGAAACTGTGAGTCAATTAAACCTCTTTCCTTTATAAATTACCCAGTCTCAGGTGGTCCTTTAGAACAGTGTGAAAACAGACACAGTTAATTAGTACCAGATGTGGAGTACTGCTATAAAAATATCCAAAAAGGTGAAAGGAAATTTGGACCTGGGTAACAGACAAAGGTTGGAATAATTTGGAGGGCTCAGAAGACAGGAAGATGTGGGAAAGTTTGGAACTTCCTATAGACTTGGTGAATGACTTTGACCAAAATGCTAATAGTGATATGAACAATGAAGTTCAGGCTAAGGTAGTCTCAGATGCAGTGAAGGAACTTTTTGGGAACTGAAATAAAGGTGATGCTTGCTATGCTTTAGCAAAGAGACTGGTGGCATTTCATTCCTGTCCTAAAGATCTGTGGAACTTTCAACTTAAAAGAGATAATTTAGGGTATCTGGGGGAAGAAATTTCTAAGCAGCAACGCATTCAAGATGTGACCTGGGTGCTCTTAAAAGTATTCAGTTCATGCATTAACAATGAGATGGTTTGGAATTGGAACTTATATTTTAAAGGGAAGCAGAGCATAAAAGTTTGGAAAATTTGTGGACTGATGATGCAATAGAAAAGAGAAATCCATCTTCTGGGCAGCAGAAATTTGCATGAATAATGATAAACCAAATGTTAATCACCAAGAGAATGGAGAAAATGTTCCCAGGGCAAGTCAGAGGTCTTTACTGCGGGCCCTCCCATCACAGGTCTGGATGCCTAGGAGGAGAAAATGTCTTTCTGAGCTGGGCCCAGGGCCTTGCTGTTTTGTGCAGTTTCAGAACTTGGTATTCTGTGTCCCAGCTATGGTTAAAAGTGGCCAATGTACTGCTCAGGGCATTGATTCTGAGGGGACAAGTCCCAAGCCTTGGTGGCTTACACATGGTTTTGGGCCTGTGGGTATACACAAGTCAATAACTGAGGTTTGGAAACCTCCACCTAGATTTCAGAAGATGTATAGAAATGCCTGGATGTCCTGGGAGAAGTTTGCCACAAGTGTGGAGCCCTCATGGAGAACCTCTGCTAGGGCAGTGCAGAAGGGAAATGTTGGGGTTGGAGCTGCCACAGAGAGTCCCCACTAGGACACTGACTAGTGAAATTGTGAGAAGAGGGCCATGATCCTCCAGTACCCAGAATGGTAGATCCACTGACAGCTTGTACTGTGCATATAGAAAAGCTACAGGCACTCAATGTGAGCCCATGAAATCAGCCACAGGGGCTGTAGTCTGCATAGCCACAAACTGCCCAAGGCCATGGGAGCCCACCTCTTGCATCAGTGTGACATGGATGTGAGACATGGATTCAAAGGAGATCATTTTGGAACTAACCAAATAACTGACTAGCCAGATTTGGACTTGTATTGGACCTGTAGCCCCTTTGTTTTGGCCACTTTCTCCAATTTGAATGGTAACATTTAACCAATACCTGTACCTCCATTGTATCTTGGAAGAAACTAACTCGCTTTTGACTTTACAGGCTCCTAGGTGGAAGGGACTTGCCTTGTCTCAGATGAGACTTGGACTTTTGGGTTAATGCTGAAATGAGTTAAGAATTTGAACTTTTGAGTTAATGCTGGAATGAGTTAATACATTTCAAAACAATCATGTCTTTCCAAAAGGGGAGTCTTAATTTTTGGGAAGTTAAGCCTTCTCAAAAGGGGAGTCTTTATTTCCCTTTTGGGAAGGCGTGATTGGCTTTGAAATGTGAAAGGGACATAAGATTTGTGGAGGGGCCAGGAGGGGAATATGGTAGGCTTTATGTACCCTCCAAATCTCATCTTGAATTATAATCCCCTCAATCCCTACGTGTCAAGGGAGAGACCAGGCAGAGGTAATTGGATCCTTGGAGCAGTTTTCCTCATGCTGCTATCAGGATAGTGAGTGAGTTCTTACAATATATGATGGTTTTACAAGTGTTTTATAGTTCCTCCTGCATTCATTCTTCTTCCTGCCACCTCGTGAAGAAATTGTCTTGTTTCCCCTTGACCTTCCGCCTTGATTATAAGTTTTCTGAGGCCTCCCTAGCCATGCGGAACTGTGAGTCAATTAAACTTCTTCCCTTTATAAATTACTGAGTCTTGGACAGTTCTTTATAGCAGTGTGAAAACAGACTAATACAGAAAACCTTACCTGATTTTCTCCCTAAATAGAATGTTGTTTATTCCTTTCTTCTTTCTTCTTTTGAGAAATCTGAGCTGTCATTTAAAACTCAGCTCAAATATTGTCTTTTTTGTGGACACTTTCCTCACTCTTCAAGCTTAGCCATTATTCCGCTCTAAGGACCAGGGAAGCTGTTAAGAAGAGGAGTAAGCACAGTATTAAGGGAACTAAGCCATCTTCAGAGCTTACCCTCCCTGTAGGAGTGTTCACAAATAAAAGTACAAATTCTAGTGTGGAGTGTGACAACCTGGAGTGTGATTGTAGATGGTAGTCGTGTCCATTGGAGAAAAAGGTTTTAAGTAGAAGGTCTCTTATAATGGCGAAGTTTGTAAATCAGTGGGTAGGAGTGGGAAGGCACTGTGTTAGGGTTCCAGATTTCTTTGGTTTTTGAAATAGGATTTTCTCCAGTAATTGGAATGACCAGGAAAAACATCTGATCCTAAAGGAGATGCAACTGGAGCACACATGAGGTTCTCCTCCAATTAGCACAAAGTAGCACAGAATTCCAGTCGAGGAGAGGAGCAAGTAAGTTGTTTCACATGGATTAGCACACTTTTGAAGTTCATAGAAAAGACTAGATAATAGTGATTTAAGTGATGCTTTGAGGAAATGGTCTTAAAATGAGGAAACTAATTAAAAGCTCTATTCTTTTCTACCAAACTCTGTTGAGTTTATATCAAGCACTAGAGGAAATAACACCATTGTAAATTAAGGCCTTCTATCTGTAATTGATCAAGAATAGGGAATGAGAAGACATTTATTTTTCCTCTTTGTACTTTCTTTGTACTGCGCTGTTATATTCAGTATGACACGTTGTGGTAGTGTTATTATTATGTGACCTCTTTAAAAATAAAGGTTTACCTTTTACTGAATTGTGTTTTCACTGGCTAGCATAATGCCTGGCACTTAGCTAATGCTAATAAAATGTTTCTTGAATTAATTTTTAAATAGTCTTATATAATTTAATTGAAACAACTATTTGAATGGAACAAAAAAGATACTCAGACTCATTCACTCTCACAGAACTTAATAAAACACCAGCAAATTAATAGCTTTGACTATCTCTAAACATTTTGATCATTTTTTATTTTTCCTTTGCTCCAAGCCAGAAATTCAAAAATGAAATAACATTGCCTAGTCAATCTACCTGCAGATATTGAAATATGCCACTAGAGAGCAGCAGGATACTGTGCTGCCAGCATAGTCTGAAACCTCAGTCTATTCTGGGGTTGTTCAGATGACGCAAAGTCTTCAACAGAAAATTATTCTACTGCTTTATATAGATGAACAATTATTTAAACAATTAAAATATATGATTTTTGCCTCCAAGGAGTTCATTTTTATATAATAGGTAATTGGTAAGTGGTCTATTTTTATCTTTGTATTGATATAGCATCAGTTTTGTTCGACTGTTTCAAAAAAAAAAAATACATAGACCATGAAAGGAAAAAATAATAATTAAGTGATTAATAAGTGGAAGGGATCTTTTTATTTCACATATTACAGTAATATTTTTGGCTTCTATGTTCTTTTTTATTTTCCTACAATGACAACATATATATTTTGTAATTAAAATGTAAATATCAGGGAAATAATTAAGATATTTTGGTGTCATTTTGCTCGCACTGGTTGAGATTGGCCAAATCTGATAGCAAAGAAATGAAGAGAAGAAGGGCAGGAAGAGAACTCACTAGTGAACAGTGTCACCTGAGCTCCTGCAGGTGCAAAGCTCACATTGAAATGGAACTGCTGGTGCAAGAACTTTCAGTCGATCATGGAACCACTTGAAAGAATAAATGCTGGATAAAAACCAACAATTTGTAAAAGCAATACGACAACAACAATGCCAAAAGATAAAATCCCCTTCCCCATATAGCTAGGATCATATAAGACTTCTCCGAAAAAAAAAAAAAATGAAACCTACAGAAGGATGAAAACTAAGCCTTGAACAATTGAGAGGTATGATGATTGTATATAGGAAGACATAAACTCATACAGATAACAAGTCTTCCTAAATTAATTAATAAAGCAAAAGCAATAAAAATAAAAGATTTGTTTTATATTTTAATTAAACATGCTGATTCCAGGTTCATACAAAAAAATCAAGAAGAACAGCTGCACTTAAGCTCTTTCAAGGAGGCCCCTACTTCAGGTCTCACATGGTTGCAGGCACACCTTGTCTTCTTACCCCTTCAGGCCAGGAGTGGTGATGGCTTCCCACTAAAGCTGGTCCCTGGGGTTCTCAGCACCTCTCACCACTTTCTTTATGTTGTCTGTATTTTCATGAATAGTTCCTTCATTAAACTATCTTCAACCAGATCCCGTTGAGTGAAATTATATTCCTACTTGGCCACAATCCAGTTTTTTGTTTATTTATTTGTTTTGTTTTGGTGAACTTAGAGTAGGGAAGGCTTTTCTATTCAGAACTCAAAATCAGACACCACATAAGAACCATAGATAAGATTGACCACATAAGATCAAAACATTTCACAATGTTTGAACTAATGTACACCCCACCAACAGTGTATAAGCATTCCCTTTTCTCTACAACCTTACCAGCACCTGTTATTTTTCGACTTTTAATAATAGCCATTTTGACTGGTGTGAGATGGTATTGCATTGTAGTTTTGATTTGCATTTTTCTAATGATCTGTGATATTGAGCTTTTTAGACAGTGTAGCAATTCCTCAAAGACCTAAAGACACAGATACTATTTGACCCTACAATCCCATTACTGGGTATATACCAAAAATAATATATATTGTTATATTATAAAGACACATGCACTTATGTGTTCATTGCAGCAACAACAAAGACATGGAATCAACCCAAGTGTCCATCAATGATAGATTGGATAAAAAAAATGTGGTACATATACACCACGGAATATCATGCAGCCATCAAAAAAGAGTGAGATCATGTCCTTTGCAGGGACATAGATGGAGTTGGAGGAAATTATTCTTAGAAAACTAATGCAGGAACAGAAAATCAAATACCACAAGTTCCCATTTATAAGTGGGAACTAATGATGAGAACACATGGACATATAGAGGGAAACAGCACACACTGGGCCCTATTGGAGGGCAGAGGGTAAGAGGAGGGAGAGGATCAGGAAAAATAACTAATGGATACTAGGCTTAATACTAGGTGATGAAATAATCTGTACAACAAAACACTATGGCACACGTTTACCTATGTAACAAAGCTGCACGTCCTGCACATGTACCCCTGAATTTAAAATAAAAGTTAAAAAAATAAAAAAAATAAATATCTGGCAAAAATGAAATTAAATCAAAACATTTTGCATTCTAAAAAATCAATTCAAACGTACAAAGATAGGTGATAAATGAGACTAAATATTGGTAACTCTTAATATGGAGTAAGGGGTAATGCTTCTAGTACATAACATAGCTCCAAAAAAATCAGTTAGGAACAGACAACAACTGAAGACAAATCTGAAAAAGAATGTAAAAAAATTTAGAGAAAAAGAAAGACAGATGGCTCTCAAACATATTAATACACGTTCAACCTCACTCACAGTAAAATAAATGTTAGCTAAAACTATGCTAGGTAACATTTTTCTACCCCAATAATAACACTTTATTACAACTCCTATAAAAGACCACTGATCAATATCTAGAAAAATTAAAACTAATAAATATTTTGAGCCAACAATTCTAGTTATGGGACATTACCTTACAGATATACTTGCAAACATGCAGAATAATACATTTACAAGATTATTAGTATCAGCATTTCTTATGTTAATAAAAGATAGGAAATAATATAGTCAGTAACATCTAGTAAATACATCACAGTAGAAATGCTTTCAGAAATAAGGAAACATGACCGGGTACAGTGGCTGAAGCCTGTAACCCAAGCACTTTGGGAAGCTGAGACAGGAGGATTGCTTGTTCGCAGGAGTTAAGAACACCCCTTCTATTTGTGAGACCTCATCCCCCTTGCAAATTAAAAAATGGGCCAGATGTGGTGGTGCATGCCTGTGGTCTCAGCTACATGAGAGGCTAAGGTGGGAGAACAGCTTGAGCTGGAAGGTCGAGGATGGAGTGAGCAGTGATTGCACCACTACATTCCAGCCTGGGTAACAAAGTCACACAGCTCCTGTCTCAAAAATAGAAGAAAAAAAAAAAACAAAGAAAGTTTTATATGTGTTGCCATAGAAACACCTGTTATATGTAAAGAGCAAGGTACAAAACAGGCATTATTTGTATAAAAACTATGTGGAACTCTGCATTTAAAAAATATCAGGAAGGATATACAAGCTCTGATAATAGTGGTTATCTAATGGGGGTGAAAAAAGAGAATGACTCAGACAGAAAACAAGGATGGGAGAGATTCTTTATAGTATATCATTTTATACATTGATTTTTTGGGTGACAAGTTTTGATCCGTTGCCCAGGCTGGAGTGTAGTGACTATTTGCATGAACAATCACTGCATATCTATAGCCTGGAATTTCTGGATTCAATCATCTTCCTGACTCAGACTTCCAAGCATCTGGGATTAGAGGCATGGGCCATGGTACCTGGCTTCTCTTTCATATTTAATTTTATTGTGATATAATTTGGAACTTTCTATTCTAAAAATGAAAAGGATGAATAATTAAAGTTTATGTAATAGAAATATACAGCTTCTAAAACTAGACATGTAGTTTCCCCTTGATGCTGCTCTTGGATCCAAAAGGTGCAGCTTTAGAAAAGAACTGCAAACCCACGTGAAAAGTTGTCAGACACCTATTTTTCTTAAATCCAGTCTTTTTTTCTCTCTGTCTCCTTCTTCTCCTTAATTCACATTGCAAATAAAATTTGGCTCCTCTGGTGCCAAATGCATTAACTTGCATATTCTAGAGACCAACCCGAAAGGATCTTGAATGCCTGGATACAGATTTCTCATTCCCCATCTGATAGCCTTAATTGAGAGAATGTCTACTTCCTTCCTGGTCATCTGTGGTCAAAGAGAAAGGCTCACTCTTACAAACTTGATTGTTGAGTTTCTAAGTCTGTAACATTCAGAACATTATTTTTTTAGCTGGAAAGAAACCCTGAAATAAGTTTATTATCTCCAGGAGTTGTGATAACATTTTTGAATATATAATTTTACATAGCCTTTCAGAAAATCTGTGAAGAAGGTATATAGACTGCATCTACAGATAGTGCTCGAGGAGGTTAAATAAATTGCTTAAGGTCACAGCGATTGACAGAACTAGGATTCAACTTCAAGTCTGCCCTAAGTCTAGAATCAGAGCTCTAAACCCTTTCACTGTATACTTCCCTGAAGGCTAGGCTCAAAAAGTTACTCTGTGAGGAGGCAAAACAGTTCAGTCTAATTCTATAGCTCTTTGAGGCCCTGGCTTTAACCCAGGATAACATCTTAAATATCTGGAGGAACAGATGAAATTTACTCCCTTCAAACTACTCTCCATAAATATTGCTTATCACAACCAGGCTCTTAATAAGTACTGGACAGAAGATAATTCAAAGTTATTATCTCTGGCAAGTTATGCTTGACTTGTTCTTTCTTACTTGAGCAAGATACAGAGGGAAGCATGGGCAGAGGAAGCAGTATGTCCTAACCAAGGAGCAAAGAGAGAACATGGAGCTCTTCTTGGCCCCTCACACCTCTGTGCTTACTCATTTCTTTAGCAAGTGTTCATTTTGCACATATTAAAATAACACGTATGATGAATTGCAGTTTACAAAGCATGCTTACTAATATTTTCATATTTTGCCTGTTCCATTTAATGAAAGTAAGTGTTATCTTTTATATTAAAAATAGTAGTTAAAATAATTACCCTGCATTGCTTAATTCATGACAATCAGACAAGGCAGACTCACCATCATGTCTGTCCTCATTACTACCCTGTATTGTTCAGTAGTCTATGGAAGGCACCTTGAACTTCCAGGAGAACAGATGATTAACATTTGATTTCTCATCTCAGTGTACTCACAGTTTTCAGCACTGCTGATAATGTAAACTTTATCTGAGCCCTGTGTTCCTGGAAAACAGTGAAAGTTAAGTAAATCTCTTCACCTTTTCATGTTCCAGAAGATGCATCACTGCAAAGATATACCCTTCCCCTTATGCCATAGATATGACTTAAGCATGGCTCCCTTTACCTATGACAAGGGCAGAAACAGATGCTCCACATTCCCATCCTTTGCCTAGTAAATAATTAGCTGAACTGTTTAACCACATTGACCAGTGGAAAAAAATGTTGTTAAATAAACTGTGGTTAATATTTTCTCCATTGTCCAAGACTTCGACCCACCGTAAACTTGAACCAGCAAACAACCCCTTTGTAATATCCCATCCTGAGAGTAGGCTGACCTTAAGGTAAAACATTCTCTGATTTACTCTTCTATCAGGACACCCTTTCATTCTACTTCTCCACACATGTTTCTTTCTAGTCTAGTTGACTTGTCTGTATGAAAGAAAATTCTTTCTTCCAAACTCTTAAAACATTTGCTGATCTTGCCATCAGAACATTCTCCCTATTATAATAGCTCACCTTTCTATATTACAATAGTCACTCTATCCTCTGCCTCCTTGAAACAATCCTTTCAAATAAAGTCCTTCTTAAATACTGATTTGTTTTGTATTTAATATTACAATATTACAATTTAGAAGAAACATTCTCCATATCACTGCCAGAGCAAATGCTCTTTTGAAACATTAATCTGACCTTGTTATTCCCATGTTCTAAACTCTAAGCACGTGAGTAATTGCCCAATTCCACTTCATAATACTAGCCCTGAATGTTTACAGACTTATTTCTCACTTCTAATTACATATAACTTATGTCCTAGATAAAATCAGAGACTGTTATTGTCTTATAAAACCATATTTTTTCTTCAATCCATGCAAAGAAATATACTGCTATATTACTTAACGTCTCCTGTACTATACTTTTAAAATGCAGTGTTATTTCCTTAGTCTATATATCACCACATAAGTTAATGTAACAATTATTTAATGTCCATTATCAGCAACAGTCTAAAGGTTCATAAAGGCAAGAATCTGTGCATCTTCTCTACTATTGGTAACTCAGCAACTTGGAACATGTTTAGCATACGATAGACATTGAATAAGTATTTCTTTCATTTACTGTGTATAGGGTGGATAGATTTAATAAGATGTCTACAAAATGTACGCCAAGTTTTGAAAGGAGGAAATTATTTCCTAACAAGATTTGAAATAGGGTATATCTAACAGGTGAACTTGAATAATTCAGGATTAGATTTGTAACTACAGATAAGAAAATGGCATTTGGCTATTGCAAATAAAAAGGATAGTAGAGAAGTGAAGATGATAAGAAATGGTTTAGAAAAAGCATTTTTGGTAGAAGCGTGGGGGATATATATATTAGAATAAGGGATGATAAATGAGTAATTAATGGCAGAGAGCCTATAAAAAGCCAAGGTCACCATTTCTACCTGCAGTATCCTTGTGCAAAGTGAAAAGAGGCAATCTTTACTCAGGAAACCTTATTTTCATCTCTTTGAAAGTTGCAGCAATGTACCCATTTTTGGAATAACAAGGCACTTTACTGATTTACAAAATTGATGTAATCAATTATATAGTAAATATTCAAACCCCCTCTAGGTATGATAGTAATGATGCCCTGTTAAATTCCTGTACTCAACCTGCACAATAGTACTGCTGGCCCTTGACAAATAGAATAGAGAAATGACACTGTGCTTCCTGAGGCTGTCATTGTAAGTGTAGTAGCTTCTTTCTAGGATTATTGATACATTAACCCTGGGGGAAGTCAATTTTCATATATGAAATCTTAGTTCATCTTACTACCTGAGTTCATCTTACTCTGAGGAAACTCAAGTGAATCACACAAAGAGCACACATGGAAAGAGAGTGATGCTGGCTATCTCTCAGTTGTTTCAACCATCTTAAGTCAGGGTGGACCATTTAAATGATAAAAGTGAATCTTGATTTTTTTCAACTCTAGTAGACATAAGAAGAACTAAAGTCCCAGATGTTTTGTTTCCATCAAGGACTTTTTAAGTGAAATTTCTAGCCATTTGAGCCACCCTAGCAGAGGCTTCAGACATTATAGAGACCCCTCATCTGTATCCTACCCTGAATACATTACTAACTCTCAGAAATTATAAGCATAATAAAATACTTGTTGTTTAATTCTAATAAATGTTAGAGTTGTTTATTAGATTGACAAGTAAAATGGAGGATGTCATCATTGTCAGATAATGCTATGGTCTTCTAATAACTACATTAGAATTAATCCTTTTAGAAAGTATTAAGAGGTCATTAGCATGCTTATAAATCTTGTATTTTTATTCTGATTGTGTCCTCTGAAATTACAAGGAACAAAAGCAGGTGATGAGGCTAGCCAGTTGGGATAAAGTAGACTGGCTTGAAAACAATTCAATTAAATTACCATGCACTACATGGCACAGGGACCAACGACCTAACCAAGCTTAGGCACAATTCAGGAAGCATCTCTATGGATCTATATGGATTATTGGAAGTCTGCAAGTGATTCTGAGCTAGTTTTAATTTGGAAATTGGGTATGTTAATTTGGAGAGATATAGTCTTATTTTCTAGGACCCCTTCTGTTTTAGTCAGCATTTGCTGAAAGAACAGACCACTGCAAAACATCTGAGATTTACAAGGAGAAACATTTCTTTACTGCTCACACTGCTATGACTCAGCTAGGCTCTGCTGAACTTCATGAGTCTTCTCATTCAAGAACCAATCCTATGACACCTCAGTTGATGTTATGGAAAGTGACACCATCTTCTCTTCAGCCTCCAGTGCTATTTTCAGTTGAACACAACTGATATTCTAGGTACTTCTAATGTGAAAACCATGAAAGAAACAAAACAGATAGAAGTATAGCAGTTTCATTCTTGCCACTTTATTTTCAACACACTATTTTTCCGGAGTTATCACAGGCAAGATCAGGGATTTTCCCAGGAATATCCCCAACTTTGGTGAACAAATTATTCTCTTTACTCTCAATAACCAATGCTAAGAAATGCTGAAAATCAAAGTGAAAAATAAAATCTCATGAGGCTATAAACTTCTTTTGCTGTGTTTCTCTAACTATGGTTATTTTTAAAAACTAAGGTGTCTTTTCCACTCCTCTATAGAAAAGGGTCTTCTTGTTAACTTAACATTGACTGTGTGGTGTTGGTTTTGAGGTGTGAACCCTGAATATCTGAGACAGGTGTCAGGTAATTTAGAAAGTTTATATTGCCAAGGTTAGGATGTGTACCAATGGCTTAGCCTCAGGAGGTCCTGATGACACATCCTCAAGGTGGCCGCAGCACAGCTTAGTTCTATATATTTTGGGGAGAAGTGACACACCAATCAGTATATGTAAGATGTACATTGGTTCTGCCTGGAAAGGTGGGCCAACTCAAGCAGGGAGTGGGCTTCCGGGTCACAGGTTACTGAGAGACAAACGGTTGCATTCTTTTGAGTTTCTGATTAGCCTTTCCAAAGGAGGCAATTACATATGCATTTATTTCAATGAGCAGAGGGATGACTTTGAATAGAATGAGAGGCAGATTTGCCTAAGCAGATTTCAGCTTGATGCTTCCCTTTAATTTAGTGATTTTGGGGGCCCTATTATTTATTTTCCTTTCACATTTCCCCCTTTTATTTTTTGAAAATCTTTTGGATAAAGCATTTTAGAAGAAAATGAGTCTCTGATCTCAGGTTTTGTCTGATATTTCATGTCTATCATGGTTTATTCCTAACAGGTAGGTCTTGAGTTATTAGGAAAGCTCATTTTTAGCAGGTTACGAAGTCTTATGTCCTATGAAGAGAAAATAGGGAGAGAAAGGGAGAAAAACAACAACAAACAAACAAAAATCCTAGAAAATCAACATAAGCCACGTCACTCTGAAGTTCATACATCAGTAGGGAGATATGAAAAGAATTTATTACGTAAATAGGTTGTTGTTTTTTTCTGAAGTTTAAGTTATCTAGAATCAGTTTGCAGGGCTTTAGAAAAGCACAGGTTAGTTTTCAGTGACGTCAAATTAGGAAAATGAAGGAAAAAAGAAAAGAAGAAAAAAACTGAAAACTCTTTTGGATACTTGTAGCCCGGAAAAATTAGAATTCAGTCCAAAATGTAAAAAAATAAGAAAAACAGAAAAATATTAGGCAAGACTAGAATCGAACAACAGGTATACTATAGTTTTTGAAACATAATTTTTCTCTCTTCAGTTTCCAACTTTTACTAAAGACTACTCTTAATAGGACTGTTTTGCTTTATTATACTTGTCCAGATTATTTGTATACAGTGCAGCAAGAATAATTATTCTTCACATAGGCTTTTTAAATTGGCTTTGAAGGAACTTTGTTCCATAGAAGAAATTTCAGATAAGACTATTTTTCAAGCTAAGACCAGCCATAGATTTTTACCATCAAATACCTATGAGTTGGGTGAATTCTTCTCTTGGGGTTCCAAGATAATTTGGGGGATCCTGGACCTGCCAGAAAGTGTCATTCTTTACTTACCACAAGTCAGGAGCCCTGTACAGGGTCTGTGTAGTCAAGGTATGAGGTTAGTTTTTTCAAAGGGCTTTTATTGGCTCTATAAGTCAAGTTTGATTCCTTAGAGAAAAGCACACCCTTCCAATCAAAACCTGGGTAAAATAACCAGTTTCTCCAACTGTGGCCTGTTACAAATGAAAACAGATTCTTATTGCATTTATGAAAATAGCTGTACTTCCATAAATTAGGAATATTCAAAAATAGTTTCCAAATTCTGGATAAGTCAGGTAAAGAATAACAAATATGCTTCAAATTGTGTTCATAGGAGTATACTTAATTGTTAAAAGCCATCAGTAGCTCAAAAGATAAGTTTTCTTGACTCTGAAAAACAAAGCAAAGGATCAGCAATGTTTTAAGTAAAAAGTAAAAAAGACTATTTCAGTCTTTTGTGAGTTCAGTCCATGCATGTAATTCCTGTTCTGCTTCGTATTCATGAACATTTCAGCTCTCCCTGAGTCCTGAAAGGTTTTCCTCTACTCTGATGTCACAATCTCCAGTGTTATCAGAAACTTATATTCAAGAGCACCTATTAGAGTTTTATAGCTGATTATAAACCCACTTTCTAAAGAGGACAAAAACAAGACAAAAATTGTCCCTGGATTACAAAAAGTTTTAGGACAGCCATAGTCAAAGACACAAGTGAAAAGAAAACCTGTTACCTCTGCGGCACAGAATGATTTAACATAACAAATATAATTATTACTGACAACATACACTAAGTCATATCACAATTATAGGAGTTTCCCATAATTTTGGAATACATACCAATAACATATTTATACAAATACAGTGCAAAGAAAACCAAACACCATTTTCTATTTGGTAATGCTTCCTGCATAATTTTTATACAAATTAACGAAATATGTAGTTTTTGGACTTTAAGGATTGAAAGGATTAATATCTTAAATGATTAATTAGGACAGAAAAAGACATAATTAATAATTTGAGTTTAGACAGCTTGTCAAATATCAAAGATTTGAAACACTTGATATCACAAAATAGGATCACAAGTCATTTTAAATTAGTCATTTATTTAATCAAAGTGATAACTCAAGGATTTCATAAAAACGTGAAAACCTTCATTCTTTGAGAGAGGACTTAATTTTCCAAACAATAAGTTGTAAAGAAAACAGCATGAAGCCAATTAAATTTGTTTTTCAAAATTTTATAAACAACCTATAAAATTTTCATCTTGACTGTAAGATAAAACTTTCATAAGCATTTTATAACCTTTATAACCTTTATTAAGGAGTCAGTTAATGCTTCAAGGAAACCTTGTGAATCTGCCATAGAAGCCCATATACTGCTCTTGCATCAATGTGCCTTTGACAGTAATGGTTAATTTATGGAGAAACTGAAATTATTTTATCTCTCAAAGTTGGTCCTTACAGTCTCACTCGCCCACCTATTCTGCAACAGTCCCTAGGTCTTGAGGAGTTGAATAGCTTTAATTTCTGTCACTGTTTCTCAGGAATGCAGTTTATTTTGCTTGGCATTGTATTAGTTAGGGTTCTCTAGAGGGACAGAACTATATATATATATATATGAACTTTTTTTTTTTTTTTTTTTGAGACGGAGTCTCGCTGTGTCACCCAGGCTGGAGTGCAGTGGCTGGATCTCAGCTCACTGCAAGCTCCGCCTCCCGGGTTTACGCCATTCTCCTGCCTCAGCCTCCCGAGTAGCTGGGACTACAGGCGCCCGCCACCTCGCCCGGCTAGTTTTTTTGTATTTTTTTTAGTAGAGACGGGGTTTCACCGGGTTAGCCAGTATGGTCTCGATCTCCTGACCTCGTGATCTGCCCGTCTCGGCCTCCCAAAGTGCTGGGATTATAGGCTTGAGCCACCGATATATTTGAACTTTAAGGACTCCTATATATATAAGGACTCCTACATATATAGAATATAGAATATAAAATACTCATATATATATATATATATATATGTTTTAAATTCACATGAAAACAGGGTCCCACAATAGGCCATCAACAAGCAAGGAGAAAGGAAACCAGTTCAAGTCTCAAAGCTGAAGAACTTGAAGTCTGATATTCTAGGGCAGGAAGAGGCTTGGAGGCTAAGCCAGTCTAGTCTTTGCCTGCTTTTATTCTAGCTGTGCTGGCAGCTAATTAGATTTTGCCCACCTAAATTAAGAGTAAGTGTGCCTTTCAGATGCCCTGACTGAAATGTTAATCTCCTTTGGCGACACCCTCATAGACACACCCAGGATCAATACTTTGCATCCTTCAATCTAATCACATTGATATTCAGTATTAACCGTAACAGGCATCTTCTACCAGGACTGAAAATGAGACTTCAATTGCTGTCAGTGTTTAAGATTTAGCAGAACTTGGTGTCCTTTTTAGGCCCAGAAGTCAAAGGCTTAAGACTCTATGTCACAAGTACTTTAAAAACACATATAGAAAGACACACAATGTAATAACCTTAGTTAAAAATTATTTTAATCTATTTTTTTAAGCAAGCCAAAACTTAATAATAATGATATAGGAATTGTTTGATAAACTATAAAATCTGTTAGGCCAGTTACCAAAATGCAAAAGAAAAGACCTCCTGCAGTGCACAGAACATTACTTTGGAAGAAATCATTTCCTACAGACTTTAAGAAAACATTGTTAGCATCAGGCAACAACAAACAGAACTTGAGGAAAAAAAAAACCTATATGAGCTGAAAATGAGTTGAAGGAGAGTGTTACTCTCTCACTTCCTTTAAAAGGAGACAGAAAACTGAAAATGGCAAGATGCAATAAAAGTTGAGCTTTGGGTTAAAAAATTAAAATCTCTTATAATTTATTAATATATGTAGCTACTTTCATTAAACCAATATAAATATCTTATTTATTAAAAATTACATAAGCAGAGATCATTCTGTTTTGGGCTGGGATCACAGTTTTGTAATCCCTATGCCAAATTTTGACTGCTTATAGTATTTGGCAGGGATAAGCATAAAATTGCTTGGTTAATAAATGGAACCAAAAAGGTATGTTGGCAATTCTTAAGGCATTTCTATTATTACTTTACCAATAATTTTAAACCTAGCTGATTTATTAAAGATTTTACTTAAGTCTCGTAAATGTGAAAAAGCATTTGGCTAGTCTTTCCTCTTTTCTCATAAACTATTTGATTCAAGTACTTTTATTTTTCTTTAAGCCAATTAATTACAGCTCTTTTATATATTTTTAGTAGTGAAATATTGTGTACACAACAAATAAATAGATAGATGTATTAGGCATAACAATAGAAGTACATCTCATAGATTCCTAAGACCTCCTTTTTTTTTTTTTCCAATTAGACTGCAAACTCAATAATCTGTTTCATTATCCTAGCAGTTGTCAGCTAAATAACCCTAAATCTGCATATTCAAAATAAACAACTCTTAGATTAAAAAAAAATCAGATAGCAAAATTTACATATCAAGTTACAGAGAGAAAAAGTCTGGTAGTTCTAGAGGGAAATTAAAGATGGATGCCAAATCAAACATAAAATTACAGAAATTTATCATAGGATTGTATGAGGAGACCAATTTTCTTTAAATAGGAACTACCTACATTTTAACTGGACCTCTGAGCTCTGGGCAGAGCCCTCACTGGATCCTGGGTCTCCAAAGAGGGAGAATTATTATGAGGCTAGACCACATGATGCTTTTACAGTGTACTTAAAAATTTTTGTTTTAAGCAAAGATATTTCTAAGTGCCTAAACTATACTCTTCCTTATAACCCCATGAGTAGCCTCTGTTGCAGTAACAATTTTAGTAAACAAATCAGGTAATAAATCTACCTTCAGGTGATGCCTGCATGTTATACAGTAGTGTCCATAAACTAGGCCAAAGTTTTCTCTTTCCTGTCAACTGATTGTAGAGAATTCCCCATGAGGCCATAAAAATACAGTTTGGGAGAGAGAAGACAGTGTAGCAGTAGTAGGAGCCATGGACATTTGAGCTATTTCTTTATGTAATTTATTGTGCCTAGTCACATTTATACCACTTCCATTTGGTGATGAAGTATTGCTGCACATACTTAAATTCATACCTTGGTGGGTCAGGTAATATCCAGTTAATAATAGTCATCATAACTTGGTGGTACCTGATCAGGCATTCAGGTTCTACTGAGACTCAGTAGCAGTCTAAGATCTGTCTCTCAAAAGGAGAGTAGTTATCTGCAGATGATGGCACGGCCTCTGCTGCAATTAACTTTTGGGCTCCAAACAGCATCTCTATCTACCACTGAAACTGCAAGCACTATGAATCTGCTGGATCATAAGGTGTAAATGGCAGAGCAGCTTGCACAATGACCTAGATCTCTTTTGCAGAGCCTTCTCTTAATCTGGACACCACTCCAAACTAGCAGTTCTCTGTTTTTGTAAATTTTTTTTCACTTGATCTGGAAGTTTTCTTCTTGTACAGGTCAAGTAAAAATTTGGTAGGCCTCCTGTCTATTTCATTTCTGTAATACCATAATTAACTAGCCAATGTTGTAGGCCTATGTGATGCTGATCACTAGTTTGGCTGTGCTCTCCATTATGGTAGCTATACCCTACCTTCCTTTTGGTGGTTGAGTACCACCACTTAGCCATTGCCACCATGGGACTTTATTACACCCATTGCATTTAAGTGCTTCATTTGAGTGACTGTGGTTCCCACTGAAAGTCCTAAATACAGAGAAGGGCAATCATAGAGCTCTTCAAGGATGTTGGAGCTCCCCTCATAAATTAAAAGGTATATTATTGGTAAGTTAGTAGTAAAGGTCTATCTTCTGGATCCTCCCAGGTGAGGTCTTAAATAAAACATATATTATTAATATTCCAATCTCCCTAGCCTTTGAATCCCTTTCTATACATTATACCAAGGCAGACTGGGCATTTCCAATTCAAACACGGTGGGTCTTCTTTTAATCCATGTTTTAGCCTACCAAACAAACAATATGTTAGACCTCCTTCTGTTTCCCAGAGCTGCAATGGTAAATGTAGCACCTGTTTCAGCCAACCAAACAGATTTTTAGAATTCTTTCTATCTACTTGAGCTGCAATATTAAATGTGGAATTTCGACTTAATGAGGCTGTATTAATAAATTTGGCTTGATCCAACTGTACACTCCTTCTGCCATTATTCCACATTGTTATTATCCATTTCCAAATATGTTCCCCATATTTCTGCTTGCATAAATTATAAAACTCAATTAGCTCTTTAGAGCTCTACCTTGCCTTTAGAGGTCTTCTAAGACTTAAGTTTAGAAGCAAAGGAGGTTGTAGAGTGGGTCCTGAGGAGAATTATCATTGTCCTCCCTGGCAGTTGTCTCGGGAGAGGCCATTACAGCTTCCTTAGGCAATTCTGGGATAATCTCATCAGACAGAAGTGGAAAGGCTGATATCACTGTAGATGGGAAGCTGTTACCACTGGGGTTGGGAATGTCACTTCCAATGGGGGTAGAGAGACAATTTCTGCGGGCCTGGATGGAAGATTGTGATGAGGGTAGAGAGACCTCTTTCACTGGAAAAATTTAAGGGCTTAATGTCCCCAGCTTCATCAACTTTCTACATATCAGCTTTCCCAACGTACAGTATGTCAATTCTTTCCCAATCAATGCCCTCACTTTAACAGTAGATACCCTGAAAAGCTGGGAGTTTAACTTGGGCTATAATTTACTGTACCCAACTAGGATTGCAGTTTGGTTGCAAGATGAAGTCCTGCGGTTGATTTTCAGCAATTTCAGCCCTATTGTTGCAGGAGATATGGCTTTCCCTCAGGGTACACCTAGAAGCTCTTACATCATTTATTCATCACTAGAACTGAAAATTGAATCTGTGAGTTCATCCTTTTATTTCGCCATTTTGTCCAGTGACATTAGAAGGAACCACCTAATGGTAAATTCCTGAGTTTAAAAAAATGTTCAAAATTATTATATAGAGAGTCAATTTATTCCTTGCTTCTTAAAATTGGTTGATTCGGAATATCCAGTACAGATATTTGTAGTATCTCTATGAATAGATCATACCATAGACTATTAGTACTCTCTTTACTACTGGGAATACAGTCATTAGTGTCTTTAAATCTAATCAGCTTAGTCAATTCCAGAAACCCCAGAACTGATTCAGAAAATTAATTCTTACAGTTGTGTTCATCTAGAAGAACTCTCAGTACCGAATACTGTATTAGTCAAAGTTTGTCTAAGTCCATTTGTATTACTATAAAGGACTACCTGAAGCTGGGTTATTTATAAAGAAAAGAGGATTATTTGGCCCATGGTTATGGTGAGCGAGAAATGTAAACAGGCATCACACAGCAAGAAAGGAGTAAAGAGAGAGGGGAGGGAGGTTTATTTCTCAGTATTTTTCAGTTTTTTAAAAAAATTATTATTATTAGATCTTGTGGGAACTAATAGAGCAATAACTCATTTATTTCTGTGAGGGTAGAACCAATACTTTCATGAAGCATCTGCCTCTATGTCTCAAACACCTCCCACCAGGCCCCACCTCTGTCACTGGGGATCAAATTTCACCATGAGATTTGGAGGGAACAAATATACATATCATATCATGGTTCTTAAGAGAAACAGAACAAATAGGATATATATGTATATAAAAGAGGAGATTTAATATGGGTTGATTTGGCTCATGTAATTATGGAGGCTGCGAAGTCCCACTATCTGCTGTCTGGAAGTGAGATAACCAGGAAAGTTGGTGATACTATTCAGTTTAAGTTTGAAGATCTGAGAACCAAGGGGATGTAGGAGGATGGTTGCTGGTATAAGTCCCGGAGTTTGAAGGCCTGAGAACCAGGAATTCCTATGTCCAAAGGCAAGAGAAGATGGATGTGAAAGGAGAAAGAGAGAGAGAAATGCCCCTTCATCTACCTTTTTGTTCTATTCTAGCACTCAGTGGATTGGATGATACCCACCTACATTGGTGGGTGCAGATTTTCTTTAATCAGTTTATTAATTTAAATGCTAATCTCTTCCAGAAACACTCTCACAGACATGCCCAGAAATAATATTTTACAGGTCGAGTATCCCTTATCCAAAATACTTGAGACCAGAAGTGTTTTAGATATCAGATTTTTCCCAATTTTGGAATATTTTCATTATACATATGAGTTCAGTATCCCAAATTCAAAATTCTTTTTTTTTTTTTTTCATGGTCAATATTTTTTTTTATTTTTTTATTTTTTTTTATATTTTAAAATTTTATTTTATTTTATTTTTATTTTTATTTTTTTTTATTATTATACTTTGAGTTCTAGGGTACATGTGCATAATGTGCAGGTTTGTTACATATGTATACTTGTGCCATGTTGGTGTGCTGCAGCCATCAACTCATCAGCACCCATCAATTCATCATTTACATCAGGTATAACTCCTAATGCAATCCCTCCCCCCTCCTCCCTCCCCATGATAGGCCCTGGTGTGTGATGTTCCCCTTCCCGAGTCCAAGTGATCTCATTGTTCAGTTCCCACCTATGAGTGAGAACATGCGGTGTTTGGTTTTCTGTTCTTGTGATAGTTTGCTAAGAATGATGGTTTCCAGCTGCATCCATGTCCCTACAAAGGACACAAACTCATCCTTTTTGATGGCTGCATAGTATTCCATGGTGTATATGTGCCACATTTTCTTAATTCAATCTGTCACTGATGGACATTTGGGTTGATTCCCAGTCTTTGCTATTGTGAATAGTGCCGCAATAAACATACGTGTGCATGTGTCTTTATAGCAGCATGATTTATAATCCTTTGGGTATATACCCAGTAATGGGATGGCTGGGTCATATGGTACATCTAGTTCAACCATTATGGAAAACAGTATGGCGATTCCTCAAGGATCTAGAACTAGATGTATCAAAATTCTAATATCTGAAATACTACAGTGAACATTCCCTTTTAGTGTCATGTCGGTGCTCAAAAATTTTTGGATTTTAGAGCATTTTGGATTTTGGATTTGGGGTTTGGGACACTCAACCTGTACGAGCTACCTGGGCATCCCTTAATCCAATTAAGTTACATAAAATAAACCATCACAAAAAGGAAGGTAATCAAAACAACAAGAGAAAAATAAGATTTCCCAATCTTCTGACCAGCTGATACTAGCTTAAATTCGTGGGAAAAATCCACAAAGTATGTAAGTCCACACAAATAAAGATTCATACTATGAGGATTTTCAAAAGTATTTACAAAACTAGCAATGGCATTTTCATAAGTATAGAAGTACGCTTCTGCAGTAATTATGTGATTATCAATGTAGTAAAGCAATATGAATTCTATTTCACATTGGTTGATTATTTTAAAACATCCCAGTTTGTCAAAATGATTAGATGAGGCTAATTTGGTGTTAACAGTAAAATTTATGTCAGTGAGTATGGTTTTGAGTTTTAAAACCCACTCTAACAATTGGATGGCAGAAATATATCTGATAGGAATGACAATAAACAGACTACTAAATTTGTAGTTGAAAAAATCTGAAGTTTCTTTTACTAAAATTAAACAAAGATGATAAGTTTTGAATGTTTTTTTTTTTTTTTTTGAACTGGAGTCTCGCTCTTGTCGCCCAGGCTGGAGTGCAGTGGTGCAACCTCAGCTCACCGCAACCTCTGCCTCCTGGATTCAAGCAATTCTTTTGCCTCAGCCTCCTGAGTAGCTGGGACTACAGGTGCCCACCACCACTCCTGGCTAATTTTGTATTTTTAGTAGAAATAGGGTTTCGCCATGTTGGCCAGGCTGGTCTCGAACTCCTAACCTCAGGTGATCTGCCCACTTTGGCCTCCCAAAGTCTTGAATTTTTAAAAAACTTGATATTTAAAATATCTGAAATTTCCTAATATCTATGTGCTTAAATAAATGCTACTAAAAAGTTAATTATGTCTTTCTTTTCTAATAAGACTTTCATGGAATTCCATGAGAGACAGAAGACTGTGTAGTCAATTTTTAGGCTCATGGAATATTGAAAACTGAAGCCACACAGATGCATCAACATACAGTGAGACTTGCAGTTTCATGTCTGACATGTAAAGACAATGTGAGTTGTCACTCATATCCTTACAAGAAGAAGAAAACTGAACAAAATGAGAATCAATGAATCTTTTTAGATCCATCAGAGAATTGAGGTCACAGTGTGAACTACAGCCCCTAAAACTGCAGATACAATGAAATACATAGAATGAGAACAAACAGAGAGCAGAAGCCACTGGAACCAGTAATTGGTAGAAACAATTAAATAGTAATTGATGAAATAAATACTAGAGGCTAAGTGGAGATTCACTTGAGAGTTAAAAACTCTTGGGAGTCCAGTCTTAGAGATGCCTCACATTTTTTGTGAGCTTTACTTCCAGGACCCTCATAAAGTAATCACAATGAAGAACAGAGAAATCTCCTCTTGTGCTTTAGGGAAAAGGAGAGGCAAAATAATTCTTTTGAAATAAACCTAGAGTATTCTTCACAACAAAAACCTGGGTGTGCACGTGTGCACACACAAATGCACAACATTACCAGAGGCTTTTCTGACACCTGGGAGAAGGGAAGCACCCAAATAAAGGCCAATCTAGACTTCTTGTTCGACATAAAGGCTTCGTGACTGGCTGAGAAGCATTTGTGAGGGTGACAGCTCCATGAAAGGCTGAGACCTGATAACAGGATTTTAGAACCTCCACCCCCAGTACCTTTCTGGTATATCAACAAGGGTCCTATACAATAATAGTGGCTTACAACTAAAGAACTACAAATATTAGAAGGAATTTCTAGGGAAACTGGAAGACAACAGAAAAGATAAATACAGGGAAATTAAAGGAACACAAAGCTGGTGACACTCTAGCTATAGCAAATATTAATCACAGCCTAACAGATAATATCCAAAAATCTGACCATACCAAATGCTGGCAAGAATGGGGAGCAACAGGCACTCATGTTCATAGCTGGTAGGAATGCAAAATAGTGCAGCCACTTTGGAAGACATTTTGGCATTTTTTTTTAACATTGTTTTACCACACCATCCAGCAATCACACACTTAGATATTTACTCAAATGAGGTATAACCTTGTGTCCACACTAAAACCTGCACATAATTGTTTTTAGCCATTTTATTCCTAATTGCCAAAAATTGGGGATAACCAAGATGTCCTCTAATAGTTGAATGGATAAAAAAAAGTGTGGTATATCCACATAATAGGGTATTGCTCAGCAGCTAAAAAAAGAGTTATTAGGTCACCAAAAAACATGGAGAATTCTTGAATAAATATCGTTAGGCCAAAGAAGCTAATCTGAAAACGTTGCATACTGTTTGACTCCAACTACATGACATTGTGGAAAAGGCAAAACTACAGACAATAGAAAGATCCGTCATTTCTAGGATTTCAGAGTAGGTTTAGAACAAGGGATTTTTAGGGCAGTGAAACTGTTCTGTATGATACTGTATTGACAAATGTGTGGCAATATGCATTTATCAACAGCTATAGAATTGTATGCAACAGAGAGTAAATCCTAATGTAAACTATGGACTTTAGTTAATGCTGATGTATCAATACTGTTTTTTTTTTTTTTTTTTTTTTGAGAATTAGTCTGGCTCTGTTGCCCAGGATGGAGGGCAGTGGCACCATGTTGGCATACTGCAACCTCTGCATCCTGGGTTCAAGAGATGCTCCTGCCTCAGCTTCCCAAGTAAGGGGGATTACAGGTTAACTTTGACAAAGGTTCAGTTAAACATGCAACTTATTTTCACATTATTAATATTGAAATCTTGCTATTTATAAAACAGACTCTATAAGACCGTTAATCTTGATCCAAAGAAAGTGTGTCCTACAGAAAAAGCCCAATGGTCACAAAGAAGCAATAGCCATTGGTTTGGGAACTCTTTGTCACACAGAAGTGCCAGCTTTACACTTGTTTTCAGTGTTTCAGAGTATAACAGCAGTATGTCTGTCTGCATATCTGCCCACATTCTTTTTGTTTGACAATATTATAATACTTAATAAATGTACATATTTTCAAGATATCTGCCCAAATTCTGAGGGTCAAGATAAACATTAAAAAACTGGTCCTTATCTGAGATCTATCTTTTTTTGTTTGTTTGTTTTGCATTGACTCAAACATTTTGTAACTCAGTCTGTACCCATTCCTCATGGAGAGGAATGAGGTTTCAGGGCCATCTTGCCTATTGCTTTGTTTTTATCAGTAGGTGAATTCTTAACATTAGAAAGATTTTCTAAGAATAAATGTGTATTGAACATCTGTGGTTGCCAGAATCACATGAGTTAGGAGCATTTGTGACATCTCTGCAACCAATTGTTTACAAGTGAAAAACAGACAGATATCTTGAGGTTAAATCTGTTTATGTTAGCTTGTGCTTATTTTCTGATTTTTTTGGACTAAAGAATGTTTTCGCTAAACAATAAAGGAAACTTCATAGATTCTTGTCATTAAAAAAATAAGGTGAAGCTATGTCACAAGGTTAAAAATTATATTCTGTATTAAATTTGTATATATATATACTTAATTTTTAAAGGTACATAATAGGCATATGAATGAGTAAATTTGTACATGTAATGATTGTTTTTTAATATACATTTTATTTAACACAAAGAATACGACTGACTGCATAAAACGAAGTAAAATCAAAATCTGAATTTGGGTCCCTGGTTACTCTTTTTCTACCTTGATTTTCTATTATGAAAAGCCCCAGTTTTCAGAAACCACTTAACATCTCTCATTTTGCATAAGGCTAGATAGATACTGCTTTCTGTAACAACTATTGCCCCCTTAACTTCTTATATTTCTTGAATAAATCAGCCACTTTTATTCAGTAAATGCATATTCAATGCCTAGCCTACTAGATGCCAGAAAAAATGCTAATTACAGAGTAAGACCCTGTTTTCAAGCTATTTATAATCTAAAAAGTACTCCGGACAAGTAAACATTGATTTACAACACAGTAAAATAAATACTAATTAGGAGAAAGTTCAAAGTTTAAAAGTCACTAAGAGAAGCATAGAGTCTTGTAAGAGTCAGTCTCTCGAAGGAAATGTTATCTAATTGTAATTAAGAGAGAAATAAGAAATAGCAGGGTTGGAGGTGTTGATGGGGTGGAGCAAAGGAGAATTTTACTAAGGGACAGAGTAGGTGCAGAAAAATGAAAAGAAAGGTAATGCATTGGTGGATTCCACAAACTCTTGGCCATTTATTTTTCTAATTCTCTTGTGTAAATTCCAAGTGTCGGTAGCTACTGTTACCTGAACATTTCACAGTACGCTGTTTTGTGATTGAGCAGAGAAAAGTCAGGTTTCTAAAATAATAATCGAAAGGTGAGTGATGTTTACATTCTTTCTTTAGCTGTCATCTGCTTTTTAAATTTCTCAGGTCTGCTGAAGAGTTAAAGGCAAAGAGTTTAAATAGGTATTTTCCAATGAACGTGTTAGGATATAACCCAATGACTTCTTTGGCAGGCCTCAGTAAACTGAGCTAGGTCTGACTGAGGGTCCTTGCTGTGTTATTTCTTTCCTCATTGACTTCTCTTTCTTCACTCGAATAAGTTTATTCTTTTGACAGTTAACCATAGTCATGTTATTATTTGTCAGTGAGTGAATAAAGGATTCCCCCTTCCCAGTCTCTTTTGTGTTTTGCTCCAGGTCTCTTCTTTCTCATCTTTTCCTTAATTTTTCTCCCTCTTTCTTCCCCAACCCCTGACAACAGACTTAGGAATTTGAATATGAGCCAAATAATTAAAAAATAACAGCAGGATATTTCTACATCTCTATGAATGAACATGACTGTGTGGCTACTGCAGCTGCACGTATGGATTCATATCTACATTAATTATTGCATCATGGACTTCACAAAGCCAAGCCCCCAAATTAATCTCCGCCTCCTTCTCTGGCATTCAGAATATAAACTCACCAGAAACATTCCAAATGCAGAAGTGGTTCTCATCTTTTTTTGCAGCTTAAGATCTGCCTTGATATTTGAAGAGATCTAAACTAGATCAATTTCTTTCACAGGATCAACTAAACAGGTTGTACTTTTTATTATTCATATCAATACTTAGATTTTAGATATAGAAAATATAGAATGCAAATTGTATATTACAAAGCTGTTAAAAAATGAAATATACAAAGACCAAAATCTTCATTGATACTTTAATTAATGATGTAAAGTATTTAAAACCTTTTAAAATAATTTGTTTGCTGTTAAAAATAATATTTTATGTTTATATAGTGTTTTGTTGCTTATTGCTTTAATGTAAAATTACAGTAGCATTGCTATCTTAAAAGTGCTGAATGCTGGACATGTTTTCCATTTTACTAATGAGGAAATAAAACAATCAGCGTATAAGCAGGTAGAATAGAGATTGAATTTTAGTTTTGTGTTCCTGTGATGGGGGACTTGCAAATGGTGGCATTACTTTCATGCAAGAAACTTCAGATAAACATGACAGAAATCCACAGTACTTGGTAAATCATTAATATGTAGGTCATTGACATATATTGCCTTTTAAATCTGTGAATCCTTAGTAGAAACTAGAGAGCTCCTTGATCTAATAATCAAACTTAACAAATATTTCTCAACACATACTTTGTGTCATAGTGCTGGAGACTGAGATAGAAAGATGTACAAAAGAATAGTCTCTACTTTCAGTCACTTTGCCCTCATACAGGTAAATCTAAGAAAGTGGGGACTATAAGAACCCTATGTATCTATATCTACCGTAGTATTCCAGCACTGCCCACAGGGTCTAGGAACAAGGTAGGCATTCACACAGGGAGTGTTTGCTGTATAAAAGGCAAGTTGGAAGATGCAGGAGAGGAGTATGCAGAAAGGAAGGAAGAAAGAGAGAAAGGAGAGAGGGAAGGAAAAACACTTTCTGAGTATAATTGAATTTATAAGTCACATTGTAAACAATTTTTATTGATGTTTCTTTCTGAAGAACTGACCTATGTAGTCAGGATATGAAGTAGACAATTTCTAACTGAAATAGATCTTTTGAGAAAAAGGGGATCACATAGGAAGTAAATCCATACATTGTAATATGAGACCATTTACCAAAAGGAACAAAATGAGAATAGATATTTTATTACATGCCACCTACTTTGCCTCTCAGACCAAAACAGACTATGAAGGGGTAGCTGGAAGTCAGCCCACCACTTAATGATAAATCTACCACTCCCAGCTGACTATAAGCCAATTCTTACAAACTTGGCTGAACACCAAGAAAGTAATTCACATGAGTAAACAAACCAATAGGCAGGACAAATGGTGGTGCATTTTATACACATTTCTTCTAGTGAAAGATCTATTTTCTGAGACTAAGGAGAAGGCTTAGGGAACAAGTGATTTATTGATAAGACTAATTTGTAGTTTGGAAATAGAAATCTCATATTTTTGGTGACATTACATTTGATATGACATAGAGGAGAGTTTTTTAAAATTTGAGATTGTCCTAAGGGCTGGGGCAATTTACGTGTGTAGAAGAACTTAGGCAGGTTTTTGGGCAAATGTGAACAGGAGGAATATCTAGAAAGGTTAATGTCAGGAAGGGCAAAATATGTTGGGAAGCTATGTCAGAAACTTGAAATAAAGTAAGTTTGGCAGTTGGAAAAAAAAAAGATACTAAAGGAATTTGAAAGCTAATGAAAGAAAGTTTGCCTAATTAAAAATTCTGTTAGTAACTTTGAACATGAAATAGATTGTCATGGGATCAGGAGATGAATTAGGAAATGATAACCATCTTGCTTAACGTTATAATTTTTAGCCAAGTCATTTAATGGGAGTATCCAATACCTTACTGATCAAATGGGGAAAAAAGTAATTTTCAAGGTCACAGAGGAATCCTTTATACTCTCAAGATTCCATTTCTTTGATATAACCACCACAGGGTCATTAATTTCATCTTCTTTTCTTTTAAATACATTCACCAAGCATTTGGTTTATTTTAATAAAATGATACATATTCAGGAAATCAAAAATCTTTGACTTAGATACCCAGCAATAATAATCAAATGTAATGATCTTTATTGTTATTTGATGTATATGTAATTGGATAATTTGCTAAAATATTGTAATTCTTGACCTCTTTGTCTTTTTATATGCCCCAGCAATTTTGAAAGAAATTGAAGGCTCTGTGGTTTTTATTTATCATAGAATAAATATAATTGAGTATATCCATATTTTTATTTAGTTTTAAGCATATTACTTCATAATCACTTGTGCTTTCCTATTCTTTTATGTGTTAGACATCTTTCTAATATGGTTAAAAACTCTCTATGTGCCAAAACTATTTCATATGAAACTTTACTATGTTTTTGCCCCATATGTGCAACAACTAAGAAGTGCTAGGTATGTAGGAGGGTCCCATGATACATGCAGTTGTTAATGGTAAAATATTGTTAAGTACATACAAAGTATAAAACACAGTTTTTTTTTTTCAGTGTACCACAATGAATTCTGAACTTGACTATTACGAAAAGTTTGAAGAACTCCATGGGGTTCTAATGTATAAAGATTTTGTCAAATATTGGGAAGATGTGGAAACATTCCAGGCAAGACCAGATGATCTTGTCATTGCCACCTATCCTAAATCTGGTAAATCTCTTTGTTATTCTTTTTTCACCTAAAAATAATAAACCCACTGTAAATGGTAAATATTAAGGTGTTCATGTCATACACACTCATTCTCTATATTAAGAACAGATGCAGTAGTTTTGATATGAACATAGAAAAGGTAGTTCTATTCCATGACCACAATTTTTACCTATAACTTGAATAGCATATTGACAGATGGATGTTGTTGAGCACAGTTAGAAACTTACATAACTTACATAAGGAACCTGTATTCATTCCATAATGAAAATTTAAAACTACCAATTGTTTACCTTATATCATTAATGTTGTTGTATATACAGAGTATAACCACCACTTTTTACATACTCTAAAACTCTCTTTCAGATCACCAGCTCTTTAAGTCTATCTACAAAACTCCATTTTTAAGCAGAGTTCTGGAGTTTTACAACTATAGACTTCTAGAAATTAGACTAGTCTGAATTCATATTTCTCCATCTGGTTGTTCCATTTACCACTTGAAAATAGAGTCAAACACACTAAGTATTCCCTTCATTACCTTGACTCTAAATCTTCTTTATTTTCTTCCCTATTGGAATAAATGGCAGCTCAATACCAGTCATCTGAAGAGGAAACCCGTGAGCTATTCTAGATTCAATCCTTCTTGCTTATTCATCTGGCATTTGTAATCAATCAAAATGTTTTGGTCATTTAGTCTGGTAGATATGTCTCACAGTCAGCCTCTTAACACGTCTCTTGTCTCCCTTTCTATTGATCCCTCACTCCACTACTGTGTTTATTCTGGCACCAAAGAAATTCTTCTAAAACACAATTCTGATAATCTTGCTCTTCTGCTTAATATAATATATGTCAGTACTTTCCACGATTTTTATAAAAACAACTTGGATTCTTTAGTATGAACTACAAGGCTTGCTATCTGCTTGCCTGAACCCCAACTCCTCTCTTCAGATAGGCTCTTTGATTTAGGTCTTATAGTCTATTTCCAATTATTTTCCTAACTACTATACCATTCTTAAGTATCAACTTTAGATTAAAAAGAGAGACTGGGCTTCTGCCTGGTAGAACTGTTTCTTACCTCCCACAAGTGGGGAATTTATGCCAGTAATTATTAAGGCTAAGTTGAAGATCACATCCTCTCAAAAGCATTTCTTGTCAAAATATCATGTCAGCAGCAATAACAGTAGCAGCAGAACACTGTGTTATAGATTCCTTCTTTGCAGTTATTTAAATCCCTGTGCCATACTACACAATAGTATCTTAATAAAAACAAAATTTATTTTGCTATTGAACAATGTCACTGACTTCAAAAGGCCATTAGCTCCCATAGGACAGGAACCAGATTTATCCGTTGCTAAGTTTTCTGACCTAGGACCCAACGTGAGACATAATATGCCATCAATAGAATTTTTGAATGGAAACATGCTTGTGTGCATCACGTATTATTCAAGACTTCTTACTTTTTAGATGTAAAAATTTAAGTCCAAAACTGTTACCACCTTGCACAATGTCACAATTCATCATGAACAAATTTGGACACAGGTCTCAGATGTGCCCTACTATAATATTTATCTTTATCTTTTGAGGTTATTTTTGTGTCCTAAACATAAATTATTATAGAAAACATTTCCTGAGTCTGTGGCTATTCAGACACCCTTTAAATAGCATTGCATTGGTACCTGCCAACTTTATCCATCTATAAATCCAGCACTCCTGTCATCAACTCTACATGGTCAGCAGGAGACTCAGGTTTATTTAATTTTTACAGGCACAACCTGGGTTAGTGAAATTGCATATATGATCTATAAAGAGGGTGATGTGGAAAAGTGTAAAGAAGATGTAATTTTTAATCGAATACCTTTCCTGGAATGCAGAAAAGAAGACCTCATGAATGGTAATGTTCAAGTTGATTTTAAAAACTATTTGCATATATTCTAAGGTGTGTATGTAGATGGTACAAGCAACAAGATCATAAGCAAGAAGGGAAATTAGTATCAGGTCTTCTACATAAGACAGCATATAAATTTATATAAAAATTTAAATTTTGACAGGCTTTGCAGTATAGCATATGTATGGCATGTGTCTGGAATATAGTGAATAAGGACAATTCTTATATGCCTTCAGTAGAGTTTAGTAATATGTAAACATGTATTTCTCTGTGGGTTAAATGTGATGATATTTTAAATACTGAGAAAAATACCCATACATTTTTCAATGATACATGCAAAAGTATATTTGCCACAGATTCTTTTAATATTGTGGAAAATTAGAAACAACCTAAATGCTAATCAACAAAAGAATAGTTAAAAGTTGTATAATAACACTATAAAATCATTAAAACTTTTTGGATGTTTCTTGATAGTGCAGTTTAAATATAATATATCAAGAGAAAAAGAATTAGGAGCTATCAAAACATTCATCTGTGTGCATGGTATTGAGATGGCTGTAAATTTGAGAATATAAGTAGATTTGTATAGATGGTTGCTTGCCAAAATATTAATGATTTCTCTCAGGTGATGAAATTTTATTTCATTTTATATTTTTCTCTGTAATTTTCTCTATTTATAGTTCTTTCTTTCATAGTAAGTATTATTATTAGGAACACAACATAGCATCTTTTTTAATTTTTAGTTTTTGTGAATATATATTAGATGTAAATATTAACGGGGCACATGAGATGTTTTGATATAGGCATGCAATGCATAATAATTACACCATGGAATATGGGATGTCCATTCCCCCAAGAATTTATACTTTGTGTTATGTACAATCCAATTACAATATAGAATCTTAGAGTTACTTCTGTTTTATAAATATCTATATAAATCCACGTAAGTAGTTATCATTTTTGAAGTTGCCTAACCTTTACTTTTTTAAAAATCAGGAGTAAAACAATTAGATGAGATGAATTCTCCTAGAATTGTGAAGACTCATTTGCCACCTGAACTTCTTCCTGCCTCATTTTGGGAAAAGAATTGTAAGGTAACCAGCGTCAAGTGTTCACAAAACTTCATCCAACTCCAAGAAATGATCGAATGATCTCATCAGCTATAAACACTTTTTTATTTATTCTTTCGTTGAATCTATAGGCATTTAACAAATGTGGAATACAGTCAATATTGTCAGAGAGTCTATATTTTAATTCCAACTCTGTGTTTTGCCAGATGTGGTTCTAAAAAGTCCAGTTAAACTCCCTAAGCTAAGCCTAAGTTATTACATCTGTAGAAGAAAGATAATAATAACATCTTTTTCATAGAGTTGTTCTAAGGTTTAAATGATAATGCTTGTAAAGTGCTTCACATAATTCCTAGCATGTTGTAAACAATAAATGGTAGCTACTTTTGTATTTGTTGTTATTACTAATTGTACTGAATGTCCTCCCTTTGCAAAATACTGTGCTTGGTGTTGTTAGGCATGCAAATGAACCAGAAAAGGATAGGTCAGATAACTGTCATATAATAACTATGTATCGAGTGCCTAATACGTGTTAGGGACATAACAATAAGATACATGCAAGCCTTGTCTTCATGGACACATAGTCCATTGGAGAAAAAGGACAGGTTAACAGACAAGACAAAAAGTATCATAAGTCAAGTAAGAGAGATAATTCTACTTAGACACTGTAGGTAGGCAAGGCATCTAGGAGCAACATCTCAGATATTTGAATGATGTATAGGAGGGATGACAATTCAGAGATAATCTGAGGGGGCATCTGAAATTAGTTGAGTTTGATTAAGTGTACACATTGGCTAAATAAGTAAAGGGAGATTAGCTAGGAATTGATTATAAGAAATATTGAAAGTCAAGTTAAGATGTTTGGACTCTGCCATTTTAATGGTAATGAGGAGTAATAGACATATTAAGCTGATAGTTGATACTATCAGTTTTGCTCTTTAAAAATAATGTTGTACATGACCTCAAAATACAGGAAAAACATGAAGTTTGAGACCACAAATTCTGTTCTTCAAGAACTTTCTGCCACCAGTGCTGTTCTTCAAGATCTTATAGTACTATTTGCAGTCATCACTAACAAAAAGGGGATGTATCCCAGTCATTACATATTCCCATTCTGTAATCTGTTACATGGCATATTTGACATTTCCTATAGATCTACAGACAAAAATCAAAGATCTCCATGCTAGTTTGTTTTTATCATTAGCAATCCTAGATCGACCATATGCGTCCTGCTGAAGTCATTCCATACATAAGGGCAGTCTCATTAGTAAACACCAGTTATATACTTTCCAGGAGATGTGTCTTTGTTATTTTTTAAGAGATTTGACCAATACACGTTTTTCCTTTGGAGGATAGGTGGTGGACTTGCTGTTAACTCCTTACTTCTCAAATGGAAACAGGTACCATACATTTATAATAGTCCAAGCCTTCACAAAACTGCTTATTTTTCAAGCATTATCAAAGAGTAGACAATTGGAGGGATTCATGTTTGAGTATTTCCAGAGTGATTTACAGAGAAACAACAACAGCAACAACAAAAACCAAATAGATAGAGGATATTTGTAAATATCCTTTATGCGAATAAATAGAGGATATTTGGAATGATGGAACAGAAACTAAAAGTGATAAAGATAAGGAAATAACAAAAAGTAACAGACTAGTGGATAATATAAATAACAGGCCAACGGATTTGAGCCTTTGGTGTGATTGTAGGAAAGGTATGTGGAATAACTGATGGGGAAGAAGGAAGAAGCGAGATTTCTTGAAAGAAAAGATTATGGCTCAGGATTATGCTTCAAAAGTGAAACCTTTATGGTAAAGGCTTTATTCAGTATTTGGTTACAAAAGTGATTACAAAAGTCTGAAGTAACATAGAAGTAATGATCAATAACTACATGAACTTAGAGAATCAAGTAGATCACACATACCAACAATAATATTACACAGAATGATAAAAGAATTTGAATGGAGAATGAAACCATGAGGCAGGTATTCAAATCTTCAATTAAAGCAAGGGAATGACTACACGCTTAGAAATGGCATCAGATAGGAGACGTATAGACTAGTTAAAGTATCATAGGAATAGGTGCAGAATTTTTAAGATAGATTATAATCACAAGTGAATCATTGGGAAACTGATAACTTTGACTCAAGAGAGATGCAGTGCAAGTCATATCTTCAGGAAAGAGCTGGATTTCCCTTGAGGACAGAAAAATAAGCGTGCACAGTAAAAAGTTTGGGGTATTGAATAAGATCTGCCAAAAGAAAGAATATAAACTAATAGGAGTTTAGGGAAAGAGAGATAACTCTTTTTTTCTGTCTGGGAAAATAAAAAACCTCATGGAGGACCTGAAGGCAAGCTACAAAATATGGATAGCATTTTGAGAAACGGAAAACATTCAAGAAAGAGAGATTAGAACAAAGAAGACAAGGGGTGAAAATTCTGAAGTAAATTAATACATACTGTGGCAAAGGGTTCCTCTCAGCTAACAGATGAAAAGAACTAGGAAGAGTTATAAGTAAGATTGGAAAAGTTCAATGTGGCTAATGATGGATTTTAGATGAAAAATGTTCACTTTTTATTCTCTAGGTTTTAGAAGCTTTTACAAGAGGGCTATAAAATGAGAGCTATACATCTAAGAATAAGCTAGATTTCTATAAAATTGTTAGAAAATGTCATTGGTAAGACAATTTAGTAGCTTTAATCATATTCCACAAACAGTGGAGACTCAACAATATCCTTTCATGACATTGCTTAGGTGCCTGAGGAACTAAGTAGATGCCCATAAGGATACTGGACTTTACTTTCACAGGTCTTTTCATGTAACATTGAGTATCAGACCTAGAGTAGACCACAGATGATCTAACTCAAATCATTTGTTTAGTAAAGAAAACATTTAGGTCAAAAATTACTGGTACTTTGTATTGTTAGTGCCAAAACTAGAAACTAAAACCACAGTTTTCTGATACCTAATTCATTGGTATTTCTTTTGCATGTAAAATGGAAACTAACAAGCTGTTGGTAGAGATTATATTTTCACTGAGATCAATGTGCATATAACTAGAACCTCATAAGCATGTTTTTTTTCCTGCAATATTGAAAGTGAAGAGACCTCAGAGCTATATTTTTTTTAATTATGTAGAGTGGTGGTGTAGTATACAGACCAGAACACAGTATAGTTGACTGAATGATATGTCAAATGGTTTACTCTCATTGATTTGCTCTCAATGCTATATTATTACTAAATTTCAGCTTTGTCTCTTCACTTTTAGATTGAGAATAATAAATAATGTAACTGACTTAATTTATATTGATAAAATTTACAACACTCAAATGAGGTATCATGTGTGAAAATGGCATAATAATGTTATTCTGTTTGTAGTGAGAACAAACAGAACAACACTACAAAAACCACTGCCATCTCAGGTTATTGAAGATGTCTTTATAAATAATTGTACATGTTTTATGTATTTTGTAAAATGAACATGCATTATGTTTATACTTGAAAACATAAATCCTTTTTATAAAAAATCTTGATGAGATTGTTTGAAAAAAAATGTTAAGTGGTTTAATATACAATTTCATCCTCTTAGATAATCTATCTTTCCCGGAATGCAAAGGATGTGGCTGTTTCCTTTTATTATTTCTTTCTAATGGTGGCTGGTCATCCAAATCCTGGATCCTTTCCAGAGTTTGTGGAGAAATTCATGCAAGGACAGGGTAGGAACAGCTTCTTTTCACTGAATTTTTTCAAGGTGATATAAGACAAATGCCATCACCGAGTAAAAGTTTTTATCTGTTTTGGTATGCTTTCTTCCCTGATTCATAGTTAAAACATAGAAATTCTAAAGGCACCTGGAGGTTTAGAGCAACCATACTGTGTCCAGATATAGATAGATGGCAGAATCTGAGCACCCTGGTCCAACATCTAAAAATAAATATATAGAAGTATGTTTGGGGTCGGGGGTAGCAATTTTACTTTATAAGATTGAGACTCAGTGTCTGATTTTCAGCCTTGTCTCTTTTTAGTAGAAAAAATGTTTTGCATTATGTTATTACAACTCTCTTGAATAAGGAGGGGGGAAGAGATTAGAGAAGAGAGACTGTTCGTTTATTTTCAATAAAATTGCTAGGTTCTATATGAATCTGGAATTCACAAAGAAGGTTGACTATCTACAAAACTCTTCCTCATTCTACCCAGTGTGCAATCTGAATATTTTAACCAGATTTCTCAAATTTGTCAAGAGTTACTTGAGCAGATATTCTGGCAAGTTTTTCTTTTTCATTAAACATTTTGACTCAAGTGTTTAGATTTGAGGAATAAAGGGTGCAAGATAGTCTAGTATTCATGAAAGAAGGCCATTCTGATCATGTAGCAACAATTATAAAGAAAAATAATAATGAGTTTTCATATCTACATGTGATAATATTAACTCAAGACAAGTATATGTGCTTTGTGTATGTTGCTACATTTTGGGAAAAGTTCTACTAAAGCATAATGAGTAAAACATATGCCTTAAGATTGTCAAGACCTCCACTGTAGGGCAGACAAATATAATTTTGCATCACTACAAAGGGATAGATAAGATCACTATAAATTTCATTGTAGAATGTTTTCTGTAAAGAAAAATTCCCTAATGGAGTCAAAGAACAGAGGAGGTATACAATGACTTCAGGCAAAGCAGAACCTTTTAACTCACACAACATTATATTATTTTGTCAGCTTTATATTTTATGAAACATTTTTAGTATAAGTGAGGGAAGGGAAAGAAAAAGGAAGAGACAGCATTTGGTTATATTACATCATTTCTAAAATCTAATTTTCTGGAGTAAGAATGACACTAAGGGTACCTAGGAGAGCACCCCTTACCATGTAAAATAATAGTGTAATAAATACTCATATAGTTACTAGTTTTAGTTGCCAAATCTAGTTTGTAAATGGTAAATTTGAGACCAGAACTGCATTCTTCTGACTATTAGACCACTGCTAGTTTCACTAAGTCAACTCCCTTCACTAACAACGTGATTTTACACACACACACACACACACACCAGTTTCAACAATTTTCTCATAAGCTTTAAATCAAATTGATGAGAGAACTCTCCCTACTGTTTTTGTCATAAACTATGTTAAATAATAAAATTCACACTATTTTTACATACACAGATTATTTAACATACTTTGCCTCTCTTGCTGCAGAGAACTTTGCTTAGGATATACAGCTGATCTATTCTCATTTCATGATCATCTATTTATATTTATTTGTTGCTATTGTTGCTTGAACACTAGTTTTCAAGCAGTTTTAGAGATGATACCACTTTCACACTGTTTTTCTCTCTAATTTTAGTTCCTTATGGTTCCTGGTATAAACATGTAAAATCTTGGTGGGAAAAGGAAAAGAGTCCACGTATACTATTTCTTTTCTATGAAGACCTGAAAGAGGTGAGGAACTTGAAACACATAAGCAACTTGGTAATTTCTAAGAGTTGGCATTTGAAAATACTCTGGATACAAAAATATTCCTTTAAATAAATGATAACAGCCATCTTCTAAATTTTTATAAGAAAAGGACCAAAATAATCCAGATACGTTAGCATAGATTTGAAGCTAGCAAATAAAAATATTCTGAAAATAAATACATTTTAAACCGCAAGTCTCAAAAATGTCAAAGAAAAACTTTGAAAGAACTTGACTTCATGAAACAATAACAACACACACACACACACAAACACACACATAGACACACACACACACACACACACAAGGAATCAACATGGGAAAGTAATTAACTAGTCTTCAAATGTAGAGATGTTGCAATTGTTAGATAGGTACTATAAAATAACCATGCTTATTATGTTTAAATAAATAAAAGATGAAATTTTAAAAATTACAAAGAAACAAAAGCTATTAAAATTGACAGAGCAGATTTGAAAAAAATAACCAAATATAATTTCTAAAAATAGTTAAAAAATAAATATGGAAAATTAAGAGATGGGTTCAATAATAGATTAGACATGGCTACATAGTGAATAGTTGAAGTAAAAGATGGAGCTAAGGAAATTCCATAGAACGTAGCACAGTGAGATAAATAGGCTATTTGATGAAAAGTAATGGTTCTTACTAAGTATTAGCATTTAAAAAATAAAAAAGTTATTGGTATGTAAGACACAGTGATAAGGTCTCACATATATCAACTCAAACTTCCAGAAGAAGAGTGTAAAGAGAACGTTGAAATATCAATACACAAATTTTTATGGGCTTAAAATTTTCCCATAATCTAGTTTTTCTTCAGTTTTATTGTTAGTCAGTGTAATCCGAAATAAAAATCACTATGAGATACTGGTTTTGCACCCACTACACTGATAACAGTTGGGAGGCCGAGGCGGGTGGATCATGAGGTCAGGAGATCGAGACCATTCTGGCTAACACTGTGAAACCCCGTCTCTACTAAAAAAAAAAATACAAAAAATTAGCCGGGCGTGGTGGCGGGCACCTGCAGTCCCAGCTACTCTTGAGGTTGAGGCAGGAGAATGGCGTGAACTTGGGAGGCGGAGCTTGCAGTGAGCTGAGACCATGCCACTGCGCTCCAGCCTGGGTGACAGTGAGACTCTAAATAAATAAATAAATAAATAAATAAATAAATAAATATCTGACAATAACAAATATTAGGATGCGAATCAGTGAAAACTAACACACTGTTGATCATGGCATAAAAAGATACAAACACCATGGAAACAACCTGTCATCTAGCAAAGGCAAACATGCACATAGTTTAAGATCCTGAAATTCTACTCTTGGACATATACTCTAGTAAAACTCTCACTTGTGTACATTATGTTATATATTCAATAATTTTCATAGTAGCATTCTTAATAACTGTAAAATTTGAAAACAACCCAGATATACATATACCAAGGAATCTATATATAATGTATTTCATTGTATTATAATTAGATGTTATAATCAAAGGGAATATGCTTCAAAAACACATATCAGTTAGGTAAAATCAAACTATATGTTGTCTACAGATACATACCTAAGTGTGAAACCTATAGAGCAGATAATTTGAAAAATTTGAAATTAGCAGATTTTTTTCTTTTCCTTTTCTTTTCTTTTTTTTTTTTATCTTTTTTTTTATTATTATTATTATACTTTAAGTTCTAGGGTACATGTGCATAACGTGCACGTTTGTTACATATATATACTTGTGCCATGTTGCTGTGCTGCACCCATCAACTCGTCATTTACATCAGGTATAAATCCTATGCAATCCCTCCCCCCTCCCCCCTCCTCATAATAGGCCCCGGTGTGTGATGTCCCCCTTCCCGAGTCCAAGTGATCTCATTGTTCAGTTCCCACCTATGAGTGAGAACATGCGGTGTTTGGTTTTCTGTTCTTGTGATAGTTTGCTAAGAACTATCTTAACTATCTGTGATAGTTTCCAGCTGCATCCATGTCCCTACAAAGGACACAAACTCATCCTTTTTGATGGCTGCATAGCATTCCATGGTGTATATGTGCCACATTTTCTTAATCCAGTCTGTCACTGATGGACATTTGGGTTGATTCCAAGTCTTTGCTATTGTGAATAGTGCTGCAATGAACATACGTGTGCATGTGTCTTTATAGCAGCATGATTTATAATCCTTTGGGTATATACCCAGTAATGGGATGGCTGGGTCATATGGTACATCTAGTTCTAGATCCTTGAGGAATCGCCATACTGTTTTCCATAATGGTTGAACTAGTTTACAATCCCACCAACAGTGTAAAAGTGTTCCTGTTTCTCCACATCTTCTCCAGCACCTGTTGTTTCCTGACCTTTTAATGATTGCCATTCTAACTGGTGTGAGATGGTATCTCATTGTGGTTTTGATTTGCATTTCTCTGATGGCCAGTGATGCTGAACATTTTTTCATGTGTCTGTTGGATGTATGAATGTCTTCTTTTGAGAAATGTCTGTTCATATCCTTTGCCCACTTTTTGATGGGGTTGTTTGTTTTTTTCTTGTAAATTTGTTGGAGTTCTTTGTAGGTTCTGGATATTAGCCCTTTGTCAGATGAGTAGATTGCAAAAATGTTCTCCCATTCTGTAGGTTGCCTGTTCACTCTGATGGTAGTTTCTTTTGCTGTGCAGAAGCTTTTTAGTTTACTTAGATCCCATTTGTCAATTTTGGCTTTTGTTGCCGTTGCTTTTGGTGTTTTAGACATGAAGTCTTTGCCCATGCCTATGTCCTGAATGGTAATACCTACGTTTTCCTCTAGGGTTTTTATGGTATTAGGTCTAACATTTAAGTCTCTAATCCATCTTGAATTAATTTTCGTAGAAGGAGTAAGGAAAGGATCCAGTTTCAGCTTTCTACTTATGGCTAGCCAGTTTTCCCAGCATCATTTATTAAATAGGGAATCCTTTCCCCATTTCTTGTTTCTCTCAGGTTTGTCAAAGATCAGATGGGTGTAGATGTGTGGTATTATTTCTGAGGGCTCTGTTCTGTTCCATTGGTCTATATCTGTGTTTTGGTACCAGTACCATGCTGTTTTGGTTACTGTAGCCTTGGAGTATAGTTTGAAGTCAGGTAGCGTGATGCCTCCAGCTTTGTTCTTTTGACTTAGGATTGTCTTGGAGATGCGGGCTCTTTTTTGGTTCCATATGAACTTTAAAGCAGTTTTTTCCAATTCTGTGAAGAAACTCATTGGTAGCTTGATGGGGATGGCATTGAATCTATAAATTACCTTGGGCAGTATGGCCATTTTCACAATATTGATTCTTCCTATCCATGAGCATGGTATGTTCTTCCATTTGTTTGTGTCCTCTTTTATTTCACTGAGCAGTGGTTTGTAGTTCTCCTTGAAGAGGTCCTTTACATCCCTTGTAAGTTGGATTCCTAGGTATTTGATTCTCTTTGAAGCAATTGTGAATGGAAGTTCATTCATGATTTGGCTCTCTGTTTGTCTGTTACTAGTGTATAAGAATGCTTGTGATTTTTGCACATTAATTTTGTATCCTGAGACTTTGCTGAAGTTGCTTATCAGCTTAAGGAGATTTTGGGCTGAAACAATGGGGTTTTATAAATATACAATCATGTCATCTGCAAACAGGGACAATTTGACTTCTTCTTTTCCTAACTGAATACCCTTGATTTCTTTCTCTTGCCTGATTGCCCTAGCCAGAACTTCCAACACTATGTTGAATAGGAGTGGTGAGAGAGGGCATCCCTGTCTTGTGCCAGTTTTCAAAGGAAATTTTTCCAGTTTTTGCCCATTCAGTATGATATTGGCTGTGGGTTTGTCATAAATAGCTCTTATGATTTTGAGGTACGTTCCATCAATACTGAATTTATTGAGCATTTTTAGCATGAAGGGCTGTTGAATTTTGTCAAAAGCCTTTTCTGCATCTATTGAGATAATCATGTGGTTCTTGTCTTTGGTTCTGTTAATATGCTGGATTATGTTTATTGATTTGTGAATGTTGAACCAGCCTTGCATCCCAGGGATGAAGCCCACTTGATCATGGTGGATAAGCTTTTTGATGTGCTGCTGAATCCGGTTTGCTAGTATTTTATTGAGGATTTTTGCATCGATGTTCATCAGGGATATTGGTCTAAAATTCTCTTTTTTTGTTGTGTCTCTGCCAGGCTTTGGTATCAGGATGATGTTGGCCTCATAAAATGAGTTAGGGAGGATTCCCTCTTTTTCTATTGATTGGAATAGCTTCAGAAGGAATGGTACCAGCTCCTCCTTGTACCTCTGGTAGAATTCAGCTGTGAATCCATCTGGTCCTGGACTTTTTTTGGTTGGTAGGCTATTAATTATTGCCTCAATTTCAGAGCCTGCTATTGGTCTATTCAGGGATTCAACTTCTTCCTGGTTTAGTCTTGGAAGAGTGTAAGTGTCCAGGAAATTATCCATTTCTTCTAGATTTTCTAGTTTATTTGCGTAGAGGTGTTTATAGTATTCTCTGATGGTAGTTTGTATTTCTGTGGGGTCAGTGGTGATATCCCCTTTATCATTTTTAATTGCCTCTATTTGATTCTTCTCTCTTTTCTTCTTTATTAGTTTTGCTAGCAGTCTGTCAATTTTGTTGATCTTTTCAAAAAACCAACTCCTGGATTCATTGATTTTTTGGAGGGTTTTTTGTGTCTCTATCTCCTTCAGTTCTGCTCTGATCTTAGTTATTTCTTGCCTTCTGCTAGCTTTCGAATGTGTTTGCTCTTGCTTCTCTAGTTCTTTTAATTGTGATGTTAGAGTGTCAATTTTAGATTTTTCCTGCTTTCTCTTGTGGGCATTTAGTGGTATAAATTTCCCTCTACACACAGCTTTAAATGTGTCCCAGAGATTCTGGTATGTTGTATCTTTGTTCTCATTGGTTTCAAAGAACATCTTTATTTCTGCCTTCATTTCGTTATGTACCCAGTAGTCATTCAGGAGCAGGTTGTTCAGTTTCCATGTAGTTGAGTGGTTTTGATTGAGTTTCTTAGTCGTGAGTTCTAGTTTGATTGCACTGTGGTCTGAGAGACAGTTTGTTATAATTTCTGTTCTTGTACATTTGCTGAGGAGTGCTTTACTTCCAATTATGTGGTCAATTTTGGAATAAGTGAGATGTGGTGCTGAGAAGAATGTATATTCTGTTGATTTGGGGTGGAGAGTTCTATAGATGTCTATTAGGTCTGCTTGCTGCAGAGATGAGTTCAATTCCTGGATATCCTTGTTAACTTTCTGTCTCGTTGATCTGTCTAATGTTGACAGTGGAGTGTTGAAGTCTCCCATTATTATTGTATGGGAGTCTAAGTCTCTTTGCAGGTCTCTAAGGACTTGCTTTATGAATCTGGGTGCTTCTATATTGGGTGCATATATATTTAGGATAGTTAGTTCTTCCTGTTGAATTGATCCCTTTACCATTATGTAATGACCGCCTTTGTCTCTTTTGATCTTTGATGGTTTAAAGTCTATTTTATCAGAGACTAGTATTGCAACCCCTGCTTTCTTTTGTTCTCCATTTGCTTGGTAAATCTTCCTCCATCCCTTTATTTTGAGCCTATGTATGTCTCTGCATGTGAGATAGGTCTCCTGAATACAGCAGACTGATGGGTCTTGACTCTTTATCCAGTTTGCCAGTCTATGTCTTTTAATTGGAACATTTAGTCCATTTACATTTAAGGTTAAGATTGTTATGTGTGAACTTGATCCTGCCATTATGATATTAACTGGTTATTTTGCTCGTTAGTTGATGCAGTTTCTTCCTAGCCTCGATGGTCTTTACATTTTGGCATGTTTTTGCAATGGCTGGTACCGGTTGTTCCTTTCCATGTTGAGTGCTTCCTTCAGGGTCTCTTGTAAGGCAGGCCTAGTGGTGACAAAATCTCTAAGCATTTGCTTATCTGTAAAGGATTTTATTTCTCCTTCACTTATGAAACTTAGTTTGGCTGGATATGAAATTCTGAGTTTAAAATTCTTTTCTTTAAGAATGTTGAATATTGGCCCCCACTGTCTTCTGGCTTGGAGAGTTTCTGCCGAGAGATCTGCTGTTAGTCTGATGGGCTTCCCTTTGTGGGTAACCCGACCTTTCTCTCTGGCTGCCCTTAAGATTTTTTCCTTCATTTCAACTTTGGTGAATCTGGCAATTATGTGTCTTGGAGTTGCTCTTCTCGAGGAGTATCTTTGTGGCGTTCTCTGTATTTCCTGGATTTGAATGTTGGCCTGCCCTACTAGGTTGGGGAAGTTCTCCTGGATGATATCCTGAAGAGTGTTTTCCAACTTGGTTCCATTTTCCCCCTCACTTTCAGGCACCCCAATCAGACGTAGATTTGGTCTTTTTACATAATCCCATACTTCTTGCAGGCTTTGTTCATTTCTTTTTCTTCTTTGTTCTTTTGGTTTCTCCTCTCGCTTCATTTCATTCATTTGATCCTCAATCGCTGATACTCTTTCTTCTAGTTGATCGAGTCGGTTACTGAAGCTTGTGCATTTGTCACGTATTTCTCGTGTCATGGTTTTCATCTCTTTCATTTCGTTTATGACCTTCTCTGCATTAATTACTCTAGCCATCAATTCTTCCACTTTTTTTTCAAGATTTTTAGTTTCTTTGTGCTGGGTACGTAATTCCTCCTTTAGCTCTGAGAAATTTGATGGACTGAAGCCTTCTTCTCTCATCTCATCAAAGTCATTCTCCGTCCAGCTTTGATCCGTTGCTGGCGATGAGCTGCGCTCCTTTGCCGGGGGAGATGCGCTCTTATTTTTTGAATTTCCAGCTTTTCTGCCCTGCTTTTTCCCCATCTTTGTGGTTTTATCTGCCTCTGGTCTTTGATGATGGTGATGTACTGATGGGGTTTTGGTGTAGGTGTCCTTCCTGTTTGATAGTTTTCCTTCTAACAGTCAGGACCCTCAGCTGTAGGTCTGTTGGAGATTGCTTGAGGTCCACTCCAGACCCTGTTTGCCTGGGTGTCAGCAGCAGAGGCTACAGAAGATAGAATATCGCTGAACAGCGAGTATACCTGTCTGATTCTTGCTTTGGAGGCTTCCTCTCAGGGGTGTACTCCACCCTGTGAGGTGTGGGGTGTCAGACTGCCCCTAGTGGGGGATGTCTCCCAGTTAGGCTACTCAGGGGTCAGGGACCCACTTGAGCAGGCAGTCTGTCCCTTCTCAGATCTCAACCTCCGTGTTGGGAGATCCACTGCTCTCTTCAAAGCTGTCAGACAGAGTCGTTTGCGTCTGCAGAGGTGTCTGCTGCTTTTGTTGTTATCTGTGCCCTGTCCCCAGAGGTGGAGTCTACAGAGACAGGCAGGTTTCCTTGAGCTGCTGTGAGCTCCACCCAGTTCGAGCTTCGGAGCGGCTTTGTTTACCTACTTAAGCCTCAGCAATGGCGGGTGCCCCTCCCCCAGCCTCCCTGCTGCCTTGCCGCGATATCGCAGGCTGCTGTGCTAGCAATGAGGGAGGCTCCGTGGGCGTGGGACCCTCCCGGCCAGGTGTGGGATATTATCTCCAGGTGTGCCTGTTTGCTTAAAGCGCAGTATTGGGGTGGGAGTTTCCCGATTTTCCAGGTGTTGTGTGTCTCAGTTCCCCTGGCTAGGAAAAGGGATTCCCTTTTCCCTTGCACTTCCCAGGTGAGGCGATGCCTCGTCCTGCTTCAGCTGTGGCTGGTCGGGCTGCAGCAGCTGACCAGCACCGATTGTCCGGCACTCCTTAGTGAGATGAACCCAGTACCTCAGTTGCAAATGCAGAAATCACCGGTGTTCTGTGTCGCTCGCGCTGGGAGTTGGAGACTGGAGCTGTTCCTATTCGGCCATCTTGCTCCGCCTATTTTTTTTTTTTTTTTGGTTGCTTTGTTTTTGTGGGATGGGAGTAGAGGGTGAAGGGAATTCAAAAAAAAAAAAAAAAAAAAACTAAGAAAACTGTGAACGTTTTTTCCATAAGTTAAGTAGTAGGTGGTGTACATAGTTTTATTATTTAAATGAGATATATACATATATCTCATAATTTTTAAAACATAGAAAACATAATGAGTTTCTTTATTAAGAGGTGAGAAATTTCTTCTATTTTCTTATCCTTTACTATCACCAAAAAAGCAATTGATCTCCATGTCTTATTCATATATTTGAATAACCTTTAAAATCCTTTATAGTAGTTCAGTAATTTTAGAGTTTTTTTTGGTGAGGATTTATTTAAAAGAAAATCATAAATAATATTTTATAAGTTAAATTATTTATAGAATTTAATACTAGATCAAATTTGAATAAGAAAAGCAGTCATGACCTATAGTTTATTATATTATCCAATACTGTGCTCTGTAACTAGACTATTAATGACAGTGAATTTGAAATGCACACAAACAAAATTAAATAGTTACTCCACTCCCTCCATTCCAAATTGTCCATGTCTACTTACTCCCGATTTTGGCCAATAATGGCCATGTTTAGGTTTCCTCTATATTTGAATTAATAAGAAGGCTAAGAATACACAAATTAATTTTTATTTGTTTCTACAATGTATCCAGTAGGAAAAAAAACAAGATATTATAGCTATATATATGTATATATATACACACACACACATATGTATATATAAAATAAGATTATGTGTGTATATTAAATATGTACACATACATATGAGATGCTTACTTTACACCCATATATACACATAATATTTTTTCTTGTGTCTTGAAGCATCCTCTTTTTTAATTTTAATTTTTAATTTTTATCGGTACACAGTAGGTGTATATATTTAGGGGTACATGACATATTTTTATATAGACCCACAATGCGTAATAATCACATCAGGGTAAATGAGGTATTTATCACATCAAGCATTTATCATTTCTTTGTGTTACGAACATTCCAATTATAGTTTTTAATTATTTTAAAATGTACAATAAATTATTGTCGACTGTAGTCACCATGATGTGCTATCAAATACTAGATCATTCTATCTAGCTCTATTTTTGTACTTATTAACTATCCCCACTTTAGTATTGCAAATAGTTGCACTGAGTGATATAGCTGAATAATGGGGTATATTATAGGAATGGCACAGATATGGGGATGTTTGTAGCTATGGTATATAGACAACTGATGTTGCATTGTGAGTATTTGACTTTTTACAACTTTTCTTAATTTTTCTTGTTTCTTTGTTTCTCACACCAATAAATTAGGAGAAAAATGAAAATTGCCTGCATATTTTTATCCCCCAAACTTGATTTTTCACAGGGGACTTTAGGTTTTGAGTATGATATTTGTATTCATAGATAACATCTATTATGTGTGATTATGCATCAAGGACTACAATAAACATTTGCAAATATTATCTCATTTAGTTTTTTGAATAATCCTTAAGGTATCTTTTATAAACATTTTATGGATGAGGAAAATTATACTTAAAACAGATTTTAAAAAATTTCTCCAAAAGTGTTCTTTTTCCTCATTAGAAATCTAAATCTAATATCAGTAGGAGAAAAGAGAAAGGTTTATTTTTTCTTTCATTTAGATAGTGATTTATTCAGTTTTAGCAATTTTAGCAATTTAGTTCTCAAAACATTTTTTCTCCCTAGGATATCAGAAAAGAGGTGATAAAATTGATACATTTCCTGGAGAGGAAGCCATCAGAGGAGCTTGTGGACAAGATTATACATCATACTTCATTCCAGGAGATGAAGAACAATCCATCCACAAATTACACAACATTGCCAGACGAAATTATGAACCAGAAAGTGTCGCCCTTCATGAGAAAGGGTGAGAAAGTCTTGTGGTTTGCCTCAATACTAGAGGAAGTCACAAAGTGATATGGTTATAAGCAAAACTCTAGTGAGCTATTTTAATGCCTGTGAACCCAGCTTCAGTTTTCTTCAACAATCTCTCATATTTGAACACACTCTTTAAGTTACACTTCTATTATATTGCAATTACCTGTTGATATTTAGTATATGCATCATATTATGTTAAAAATAACGAGCAGACACCTCAATCGCAGCACTGGAAATAATATCACACCCTACTAGTTGTCATTAACCAAGCCTATGTGCCTCAGTGTTACAACATATATCATATAGTTCCTTTAAGTTCTAACCAGAAATTCCGCAGAAACATTTTATTCCTATCTCTTTTTGCGTTGAAGAAATAAGTTTAGAATAGTTCGTCAACATTTTTTTTTTTTAATAAGTGGCAAACACCTATCAAGGGTAAGTGGCAAAAAATAGAAATTCAAATATAGCTCTGTTTAGCAAAAATTATCAACATATAAGGAGAAAAATATTCTATTTGGGGGGAGGCACAGCCTGATGAGATATAGTCAGTTAACAAATTTAAAGGCATGTCAGATATTCAGATATTCAGAGTATTGTGACACCAGTCTATTGATATGTGAGGAAGCAGAAACAAACAGAATAGAATCAAATCTTGCTCTTTGAACCATATTGTCAGTGAGAGCATCAGGGACTTTTTAAAATAACAGAAATAACAAACCTGGTACTGGAGAAAAACAAAACAAAACAAGGAGCCACTGAAAAGAGAATCAATTCTCAAATTATATTTTAATTATGTACTCTTTTGATTATCTGTTTCCTTTTTTTTTTTTTTTTTGAGACAGAGTCTCGCTCTGTTGCTCAGGCTGGAGTGCAGTGGCACAATCTCGGCTCACTGCAACCTTCGCCTCCCAGAATTAGCAGTTCTCCTACCTCAGCCTCCTGAGTAGCTGGGATTACAGGCGTGTGCCACCACGCCCGGCTTTTTTGTATTTTTAGTAGAGACGGGGTTTCACCATGTTGGTCAGGCTGGTCTCAAACTCCTGACCTCATGATCCACTCGCCTCAGCCTCCCAAAGTGCTGGGATTACAGGCATGAGCCACCGCACCGAGCCTATCTGTTTCCTTTGTCCAAATTCTACATATAAATATTACAAAGGATTTAAAACAGTTGTCATACTTGCAAATGGTGGCTTGCTGCTATACCCTCAGAACCTATCTGATTTTTTTAGGATACACATTTTCTGTCTTCTGGGTTTTGGGTTATTTCAGTGGGAAAGTTTAGAGCTCCTTGAGCTAGAGGGCAAGTGAACTCTTGAACAGTTTAAAAAAGAGGGTGACTTCCTTCTTCAAGGTGAGTGTTGGAAGTGTGTTGCAAAGCAAAACAAGAAAAGCCTGCTGGACTATTGTAATTACCCAGAAGGGAAGCACTCTCTGGCTGGCAGTAGCAGGAGAAGTCGTAAAGAGGCAGTAGATATAAAGAAAGCCTGAATATCAATAAAGAATTAGATGTGGTTAAGGGAATAACTTCCAAGCTTATGTGTAGATACCTGGTGTTGACATTACACAGGTCATTAAAATGTACATGGAGAAACCACAATATGATAAGGAATAAAATGAATTTATTTTTGAACTAATTGAATTTGAAAAACTTGGCCATCTTTCAGGTGGCAAAGTCATGTAGGCAGTTGTATATAAAGCTTAAGTCTGGATTTTAGTGCTAACAGCATTAAGATGATATTTAACACCTCGAGAGCAGGTAAAACATGGATCTTATCCTGGGAGCCCCAACAACTGAGATGAAACTTGAGAAGAAAAAATAAAGTAGCATGAGAAGAAAGAACCAGAGAATTAAATTTGTCATTTTTTTAAACAAATTAGGACAAGCCCACCTTTGTAAGCCCAAATAACTATATCATTAACGGTATACATTTTATTCCTAAAATTGAGAATTACAAGAATAATATTTGATTAGGTGTAAATGAAAGCTATGAAATTAGCAAACCTAATGATTCTTTTTTGAAGACTTAATACTTACTGCACTTTCTTTTTTGTTACAGGAATTACAGGAGACTGGAAAAATCACTTTACAGTAGCCCTGAATGAAAAATTTGATAAACACTATGAGGAGCAAATGAAGGAATCTACACTAAAGTTTCGAACTGAGATCTAAGAAGGTTTTTCTTTACTTAAAATATCTGATATTAAATATTTCTTTTCATTATTCTCCACTTTTTCTTGTTTTAGATTGCTAGAAAAGACATAATCATGGATTACGGTGACATTTTCTTTTTAAATTTTTGTTTAACATTTTTTTTTTTTGAGACAGAGTCTCACTCTCTTGCCCAGGCTGGAGAACAGTGGCACAATCATGGCTCATTACAGCCTTGACCTTCTTGACTCAAGTGATCCTCCCACTCAGCCTCCCAAGTAGCTAGGACTACAAGCATGTGCAACCATGCTTGGCTAATTTTTTTTAATGTGTGTGTGTGTGTTTTTTTTTTGTTTTTGCAGAGATGAGGTCTTACTATATTGTCCAGGCTCATCTTGAATTCCTGGGCTCAAGCCTCCCAAGTAGCTGCAACAACAGGCACACACCACCATGCTCAACTAATTTTAATTTTTTTTTTTTTTGTACAGACAGGGGCTTGCTATATTGTCCAGGCTGGTGTCAATCCCTTGAGTTCAAGTGATCCTCCCACACCAGCCTCCCAGAATACTGGGATTACAGGCGTGAGGCACCATGCCTGGCCCAGGTAACATGTTTATTGAGTTGTACATGTACATGAGAAATAAGAAACTTTTTTTTTTCCCTGATATCATCTCTTAAATTTTGTTTTCTTTTTCTTTGCTTCCTCTTCTTCTTTTCTATTTTTTATAAATATTATGCACAACTATAACCTATGGGAATGATGTAGTAACACAGAATATTCATCTTGTTACAGTTGTATTAAAAATAAACAAGCATTTCAAATTATTTCTGTGATTGATTTTTCCATTTAGTAGGACATTAGTATATAATACAAATGGTGCATGAACTTTGAAGACTCTAGAAGAAGGAATGAAAGAATATATAATTTGGAGGCATAACTATAGCTATGATTTCCTTCCTTATTTTCTTTGACTTTCTTTCTTTCTTATTTATTTATTTATTTATTTATTTATTTTTTGAGACGGAATCTCCCTCTGTTGCCCAGGCTGGAGTGCAGTGGCGCCATCTCAGCTCACTGCAAGCTCCGCCTCCCGGGTTCACGCCATTCTCCTGCCTCAGCCTTCTGAGTAGCTTGGACTACAGGGGCCCGCCACTTCGCCAGGCTAATTTTTTGTATTTTTAGTAGAGACAGGGTTTCACCGTGTTAGCCAGGATGATCTCGATCTCCTGACCTCGTGATCCGCCCGCCTCAGCCTCCCAACGTGCTGGGATTATAGGCGTGAGCCACTGCGCCCAGCCCATTTTCTTTTACTTTCTACAAAATGAGTTAATTTTAAATTTACCTTAGTCTAACTCAATTTTTTTTTAACATAACACAACTGATTTCCAAACATCTAAAAATAATTCCAATGAGTGTTATTTATCTTCAGCTAGTTTGAAATATTTATGCTTTAGGGTTCCTTTCTATTCTTTTTATGTACTATGTTTAGTCAATGCCTCCTTTCATTAACACAGAGGAGACACAAGATCATTACCTATTTACCTTGGGTCTTCAGTAGAACACTTATCTAGACTACAATAGACTAAAAGGCCAAATCTGGGGAGAAATCCAGATGATTTAGTTTCTTATTTTTTGGAGAAAAGTTCATGGATTTCTGAGCACCCTGTTCAATAGTTACAGTTTTTCAGAATCAAAGTTTTTCTTTAAATGTTTAACACAGTTATTCATTATACAAAAATTGGAGAGTCTTGGAAACTATTAAGATATTGCAGAGGACAGTCTTTGCCAGGGGAATCAGAATCAATCCCTGAAAACAACAGTTGTTATACATTTTTTATGTGCCCATTTAGTCATAATATTTTAAGTTTCACATTATAATGTCCAATAACTTTGTTAGCATGCATTTTGTAAGACTCATAGTTGATGTTGCCCACATTATAATTGATGTAAGTAAGCAATAATAAACCTACATATCTTTCTGACATCAGTCCTTAGTGGAATAACGTATTCCAGTTTAGCCTGAATAAAAATTGAACCAATTACATCTTTCCAAAGCTTGCCCAGAAACTGTTGTATCTTCTTTGGAGAAGTAATAGGGCTGGGATCTAGCTTCAATTTCACATGGAAACTTCAACCCCTTTAGACTCTTGGCATCTTGCTGGAGCTGGGCTTACAGTCCATATGGACTGGAGACAATGAAAACTTTGGACAGCATCATGTGGTAAAATACATAGAGCAAGCCAGTGTAGTTTTGGTTCTGTGCTTCCAAGAAAACTACAGAAATTTTTATCTCATTGCTTAGTATTTCCAAATAATTGTATCTCTAGAGCAATGCCTTCAGGCCCAGATAAATTCATAGAAATACTTTTTAAAGGTTTGTTGACTGACTAATATCATGTGTTATCATTTGAATGTGTTCCCCAAAAGTTTATGTGTTGAAAACTCAATTAATCTGCCCTCATGAATGGATTAATTGACTAATGAGAGCTCTGCACTCATGAATGGATTGATGTCACTATCCCAGCAGTGGGTTCATTATTGCCAGAGAGACTTTGTTACAAAAGTGAGTCCTCTTTGGCTCTTGCTGTCTCACATGTGATGCCTTTTATGTTATGTTGCAGCAGAAAGGCCCTCACCAGATGCCAGTGCCATGCTCTTGGACTTTTCAGTTTCCCAAACTGAGCCAAAGAAACTTCTGGATTTTATAAATCCCAGTTTATGGTGTTCTGTATAGTAACAGAAAATCGACATCTGTCAACACTAGGAAGTACTCAGTTAGCACTTATGGGTGTGGTAATTATTCATAATTGGAGTCATCCCATAAAGTTCCTTCATATGATTAAAATACCTAAGAATTCAACTTAAGAAATGAATAAATGAGATTGTATGGGACTATACCTGGCAGCGTGAAATAAACAAGCATCCATGTTGATATAAATAAATGATTAAATAATTAAATGTGGTAAATAAATATACCATATAGAGGAATTTCACCTACTTACATATAGTTCCCCATGCCATTCCTTAAGTGTGAGATTCATATAGGGATTTTCTTATAAAGGGCAAGGAGTACAGTATGGGTGGAAGAGTAATTTTAGAGTGGAGAAACCCTACCTCAGCCAGGTAATTCCCCTTTTGTACATGACTGATTACCTGAACACGCGGATCACCTTCTATGTTCTGCTCCCTATCAGACCTCTGATCTCACTGCCACTTCCACATTCCACAGGGATGCTGCTGTCTGCTAGGCCTCTGAAACTCCTTAGCCCCTTGTCATGCTACCATTTTCAAAGAAACAAATGGAAACAAAAAGAAGAGAGAAAAGGAATTTTCACTTATTTTTAGATCTAATGTCTTCAGGGTTCAATCAAAAGTACAGCGTCATAAAAGACCTCCTTCTCCCTTTGCTGACATCTACCTTATCCTCATAAGCCAGAAGACTTGGAAAGGTTCTGGTTCATGTCTCAGGTAACTTCTGAGAAATCAAGACATGTCTTCATTGGAATAGCAAGATTTAACTCTCTTGAATTCTGTTCTTTCTAGGTTTTGGCCCAATATTTAAAAATTTTCTTCTCAGTGCAGCAAAATGAAATAAGCTTAAAATAAGCAGAATAAAGTAAAAAATAAAAACAAAAACAGAAATAAACTGGATACAGGAAAACAATGGAGAAAATTAATGAAAGCAAAAGCTATTTCTCAAAAAAGATTAATAACATTAATAAACCTCTACAAAGACTGACAAAGATGGGAAAACAAAGGACCTACATCACTAAAATCAGCAATAAAATAAGAAATATAACCACAGATTCTACAACCAATGAAAGCATAAGAAGAAAAGCCTGTAAGCTTTATGCTAGTACATTTGACAATTTAGAAAGAATGGCCAATTCCTTAAAAACCACCTACTACCAAACTCGTAGAAGACAAAATAAAATACCTGAATCATCCTATAACCATTACACATGTAATAAAATACTCTTGAAAGAGAATTCCCAAAGCCTAGATGACTTCAGCGAATTTTATGAAACATTTAGAAAAGACACCTAGTAATTGTAATGATACCTGTCTTAAAATATTAAAAACTGGCCAGGGGCAGTGACTTAACACCTGTAATCCCAGCACTTTGGGAAGTCGAGGTGGGAGGTTCGCTTGAATCTAGGAGTTTAAAACTAGCCTGGGCAACATAGTGAGACCCCATCTCTACTATGTATGTATAACTTGTTTGAGATTCTTGTAATTTTTCACGTAACCAATATATTTTCTATTATGTGGTTCTTTCTTGTCTTTAGGGTTTGAATCATGATGCTGAGAAGTGGCAAAGTTTTTAAATTTTCAAGTCTATCAATCTGCACCATAATGGAACTTAAAGTTGAAGTTGAACCCTCTCATTTAACAAAATATGAAGATACAGTTATATCTTCATCCTTTCTGAACATCCTAAACTAATACTTTATTTGACTCTATAAAAAGGTCTTGATTAATTTTTTTTTCTTCTCTTTCAGGGAAAAAGCCAAAAAAACCTTAATAAGAATAATAATAATAATAATTACTGTTAATATTTTATTTATCATTGTATGTGTCACGGATTTTTCCAAGTGCTTTATTCATTTCATTGTCACAACCCTTCAATAAAATGGAACATAAAGTCATTCCCATTTTAATGATAATGACATTATGGCAAAGAAAATCTGTACAATCTATACAAATTATCCAAAAATCACACATGGAAAGTCCTTGTGAAAACCTGGTCCCAGATCCATAGTAGATGTTCCCTAAATGGTAATTTCTGCATCTATCTATCTAACCCCTACCTAAAGTTTTTTTTTTTTTTTTTTTTTGAGACAGGGAGGGTCTCACTCTGTCATGCAGGCTACAGTACAGTGGCACAGTCATAGCTCACTGCAGCCTCAAACTCAAACTCCTAGGCTTATTTCATTTTCCCACCTCAGCCTCCCAAGTAGCTGAGACTATAGGCAGATGCTATCATGCTTGGTTCAACCCTGACCTACTTTTTATTTTACAAAATAGAAAACTTTTCGCTAATTGTTTTATAACAAGCTGTTCGATATTGTCGATATTTCAATCTCCAATTTAAAATTTCAGATAAAACCATATTATCATAAAAGCATGATGACAGGAACACAGTATTATTATGGAAACAAAGACAAAAGAAATTAATACAGATACCCAAACACATGTATACAAAATTATATTTTTAATAAAGATACAGGTTTTACTTTCGAAATATGTTTCATTTAGACGGCAAAACAAGCAAGAAGATCTCTTATGAATCAGAGTTGTTTATACTCTCAGGAAGGAAGATAATGATCTAACCAATCTCTTTCATTGGGAACTGTTTTCTGAATATTATAAGGCCCCAGGGATTCCAGATGGAATAGAGTGTAATTAACTCTTCACCATCAAATACCTGTGTTAGAAGACCTTGAGAATGAATGTTTGCCTAGTAGCAAATGGCATCCTACTTCTTGACTACACTTGCGCCTGAGGATACAAAAGGACAAGGTGTATTTAACCTTAGAATGTCTCTGTAAGATGAAAACAAATAAATGCAATTATCTCCACTTAAAGTCTAAAATTGGCAAACACTTATAAGATAAATGACTTGTTCAAGACTGACTAGTAGGAAGAGTTTTAGTATAAAAACTTAAACTCATTATCTCTTTTTTAAATGGGACTGAATGGAGGATTGAGAATGGCTCTTTATGTGAAAGATAATATATTTAATATATTTTCTTTCGTTTTAAGGCAGTATTGAAATGAAAAAAGAATTAACTCTTAGATTCTGATAGCATACATGGTGATAATGTAATAATTTTAGTAATAATTAAGCTATATTGGGTAATTTTTGCACGCCAAACAGCATACTGAATATTTACATGTTAAATCATTCCTTTTATGAAATTTTAACAATGAAAAAGACATAATAGCATGATTCTATGAAGAATCTGCTAAGATAAAGAATCCTAGGCCAGGAACTGTGGCTCAGCACACTGGGATGCCAAGAGGGAGAATAGCTTGAGGCCAGGAGTTTGAGACCAGCCTGGGCAGAACAGCCTAGTTTCTACAAAACAACACAGTCTCTACAAAAATAAAAATAAAATACATAAATAATCCTCTACTCAATAACAGAGTTCATTTGCCCAAAGATACCTATTTGGTAACTGAACATTTCTAATGATACTATGAATTTCAAAACTATTATTATTAGGTTGAAATGTTAGTGTATGAAACAGAAATCATACCTATCAATCAGTATTTGATAAATATTTATCTTCTACATTTATTTTCTTTAATAATGTACATTGGTCACTATTCCTGTTTATTATTACACCTTTATCTTCTTTACAGTCCCAATCATAGCCTTTCTGTCTCCACTTATCATAAATTCAGTTTGAATCTTCCAGTTCTCCAAATAGACATAATGGCTATCTTTCTGTTTCTAACACTTTTATAATAGTTCAAGTTACTCTCTCTATTCAAGATCCAGTGGTACCAAAGCATTAAGTGCTGAGCATGCAAGGACAGTAAGACACACACAGTTCCACCTTTATGGAATTTATGATGTAATGCCACATAAATTAAACAATCAACTCTAATATTAGCCATATGCATTTAGCATGACAACAGGATGCTTTGGAAACACATAAAGGATACATACCCAAAAAATGGAAGGTTTCTTAGGGAAAGTGATATGGAAACTGAAGGACAATTAGCAATCAGCTGGGCAATAATGGAGCATGATGTTCTAGGCAGAGGGAAAAATATGTGTGAAGCACTAGGTCAATGAGTGTAGGGTAATGTAATTCAGAATATGTGATGCAGAAAGTAAGAGGTAAGGCTGGAGTTATGCATATTCTTGATAGTAAAGAAACTTGAGAGCATTAATAAAGAATATAAAAATTTTTTGCTTTTTGATGTGGTAACAATTCTTCAGCAGCTTTGTAACCAGCAGACTCAGTGGAGTATCAAATATAGGGAGAGGATCCATGCTGACAGGGAATGAGGGGTGAAATAGAAATGAGGAAATAGAAACAGGGATTTTCCCTGTGACTGCAAGATATTTATTTGGAAATTTTATGATCCTACTGTTAATCTTACCACTGGATTAGATTTATAATAAGGATATCTTTCTGCTCTTTCTCCTTCTATACTTTCTTCTCCTGCTGATGCTACTGTTACTACTACAACTGTGATAGACACCTTTTTTAAAGTACTTTAGAGGAACAAAACAGATGAATTAACTCATTGGTTCTCACAAACTGGTGATTTACCAAGATCACTCTGGCTTAAGAGTAGACCACTTATTAGAAGAGATAAAACCAGAGATGGATAAAACAGTTAAGAAGCTGTTGTTATCCAACTGAAAGAAGACAGCAGCTTGAGAGGAACACTGAATATAAGAAGTGGGCAATTGAAGAGATGGTTTACATGAATAGATCCAAAAATGTCATGGTGACTAATTGAGGCAATATGAAGGAAGTGAGAGAAGACAAGGTTATAGTTTATGATATTGCCTGATTGTCATTGACAAAAATAGCAAAATAGAAGTATTTTCCTCCCTTTGTTTGAGGCAGGGTACGGATACAATGATGAATTCAATTTTGAATGTGTCAAATTTGAAATGTTATGAGATATCTAAAGAAGATGTCCAGTAATCAGCTTACTATACAAACCTAGAGCTCAGGAGACTTAAATACAGAAGTGGATATAGGAGATTTCCCAGGGGAGAAAGTGTAGTTTTATCAGAAAAGAAGGCTTGTAGCTTGGAAGGAGTAGGATCTGGATAATTATCAATATGTAGGGAATGGGCAGAAGAAAATGAGGTAATAAGCAACCCCCCAAAACAGAATGTTTCAAGATAAAGGAGGAAAACCAGAAGAAACCAATACAACTAAAGCTAAGCTACAAACAACTTTTCAAAGGAGGGAGTGGTCAAATGGTCAAATGCTATAGGGAAGGTAGATACAATTAGAAAGTATTGGCTTTAAATGTAACAACAAATGTGATTATTCTTTGATAGATTTTAACATAGCATTATTTGCAAATGACAGTGGAGTGGTGAGATGGTGGGAGAAGAATCCATGTTTCCGTGGGTTAGTCCCATGAAAGGGAGGAAAAGGAATAGAAACAATAGGAATATAAGTTCCTACAAGTAGATTGACTGTGAAAGAGTGGAGAGAACTGGTAGTACTTAGCCTATGATTAATATTCAGTAAATTATTAGTGGAAAAATGGCAAGAAAAGGCATGTGCTACTTAAACTTATAATATATTTTGATCTTCTTCACTGTTCCTTTACTTGTTGGCAAGGCTTCTCAACTTACCTCTTGGCACAGTGTACATTGCATAAGAAACTACTCAGAATTTCAGATTGACACTTGCCTTCAATTGTTTATGAAGGAACCAGACAGTAAGTTCCTTAGTGATTTCAGTCATGCATGGAAATTCTACCAAAGTTATCTGTACAAGTAAGAAGTCTGTTATCAGGAAATCACATTGTATTCCAAAAGCATGCCTTTTCTGGCCACTGTATTGTAATACGAGATATTTTGTAGGCCTGAAAGCAATTTTCATACTAAGATGTTGAGTGTACACCATGCAGCCACATGAAACTAGGTATTTTACGTAGTATTACATTTTAATTCTCATATCAACGATGTTGACTGGTATCACATCCCTTATCTAAAACACCATAATATGTTTTAGATGAGGAAACCAAGTATCATGCCTAGGGTTCCATATAAATTGCAGAACCATAATTTGTACTTAGGTACATATAGTGAGGCAGGATGTTAAAGGAAGAAAAGTGAAATAAAAATTAAAAGAAAAAAATAAAACAAGCTGTTTGTGTTAGGCAGACTCATTTCAAAGGCAGTAACAGGCAAAGTTTTGATAATGTTATCTAGGGCCAGAGTTCAAAGAGATGTGTTCTGAAGACTCTCCCAGCATGCCTGCAACATAGAGATGTGAGGAGATAAGTTCTATCTTTCCTTTAGTGTAAGTGAACTTCTACCTCAAATTCCATCCTGTCTGCTATGTAATTATATCTTGCTCCTTGCTCTGTAGGTTTTATGAGGTCCTGTTTTCCCTATAGTTAATGATTGTAGGTTCCTGCTTTTTCATCTAAGCAGTATAGCAAAGGTCACTAGACATGCCTGAGCAGGTCTAGCTTACAGCCAGCTGGACGCCATGGTCGGGGGTGGCAAGATGAGTCTTTGTGAAACTCCTCTGAACTTTGAACTAACTCAGATTAACGACCATCTGGGCTGCATAGTAAGGGATATACTAAACCTGAGTTATGAACCTGGCATAGCCTGATTAACTGCCTTTGTCTTGCTTCTGTACATTCGTTTTCACACCACTTAGGAGTAGATATATGAGGAAGACCTTGTCTTTGTTTGGGGCCCAGTCTTTGGACATTGAGTCCGCTGTGTCTGAATGCACTCAATAAAGATTCTCCTGCTTTACCCAGAGGCCTCTCTTGCCCTCCCGATTTTTCCACAACATTTCTGGTGAGCCAGCCAGGAGGGAGAGATGATAGATTGGCTGTCTCCTTTGCCTGTGGGTCTGGGGCTTCCAGCCACAGGAGATCAGTTACCCCAGGTGTGCCACCAGGAGAACCTCAACCTGACGGGGAGATTGGCTCTCCCGCATCCCCAGTACCCCTCCCCTAACAGCACAATGGAACCTGGAAGGGGTTACAGGAGGATCCCAGAAGCAGTGCTACTGAACAGCAGTGCTACTGTAAGGTTTTGGGGCCCAAAGCAGGACGTGTCTCATAAGGACAGAAGAGGAGCCTGATCACCTCCCAGGGTATAACTACTAATTCGACCCAGAGGGGCTGGAGAAGGCAAGAGTGGCTTGCCAAGTTGGATGAAACTTAGACCCCAACCGACATGGTATATGAGAGAGGCTCGCTAAGTCAGTTAGAAAAGGGAACTGGGAGAGGGGAAGTGTGTGAAACTGTGTGAGAGATGGTTTCGGGAGGGACTAACGCAGGAAGTAATGTAGGGAGGCACAGATCTTAGTGTGGACTGTGTGCTCTGAGCAAAGTGTGCTCTGAGCCCAAAGACCTGGGCTAGTAGCAGTCCACATCTGGCGAATAGGAGCTGCCACCTGGCTGCAGCATCTGTGGTGGGAATAAAGACCTCTCTTAGCTAGGCAGCGTCTGAAAACTCCCGTAATAGGAGATGGTCTGGTCAGTCCGAAATGAAAGTCAGAGTGAGTGCACGTCCTAAAGGGAGGAAATGGGGGAAAGTCGTTGAAACCCACTCCATTGGAATGTAAGTTAAATAATTTTAAGAAAGTTTTTTTAGGGGTTTATGGAATTAAGTTGACCCCCCAAAGGCTGAGAATGCTCTGTGAATTAGAATAGCCCTCTTTTGGTGTCGGTTGGCTGGCCGAGGGTATTATAGATAGGGAGACAATTGACTGGGCATTTAAGGTGGTGACCAGGGTCAGGAGACAGCAAGAGTACCCATACCAATTACCCTGTATCGATTAATGGCTCAATATTATACAAAACCGACCAGCATGGTTGCAACCCTGTTTGGCAGCATATTGTAAGACACTTGTGGCCCTAGCAGTCGAACCCAAAATGAAAGTAAAATCGGCCATGCCAGCAGCTGCAGAGAAAGAGAAGAAGCTATAGGAAGGGCAAGGTAAACCAATTTTACAGGCACCTCAGAACAGAGTTTCCTCCTCCTCCTCATATTCCAACCTACCCCCCTTTACCGAGACCAACTGCTCTTGCTGCTGGTTCATCTGTGAGGCCAACTGCCCCAGCTGCCCAAGAGGAGTTAAATCTGTGCAGGTACACGCCCCAGCCTCACCTGAGAAGGAGGAATCAGAGCTACAGAAAGTTAGGGTGGAAAGCCCGGAAAGTCAGGTAGGCTGTCTCAGGTCTGACTGTGTCCCAGTCATGCAAATGACTCTCTGGGAAATGAGAGGACCTGTCTATTATCATGAGCATGGGAGAGAGCGAGATTTTGTTTTCCAACCCTTTTCAACCACTGATCTCCTGAACTGGAAGCATCACACTCCCTCCTATACAGAGAAGCCACAGGCTCTTATAGACTTGACGCGATCCATTTTTCAGACACGCAATCCAACCTGGCCAGATTGCAAACAGCTTCTTCTGACACTAATAGGCAGGAGCGCCAGAGAGTAACACAGGCAGCCCTCCAGTGGCTAGAAGTGAATACTCCTACAGACACAGTTAATGTCCAGGCATATGTGCAGGGCCAGTTCCCTGAAACAGACCCCAACTGAGACCCGAGTGACACAACCCAGTTGCAGCATCGGCAGTGGTACCTAGAGGCAATCCCGCATGGGCTAAACAACAGTGGGCGAAAAGCAGTCAGTATAGGAAATATCTCAGTGGTGCTCCAAGGAGCAGATGAAAGCCCAAGTCAGTTTTATGAAAGACTTTGTAAGGCATTTCGGTTGTACACCCCGTTCAACCCTGGGCTACTGAGAATCAGCATATGGTAAATATATCATTTGTAAGGCAGGCCCAGGGCCATATTAGGTGAAAATTGCAGAAGATGGAAGGTTTCATGGTCATGAATGCTACTCAGCTTATTGAGGTAGCCACCAAGGTGTACATTAACCGAGATCAGGAGGCAAAGAGGGAGGCTCATTGAAGGCTTAAGAAAAAGGCTGATTGCTGACAGCAGCCCTTACTGTAAGGGAAGCTGGCTTTGCAAGAGACACAGACGTGGGCGTGGAAGAGGTCAGACTGGACGGGGATTTGAGAGTCAGCTGAGACTAGAAAGAGATTAATGTGCCGGTGCAAAAGGAAAGGACACTGTAAAGACAAGTGTCCAGAGAATGATAACAAGGAGAATGGTCAGGGCCGTGGTATGGGAAGGCCACCAGCAGGGGGCTACTGCACCCAGGACGATCCAGACACCCATCTGATTGGACTGGCAGGGGCGGAGGGATATGAGGACTAGGACTGACCCAGCTCCATCTCTTTGGGCCTCCAGGAGCCTATGGTCACATTGTAAGTAGGGGGCAGTTGATGGACTTTATGATAGATACCAGGGCTGAGCACTCAGTAATGACCCGACTTATAGGGCTACTATCCAAGAACTGTGCAACTATTGTAGGAGCCACTGGAGTCTCAGAAAAGGGGCCTTTCTGTCAGTCAAAGGGGTGTGTTATAGAAGGACTAGAAGTCCAACATGAATTCCTATACCTGCCAAATTATCCAGTTCCTTTGCTTGGAAGAGAGCTACTTCAAAACCTGTAGGCAGAGAGTACCTTTGGGCCGCAAGGGAATGTAACTTTAAACCTAGCGCGGCCAGAGGCTGTGGTGTTAACCCTTACTGCCCTGCAAGCTGAGGAATGGAGGCTATATGCAGAAAAGACCCCGGAACCAGGGGTAAATGAAACGCACATGTTACTTACTAAAATTCCCAGAGTTTGAGCTGAAAGTAACCTGCCTGGACTGGCAGTAAATCAGGCACCAATTGTAGTGGAGTTAAAACCGGGAGCAACTCTGGTTTGGGTCCGTCAGTACCCACTACTCCCCGAGGCCATACGAGGAATCCACAAACACTTAGAGCGGCTTCATAAGCATGGAATCACAGTCAAATGCTAGTCACCATGGAACACCCCTCTCTTGCCAGTGTGGAAGCCGTCTGGTGCATATAGGCTAGTGCAGGATTTGTGTGCAGTAAACCAAGCTACAGTGACCATCTACCCAGTGGTGCCAAACCCGTATACTTTAATGGGACATATTCCAGCAAGTGCCACTTGGTTTACAGTCTTAGATTTAAAGGATGCATTTTTCTGTCTCCAGTTGGCACCGATTTGTCAGCCTATTTTTGCTTTTCAGTGGGGTGAATCACAGTACACTTGGACAAGACTCCCACAAGATTTAAGAAGTCTCCCACAATATTTGAAGACGCACTGGCCTCAGACCTTAAAGCATACACCCTACCAAGCAGTGACTGTGTCTGGCTCCAGTACATTGATGATCTCCTTCTAGCAGCCCCAACTGAAGAGGACTGCTTCCAGGGGATCCAGCACCTCCCCCACCTGTTACGGAAGGCAGGATATAAAGTGTCAGGGAATAGGCTCAAATCTGCTCTGAAAGTGTCCAGTGTTTAGGCTTCTATATAAACCAAGGGAAAAGATGGCTCGGTAGCCAATGGAAGCAGGCTTTTTGTGCACTTCCTACTCCAACCACCGGGTGACAAATAAGAGGGTTCCCAGGGGCAGCAGGATTCTGCTGCATCTGGATCCCAAATTTCTCACTCGTGGCTAAGCCATTATATGAAGCCACAAAGTGGGGAAAAAAGGAGTCCCACCTCTGGGAGGCACACCAGGAAAAGACCTTTAAAGAAATCAAAGGAGTCTTGACGCCTTGACTCAGGCCCCAGCTTTAGAACTGCCACATCTTACTAAGCCTTTATCTATATCTATATCTATATCTATATCTCTATCTATCTATCTATCTATCTATCTATCTATCTATCTATCTGCCTATCTATATCTCCATGAGTGAAAAGGAATGGCTGCAGGGGTCCTAACTCAAGTCATAGGGTCAAGGTACTGCCCAGTGGCATACTTATCCAGGCAATTAGATTCTGCGGCACTTGGATGGCTTCCTTGTTTTAAGGCATTAGCTGCCACTGCTCTTCTGGCACACAAAGCTAATAAACTGACTTTGGGACAGCAAATGACAATCCAGGTACCGCACACAGATGTAACTTTGATGGACCAAAGGGGGCACCACTGGTTATCAAATCTGAGAATGACTTGATACCAAGGGCTCTTATGTGAAAATGCCTGAATAACTTTAGAGACTGTGAATACCCTAAACCCAGCTACCTTGCTCCCCAATGAGTCAGTGCGAGGAAGCGCCCTTCATTGCTGTGTGGATGTGGTAGACGAAGTGTTCTCAAGCCAGAGTGATTTGACAGATCTGACCCTCAGGGACCCGGACACTGAATATTTTACTAATGAGAGCAACTTCATTCCTGGCGGGCTGGGGGAGTGGTCCGCTGAGAGGGGTATGCAGTACTGACTTTGGACTCAGTAGTAGAGGCACAGCCTTTGCCTACAGGAACTTCCGCTCAGAAAGCAGAGCTAATAGCTCTGATAAGGGCTCTCTGGCTAGCAAAAGACCAAAAGGCAAATATTTACACAGACTCTAAATATGCTTTTGCCACTTTGCATGTTCATGGGGCTATTTACAAAGAAAGAGGACTTTCAACTGCTGGAGGAAAAGTTAAAGGAAGAAATTCTACAGTTCTTGGACAATGTATGGGCCACAAAGCAGGTGGCAGTGATGCACTGTAGGTGGTACCAGAGGGCAGGAACATCAGAGGCTAAAGGAAACAGAAAGGCAGACAAAGAGGCAAAGCGGGCTGCAATGATGACTCCACCTTCTAAAGAGGAAGCCTTAACTATGTCTCTCCTTCCAGAGATTCCCCTCCCAGAGACCCCAAGCTCCACTCCAAATGAAAGAGCTTGGTTTGCCCAGGAAAATGGAAGCTACATGGAAGGACGATGGTGAAAATTCTCTGATGGGAGACCAGCTGTACCTGAAATAGTGGCCCAGATAACGACCATCTGGGCTGCATGGTAAGGGATATACTAAACCTGAGTTATGAGCCTGGCATAGCCTGCTTAACTGCCTTCGTCTTGCTTCTGTACACTTATTTTCGTGTCACTTAGGAGTAGGTATATAAGCAAAACCTTGTCTTTGTTCGGAGCCCAGTCTTTGGACATTGAGTCTGCTGCGTCTGAGTGCACTCAATAAAGATTCTCCTGCTTTACCCCGAGGTCTCTCTTGCCCTTTTGATTTTTCCACAACAACAGCATCAAAGCAACTGCTGTATTTCCTCATACCACATCACAATTCCACAAGGAATTATGGATATACTCAGCATGGCCTTTCAGGGCTATTTTATTGTAAAAAGTAAAATAAATGTTATCCTCTGCTCTATATTAATTTTGCAGGACCTTTTTTTCACTTTTTCCTTTATTTGTGCAATACATATTCTTCTGAACATCTGCCATGTACAGCAGTTCTCTACGGCAGATACAATGGTGGGGGGAAAGCTAAATCAGAAATGGATTCCACATTCAAATAACTTAGGGTCTAGAAAGAAGACAAACAATGTAATTAAGTCACCATAAAACAAGATGGGGATGAATAAAAGTGATTGTAGACAGTAAACACCATAACAAAGTAGTGAAAACCTTACAGTACAGAGCCTAGAGTAATTCTTGACTCCTTTTTTGTTCTTTTTCTATAGACAGGGTCCAGGTTGGCTTGGTCACAATTCACTGTAACCTGAAACTTTTGTGCTGAAATGATCTTCCCACCTCAGCCTCTCAGTCTCCCAAGTAGCCATCACACTCGGCTAATGTTTTAGTATTTTGTGTAGAGATGGGATCTTGCTATGTTGCCCAGGCTGGTCTAGAACTCCTGGCCTCAAGCTATCCTCCTGCCTTGGATTCCCAAAGTGCTGAGATTACACGTGTGAGCCACCAATGGCTGCTTTCTTTACTATTCCTGCAAACTAGGCAAATAGTTTAACTTAGAGCCTCAGTATCTTTACCTGTGAAATGGTAATAATAGTACGTACCTTAAAGTTGGTGTTGAATTGAATGAATAAGTTACCCTGATCTGTTTCATTGTCTACCAACAACAGAATTGTTGAGGGAATTAGTTATATTACATTAATTACACAAGATCTAATTGATATTAGTTTAATAAAAAGTAATATATAAATGTTTGTTCTTTTCCACTGCTATAGCTAGATTAATATTGATCCAGAGCATAGAAAGACCATTTTTTTGCTTTTCCAAGTTATTCAATCTGGATAGTTCACAAGCGAACAACTATACATAATTAACAACAGCTTAACGATTACAACTATATAGTTCTGATGTATCAGTTATAATATCTGTTGATTTAATTATCGAACCTCAATGTAATGGTTATGAGCTTTTAATATTTCTTTCCCATTTACCCCCAAAGCTTTAAATTATATTTCTTTTATATGACAGGAAATAGGAAATGGAAACTAAGAGATTAGAATTAAAACATGTTTACTGTCATAGCTTTAATATATCCATGGTTACATTGTTTAATACACACTTAAAAGTAGCCAGGGACAGCTGGGTAGCCTGAGGTTCCCATGCTAGGAATGAGAGCATCTTGCTGAGACTTGGAGGTTAGGGACACACAAATGAAAGTATCTGTCAGGATGGAATGATCTAGGTATGATGGCCATAGATCTTCACTTATAGAGAAACTGTCTTCTGTATTAACTGACAGGAGAAAAGTGAAGAAAAGCAAAGAATATTCAAATGACAGATAATTTGGCTACATAAGGGACAAATAGTCCTAACTTCAAATCTAACCCTTTCATATCTATGTCTTAATGTTGCTCCATGTTGTTTTATGCCAATCAAATTTGATAATATGAATTAAGAATTTTTATAAGGTATAGTGTATGGAAAAATAATACAGCCTTATTCTTAGGTATCAACAGACTATCAAACAAACAAACAGTAATCATAAGATATGAAATTGGGTTATTTGTTACAGTGATAAACTGCTGAACATTGTGTGAAAAATGTGGGATAGTTTTGCATTAATTTTAAGTTTTTATAAATTATGTAAACATTGAGATTTATAAAAGTGAAACTGTTTTAAGTGGTGATATTATGTTGGAATTTTCTAGCAATAAATGGGTGTTTTGTTCAACTCTTCATTTGTTTCTTGTTTCTGCTCTTGTGATTCATTAAAGCGTATAATTTAGTAATCAAAGAACATTAATTTTACTTAAATTTGTATAATGTTAGACTGGTGATCATTAAAAAGTCAGGAAACAACAGATGCTGGAGAGGATGTGGAGAAATAGGAACACTTTCACGCTATTGGTGGAAGTGTAAATTAGTTCAAACACTGTGGAAGACAGTGTGGTGATTCCTCAAGGATCTACAACTAGAAATTGCATTTGACACAGCAATCCCATTACTGAGTGTACACCGAGAGGATTATAAACCATTCTACCAGAAAGGCATGTGCACATGTATGTTTACTGTGACACTTCTCACAACAGCAAAGAGTTGGAACGAACCCAAATGCCCATCGATGATAGATTGGATAAAGAAAATGTGGCACATATACATCATGGGATACTATGCAGACATAAAAAAGCATGAGTACATGTCCTTTGCAGGGACATGGATGAAGCTGGAAACCATCATTCTCAGCAAACTAACACAAGAACAGAAAACCAAACACCACATGTTCTCACTCATAATTGGGAGCTGGACAATGAGAACACATGGACACAGGGAGGGCAACATTGCACTGGGACTGGTTGGTGGCAGAGGGGTGATGGGGGAGGAATAGCATTAGGAGAAATACCTAATGTAGATGATGGATTGATGGGTGCAGCAAACCACTATGGCACACGTATACCTAGGTAACAAACCTGTATGTTTTGCACATGTGCCCCAGAATTTAAAGTATAATAATAATTTTAAAAAAGGCTTAGTAAAAAAGCAAAAAAAAAAAAAAAGAAGAAGAAAGAAAAAAAAAACTGAAGTGATCATTTTATACATTTCTCATATTATTTTAGACAAGTAAAATATGGCTCAGCATTATGAGATATGTATCTCAGGGTCACACTGCTGGTTTGTGGAAGAACTGGACCCAAATGCCTCTTTTCAGGCTCTCAATCTTATGCCTAGAAGAGCCCCAGAAATTAACAGCGTTCCAATTATTAAAATATTTTAGATTTTACATATTTAAAAAGGAGTTAATAAAACCTGTCCTATGTCAAGGATCTGTTGAATATAAAAATATCACTTTTTAGGAGAATAATGAATTGACTATTATGACTTTAGTATTCACTTTTTTTATGGTTAATACGCATAATATCTTTAGGTACAATATTGGCTTATTTTAACACATTAATGGATATGCGTGTCAATAGTTTTGTTCAGGTTAACGTAGACTAACCTTGACTATTATCAACATGTGGCATGTTGCATTGTTCTTAGGGTCTTATAATTATCCTCCAGAAGACATTATATTTCAAGGGACATGTTCAGAGAAGTAAACAAAGAAGAGGTCTAAGGGAAACAATAATCTTCTTTCAACATTTCCTAAGCTTTCAACAACTCAATTTTTTTCACATATTAAGTTATATACCACTCAAGGGTACTATCATTTTAATAAATTTTTGGCTCTGATTCTTCTTCAGAGAATACTCATTAAAAGCTCTCAGGAATTTAAAGGTAAGTTTAATTTGACTACATTTCTTCCATACATAATTTGGTTGTGAGTGTTTTAGGAATAATCATGCTAATCTAGAATATTGAACTCATATACAAAATTTAAATCGGATTCAGGAAATATTAAAACATGTTGATTTGATTTTTCCGCTTCAAAGTGCGCTCCATAATCACCATATATTGACAAATCACATATTTTAGAAGTTACAAAGAACTGTATATAAATCAAATTAAAATGTATTTCCTAATGGTTTTCACACATGAAACAAGGTTCAAAATGTGTAATTTATCCCATCAGAAATGGTTGCAAATTAAATTTTACATTTTATATTCTCAGGTAAAATATGTGAGTACTAAAGGAAGAAAATATTATTAGAACAAATTAGCAGTGTGATTCAGCTTTTCTAAGTTATTTCATCTGCTATTTAGTATAAACCTCACATATGAGTATACACTCTCATATATTTAAAATATACTTCATTGCGTGGATATTGAGCCAATTATGATACTGTTTCCCTATCTTTTCAATCTAGAATACTCTTCTGTATCTTCATTTAAGCAAACTTCATGGTCAAAAGTCTTTATTAGAGCTTTGTCAACCACCTCACCATAGTTTGGCACATCTTTTATGTAACCTTGTATTTTTTTGTCTTTTCAATGTTTATAAGACAGTATAGAATAGTGATTAAGATTGCAGGCCTTGGAGTCAAACTATCTGGGTTCCAATCCAATCTACTCTGCCACTTTTTGACAGAGTAGCCTTAAAATTGGATTATAAAACTAAACTTAGTAGATTTTTGAGTGAAGATTAAAAACATAATATATGTACTGTTGTGTTTGTTTTCAATAATCATTTAGAATATCATAATTTCATTTTGAGTGGGACTATGTCTATTTTTTTTTTTTTTTAATTTGGTCTTGAGATCTCTCTCAGGAGAATGGCTATAAATTTTTGCCATGCCCTGTTGGGGCTCCAGAGTACTTGGATATAGATATTTATAATGTGCTTTTCACATTATATTTCTTTATTCTGGTGGACAATCTACTGCTTAAGGAGCTGACCTGAGACCATGTGTCTCTCTCATAGGACATTTGTTTATACTGGCAGACAACCCTGTGGCTCTTATCTGTTCAATATCAAGTTTATTCTTACCAAGATAACCATTATCTGTGAGAGCTCTGACTAGAAAAGAAGTCAGACTTGGATGTGTCAGTCAGATAGACACAGAGGAGGCAACTCAACAAAACACATAAAATAACTGAAGTAGTTTATTACTCACAGATCCAAAGAGAAGAGGGCAGTATGCCACACAGCACCAGAAGGAAGGAAGAAGCTGTCCAGGACACTTGTGCTCAGTCTGCAAGTAGGGAGCAAGAGACAGAGAGAGAGGGAGTTGTGGCCAAATCCTTTAGTAGGGTTCAGAGATTTACCCAAGCCGGCTTCCCACAGGAAGTTTTAATTGGTGGGTTCATGGCAAGCAAGAGCAAGTTCCATGTGCACACTGTGACTGAGAGAGGGTCCTTGCAGTGTTTCTGTGCAGTCCATGTAGGGTGTGGACATTAGTAGGGTGAGTAAGTAGGTCGTCTCTTGCTGTCCCATAGGGACGTGGTCACCACACTGAGGGACTGAGAGGGGGCAGAGAATTGGAAACTGTGTCAAGGGTGCCTACTGCTTCTGATATGATAAAGTATGGCTTATGTTCAAAATGGACACAGAGGAAACATAAAATTATAAGAATTCACTATGCCTACTAATACTTCTCAGTATATCCTAAAGTGGTAACTTGATGATCAAAATTATTATACAATAGTAAACATAAATAACTTAATTCCTGATTGTTTTGCCTAGTGTATTAGAGAAATTCCACTTCATTTCAATATACATTTATTTACCTTAAGTATAGATCTTGAAATTAGAAAGTCAAATATATGTCCCAATCCTAAGACAAGAAATCTAAACTCTAATTGGAGAAACAGATTAAATAAGTTATAATAACACAGTGGAATATATGAAATAATAGCATCATATTCAAGATATGGAAATGGAGAAAAGAGAATAACTCATTTTGTCTGTGGACCACTGGAAAGACTATTCAGAGGATGTGACTTGTAAAAGACTTTTGAGAAATGAATAGGAGTTTTCTAGATAAACAAAGAAATGAAGAGTCTAAGATTGAAAACGAGACATGCAAGTGCAACAGCTTAGTGTGAGGGGGATGGATTTATGCTTAAATATATATATATATATATAACTATTGTGTGTGTGTGTGTATATATATATAACAATTATATATGTGTGTGTGTATGAGTATATATATATATATATAGCCGCCTTGCTGAAGGCTAAAGCCTAAGTGTGCTAGAGGGAAACAGAGGGAAAGTCAGAGAAGTTTAAATGTAAAATCCATGATAAAGATCTTTAAACCTTATCATTTAGATGATGGTGTTGTGATCAGGTTTTAGGAAGATCTCATTGATCTCAATCAATGGGGAAGGGGAGGAACTAAGCTTGAGAATAGCAAGACTAATTTTAAGACCTTTGCCAGAGTACTAGATAGATAATAGTAAGGAAATAAATTAAGGCAGGTTATCTTTGGCAATAATAATGGTAATATTAAAAATGGCTATCATTTATTATGTTTTATCAATATAGACACTGAACCCATTATCTTATTTCTTCATCACAAGACCTCTATAAAGTAAATTATTACTTCCATTTTAAGATTAGGGAATTGAAATCTAGGTTAATGATTTGTCTAGAATCACATTTTTTGGCAGACCTAACATACGAACTCTGAATCTAGAGAACATATAGTCTTAACCACGAAGCCAGTTCATGAAGAAAAGTTGCTATTCTGAAAGATACTTAGAAGATAAAACAACTAGATTTGTGAGTTAATTGAATATTCAAGATTCTAAAATTATTTCCATATTTCTGAGTTGAACAATAGGGTAAATATTGTTACAGTAAAATATTAAGTACACAGGAATCTGGGACAAGAACTGGTTCAGTGGAGAATAAGCCTAATGGGTTAAATTTATGTTATTGAATTTGAAATGCCCAGGGAATCTCCAGAGGGCAAGAGTAGCTGGCTCCATAGGTCTGGAACTCAGGCCATAAAATAAAACTAAAGATAAATCTACATTCTTGAGGCATCAGCTTATAGATGGTTGTTAAACCATGGGGAAGTGTGCAAAGTAAGATAAAAGAGCCAAGTATGGAGCTCTAAGGAAAAATAACATTTCTGGCCTAAATAAAATAGAAATACTCCTTTGGGAAATTGAGAATGCAGTAACATGGAAATCAAGAGAAGAGAGTTCCAAGGAAAATACGTGGTCAAAAATATCAAATACCATATAAAAATAAAGACACATATGGATTTTACTGTTTATACTGTGTTTCAACATTGAAAGGGCACAGGGAGTTTATGAGAAAAATCACATTTCTTTATTTACATTCATCACCTCTTAACCTTTCTCACATTTCCTTACTGGTTAAATCTTATTGTTTCTCCATTGACAACCTTAAGTAGCCCTTAGAAGCCCAAAATTCACAACTGTCCACAATGAAAACAATTTTTTAATCACATCCACTAGAAAGCAAATTTTATGTAGGCAAAATCTTTTCTGTCTTACGCCAGAGCAATCGTTGGAACATAGTTGGCACTTACTTAATAGATATTATTAAAGTTATCAATGAATGAATGAGCTACTAACCCCTAAACATGTAGTAAGCTCCAGTCAATATGACCTACTCACTCTACACTGGACATTTTTTTCACACTTTTCTTCTCCTTTGTCTTTGTTCATGCATTGCACACTTACATGAAAGATCGTAGTGTCTATGCTCCGTAAATTCCTACCAATCTCTGACACCTGATCTCAAATGCTTATCACAATTCTTCAGGTTTCTCATAGTGTCCCCAATTAGATGCTCTCCTCTGAATTTTTATCATTGTATCATTCTATTTTGTGAGACTTAAATCCATTTAGCTTTGGCATATAAACATTTTTATTTTTAAGAATTGCACATTTGTTGAGATCAGATCTTACAAAAATAAGCAATAATTGTGTATGCATTCCACATGGTAGGTGCTTCAATAACTATTGACCATAATACATAGGAAATTATATTTAAAGCTTTCAATGAAATGAATGTACTGATCAGTGTGTCTTATATATATTTATGCACACTTTAATATGTAATTGCAATATAAATATACTGTGATATGATCTCTTGAAAAATCACCTGATACATTCGACTATATTTCGTCTGTTGGGTTTAGATTTTTTTAGCATCATAATGTAGATCATAACCAGACTTTCGTTTTGGCTAACCCACGATTTAGAGTTCAAAAATAGTCACAAATTCATAGAAAAATAGATTTGGAAGGGCTCTCAGTCAGAGTATATTTCAATCTCTTATTCTGTAATGAAGAAATTGAGAAGTAAGAGGTTTTTTTCACGTTTCTTTCCCCTTTCTTTAGCTCTTACACAAGGTATTCATTATCTCTCTGAGACTTCACATACCTTAAACTTGTTTCTTTAACCTTATTTTTTTGTCATTAATTTCTTTGCTAGATGCTGCCCCACCCCAATGCACATTTTCTCTCACACTTGTTGTCTGTTATAGATAATTTAGATAGAATAATTCATTGGTCCACCTATAATTTAAGGGAGGGAAGTATTGATTAGGCCACCCTTGATTTTATAGTTAAGAAGATCCGTGCAGCTAGAGAATTTGTTTAAGTTCCCACTGCAATGAATTGACGTTGTTCCCAGACCAAACTGAGGGTCGGGGTGCTTATTCTTGTGGCCCAATAACGAGATGCAGATAAACTGAGAGAGAAGGGAGCTTTTATTTCTGTAACTGATTACAGGGAGAAGACCTGGAAATTATTGCCAGATTGACTCAAAGTCATAGTTTTTCCAGAGCTTATACACCTTCTAAGCTATATGTCTACAGGTAAGTGTGCATTTATCTCAAGGCGTAAGTGATTAACTTCTTTTAATCTGTAACTAAGATCTGAGTCCTGAGGCCATTCTTTTGCAGTCTCAGTAAATTTACTTAATCTAAATGAGTCCTGGTGCTGGGGTGATTACCCTTGTCCCTTGCTAAATCATGGAGATTCAGGGAGTTCCTTCAGACCCCCAATAAACTTGTTTGTGGAGGCCTGAGGGGTTTCTTCGGACCCCCAATAAAGCTTGTTTAATCTTAAATGGGTCCTGTTAAGAATTCCTTCCTTATCTTGTCATGCTTCAAGGCCCAGGAAAGGCCTAGCCAAAACTCTTGGTGAGCTTTTGTTACATTCCAGCCTTTGTATAAGGGTACTGCCTCTATGAGCTTTTAATATCTAAATTAACCACCCAGTCAGTGCTGAAGCAGGTGTGATGGAGGCCTGTGTTAGCAAGACCTGCCTGACACAATGGCACTGCAATTAAGATACTTTTCTCCTGACTCCAAAGTTCAGTAAATTTATTATATATCTCAGCAAATTTTGCCTGAGGAAATGCTATAAAAGTCATTTCACAAATAAAAAGTGCTAGCCTTACTTAATAAATGAACAGTACAAAACCCATAGTATTAAAATCTAATGCTGCTGGATCTAGAGTAACGATAATACTACTAAAATATTTAACTATTGTTTGATTTAATTGATACTACACTTTGGTCAAAGTCTAGTTTCCTCAAAAGGGACAATGAGCAGCGTGTCTTCAGAAGGGAGTTAGTGGATGTTCAGGGGATTCCCCTTTTCTGGAGCATTGCTGAAGAGTGGTTTCAAGTAGAATTGTTTGAGGCCCAACCAGATGATATTCTTATCTCTACCTATCCCAAATCTGGTAAGACATTTTCATTTATTTGTACTCAATGATTTGATAGTGATCCATTTGTATAAAACCACTGATCTACAGATTATTAGTCAGGTCTAACTTGAAATTATTAAACACTTTTTTTAGGAAACCCTGTGGTGGTTGCTGAGAGAGTGTCATCTTAAGTTAGACTAATTTACTTCCTATTCTGAAAGGCTAGCAATTGAATAGAGAATATATCTGAGAGAAAAATTAATGCTGTTTTCTTTTTTTCTTTTTAAATTCAAATACAAATTATTAAAACTGTGTATATATATGTTTTGGATACATTAGAATATGTATATTCTGTTATATACACACACATATCAGATGTATTAGAATATATGTATTCTATATATTTTGATATTTAAATATTTTGTTTATACATTTAAACAACTGCTGACTTCAGTATACAATCTTAGAAAAACTTAAGATGACTCATTAAGAATAAACAATTTTTATTTCTCCGTGTCTACTATGACAGAATATTCTGATTTACCCAGTGATAGTTATGCAGAGATATATCACAGATGAGGCTCTTTCTAGCCTTTTGTTCAATTAAATTACTTTAGCCCATAATTAAGCAACTCTTCCATAATTACCAACCCCTCTAAAGTCAACTTTCCTTTATATTCCTATTTAATTTCTTAAAGAAATACATTTCAAATAAATATATTGTGTATGGATTATTTTATATTATGTATAGCAAAATTATCAAAAATATCAAAATTATTTTAAAGTAATGTGTCACAAGTCTCAGGAGGAAAGCCCTGAATTTGATGGATGTTAATCCGTGAAAATTATAAACCTGTATGAGAACAAAGAGCTTCTACTAGGAAGTAAACAATGTACAATACAGACTTCGGTACATGTAAAAAACAAACTTGTTTTGACAAAGCATCTTTATTTTCTTACTACTTACCTTGCTTTCTGAGTAGTTCACCAAACCAAATTATTTAAGACCAAAACCACATTTCATTTTATTGTTCAAATAAAATATTGTTTAGAGAAGGGAAGGCAGTTACTGAGAATGTACATGCCCTTTTGGTTTTGCTATTTTGGGTTATATTCAAAAGAAGAAAACCATTAAGATAACCTTTGAAAGGTACCATTATACAAATAATTCTTCTATAAGATACTAATTGAAGCTAAACTTTTTCTAATATAATAAAAGCTAAATGACTACACATAGATTATTTTTTATTTTCATTTTATTTTTCTCTGTGAACTCTGCAGAGAGGTATACACATATTTTAACATTCTCTTGGGTAGGTATTTGTCATTGTTGTTTCCTTTACACATGGGTGTGAACATGTCTTAAAGTTTGAAAATTATTAATATATTAGTGCCTTATTAATATTTTTATAAAAGATACACGTTAACTATCACCTCACATGAGCTAAACCATGTGCTCTTTTTTTTCCCCAAAGTCCACAAACTTTTTCATTACAAAGCATACAAAATAGCTAAGTTGGTATTTCTTTCAATTAGACTTCAAGGGCCACAATTTAAACCTCCCCAATAAGAGATAAAATAAGTTAACATTGTACTTTGAAATTTAGGTCTCTCTCTCCCTCTCTCTCTTTTAACTCATGAATCATTGCTTAAGCCTAAACCAGATTAAGCAGCAAAATGTTCAAGATTGGTACTGATTTAGCTCATCTGTTTTTTAGTACTAAATCTGTCTGTGATAGGATCGGGGAGATTCCCTAGTACAGGTACTCATGATTTGGGGACAAGAAGGAGGAAGAGTTTTGACCACAAGAAAAGAACAAAAAGGGGTCTAATGGGCTGTAGTATCTGGATCCAATCCAAATGTGTATCTACATATAGATTATTATTTAAAAATGTTGTCGTGTGCACATCTTAATCAAATGATTAACTATTTAACTTAATATTTTAGTTACTGCCTCCTATTATTTAATTAATACCTTTGGGAAAGAGGAAGAAAATGGAAACAGTTAAGGATACTTATTTCCTATGTCTTATATTTCTTTTTTAGCAGTGCCTCAATAACCTGACTGTTGAATGTACAATTAAGTACACCATAGGTAGGTATGATTTAGATACATTTCTCAAATAACTGGTGAGACACAATATCATAATTGTCAGAGTACCTTGATCCACTCTACTCAATCAGAATCTATTGTCTTTTTTTTTTTTTTTTAAATTTTTATTTATTTATTTATTTTTTGTGAGTGGCATGCTGGTCACTGCATGGAAAATTGCCAAGTTCTTTTTCTTTTCCTTCTTTACCCTTTCACCAAATCTAGAACATTTTTACTTGAAATACAATTCAATTCCAATAAACTTTTTGATATTAATAGGAAATTTACAAATTGATAGACTTTGAAGTTGGCTACTTCCTCCACCCATTTTTAATACTTTAATACATTTTTAACTACCCGTGTTTAATACTTTCTGATTTACCTCCTTTTTGAGTCTTATTTGTATGATATTTTAATCAGATTTTACATGCATACAAAACATATATGTATGTTCAAGATAAATCAGAGCCTGGACAACACAGTGAGGCCCCTTTCTTACAAAAAATTAAAAAATTTACCTGGGAGTGATGGGGCACGACTCTAGTCCCAACTACTTAGAAAGCTGAGATGAGAGAATTGCTTGAGTCCAGGAGGCTGACGCTACAGTGAGCCATGATTCTGCCACTGCACTCCGGTCTGGGCAACAGAGTGAGATCCTACGTCAAAAAACAAAAACAAAAGATAGATAAGGATGGTTCCTAGGAAAGGGGAGAAGATAGAAAGGGAGTGGAAAAAAGAGCACATTTTTGTTTTAGATATTGTTACACAACTTCTCTCCATCCACTGATTATCTTAGATACTCTTTTTGACAGAAAAATTTAAAGTTTTGTTAATATTTTCTTTCCTTAGGAACGACCTGGATCAGTGAAATACTGGATTTGATCTTTAACAATGGGGATGCAGAGAAATGCAAACAGGATGCAATATACAAGCGAGTGCCTTTCATGTAACTTATAATTCCTGGATTCACAAATAGTAATTTTTTAAATGTTTCTTTTCACTATAAGAGTAAATTCCCTTATCTTTTTGTGATATCTGGAGGAGTCATGATAGAAAATGACAAGCTTGGACAATTGAATCATAAGCATCTATAATAGGGGAGTCAGAATCTGACTGTGTCAATAATTATATTATACTCTTCCTCCATCCAAGGGTAATATCTTCATAAGAGAAGATTTTAATGTATGTAGCATGTTTTCTTTAAAAGATAGATGGAAGTTTTCAATGTTTAATTATTAGGTGATCATTATATAGACAAACTTCAATGTTTGATTCAATATAGAATCATATATATTACAAGTTATCTCATATTTACAAACTCAAGGAAAAGAGATATGGATATACGATCTTGCATTATGAAATTAGAAAAAAATAGCCATAAGATTCATGGCCTAGTTCAATCTTAGAATTCAAATATGGGAGAGCTGAAAAAGGATTTTAAAATCCTCTAGTGCAATTTTCTCATATCGTAAGTGATAAACAGAAGAATATAAATGAAGAAAAATTCTAGACATTATGACTCTTGACCTGTAGCTCTTTCTGCCTCATCAAGGTGTTCTATCTGAGTATTTTATAGCCACTTATGAAGACAATAGTCTCATGTTGCTCCTAGGCATAATAGAGTCTTCTCGGAGTTTCTCAATTTTTTTATCTCAGTGTAGATTTTAAGAGCATATGAAGTCATATAGCCATTTTAAGCCATATAGTGGGATTTAGAAAGTCTTAGATTATATTGTAAATCATATTTATAATTTCACATTTATATGGTAGTTTGTTAATTTTTTGTGATTGTTGGTGTTGAGCAGTTGAAAAGCAGACAGTCTCCTCGATCAGTGAAAACACACCTGCCTGTTCAACTTCTCCCTTCTTCATTTTGGAAGAAAGACTGTAAGGTAGCAAATTTTAAAGAGAAATAATGCTTATTTGCCTTGTAAATTTTTTTACCTATTATGGAGAAACACAAGGTGAGGGGTTGCAACCTCTAGATAAGTAATTGCAAAATAATAATGTGGCTCTTATATCCCACAGATCAAAGTAACAACAGTAGACACCAATGTTGTAGCTAGGGGTTATACTCAATACCCAAGCACTGAGAACCTGTCAACTTTTCTCAAACATGCCTGTCATTCTCTAAATCCTTTGACTCATTGTCAGTTGCTTTTAAACAACAGATATACAAATAACTCCTGAACTGCTTCTTCATTATTTAGTATGATTGTAGTTTACAAATATGAATTTATAATTGGGTACATTATTATAAGATTTTATATTTAAAAATTTATTTTAAACTTTTTAAAATTTTAACGAAGTGAGTATACCCATGAAATCAGCACCCAGATAAAAAGTAGAATATTACTAGCACCCCAAAAGCTTTGTTCCTGCATACTTCTGGTCAGTAACCCTTATCTTCAAAGATAACCACTGTCCTGAATGTTTTCATAAATTACTTTGCCTTTTTTTTGTCTGTAATTGTAGAGTATATACTCTTGAATATTTGACTTCTTCCATTGAACGTAATATTTGTGAGATCTATCACTGTTGTGCTTGCTATTTTATTTTTGTTTTGCTTTCTTTGATGAAGCCTGTTGGATTCCAAGGTGAGAGCAAAAGCTGCTAGTTAAATATGCAAAATCTTAGGCCCCATTCAGACCTACTGAATCAAATATTATGGAGATGGGACTCAGAAATCTGAGTTTTAACAAGATTCCCATGTGAAATGATTCATTCTTACATTTGAAAACCTATGATTGACTGAAACCATTCCATTATGTGTATGTGAATATTCCACAAGTTACTCATCCATGTGTATCAATATATTCTCATGCTGCTCATAAAGACATACCAGAGATTGGGTAATTTACAAAGAAAAAGAGGTTTAATGGACTCAGTTCCACGTGGCTGGGGAAGCCTCACAATTATGGTGGAAGGTAAAAGACATGTCTTGCGTGAGGGTAGGCAAAAGAGAATGAGGGAGCTTGTGTAGGGAATCTCCCCTTTATAAAACCATCAGATCTTGTGAGATTTAGTCACTATAATGAGAATAGCATGAGAAACACATGACCCCATGATTCAATTACCTCCCACTAGGTCCCTCCCATAGCATGTGAGAATTATGGGAGCTATAATTCAAGATGAGCTTTGGATGGGGACACCCTCCCCAAAGCCAAATCACATCATTCTGCCCCGGCCTCTCCCAAATCTCATATCCTCCCATTTCAAAACGGATTATGCCTTCCTAACAGTTCCCCAAAGTCTTAACTCATTTCAGCATTAACTTAAATGTCCACAGTCCAAACTCTGATCTGAGACAAGGAAAGTTCCTTCACCTATGAGCCTGTAAAATCAAAAGCAAGTTAGTTACTTCTTAGATACAATGAGGGTACAGGTATTAGGTAAATACAGCCATCCCGAATGGGAGAAATTGACTAAACAAATAGGTTATAGGCTCCATTTAAGTATAAAATTTAGCAGGGCAGTCAAATCTTTAAACTTCAACATTATCTCCTTTAACTCCATGTCACATATCCCAGTCACAGTGATGCAAAAGGTGGGTTCCCATGGTCTTTGGCAGCTCTGTCTCTGGGTTTGCAGGATAGAGCCTCCCTCTCAGATGCTTTCATAGTCTGGTTAGGGAGTTTCTGTGGCTTTTACAGATACAAGGTGCAAGCCGTCTGTGGATCTATCATTCTGGGGTCTGGAGGATGGTGGCCCTCTTCTCACAGCTCCACTAGGTAGTGCCCCAGTGGGAACTCAGTGAAGGGGCTTCCACCCCACATTTCCCTTCCTCACTACCCTAGCAGAGGTTCTCCATGAGGGCCCTTCCCCTGCAGCAAACTTATTCCTGGACACCCAGGCATTGCTGTACATCCTCTGAAATCAAGGTGACGGTTTCCAAACCTCAATTCTTGACTTCTGTGCATCCACAGGCTCAATACAACATGGAGGCTGCCAAAGCTTGGGGCTTGCACCCACTGAAGCTACAGCCCAAGCTGTATCTTGACCCTTTTTATCTATGGCTAGAGCAGCTAAGATGCAGGGCACCAAGTCCCTAGACTGCACACAGTAGGGGGGCCTAGGTCTGGCCCATGAAACCATTTTATCCTCCTATGCCTCTGGGCCTGTGATGGGAGGGACTTCCACAAAGGTCTCTGACATTCGCTGGAGACAATTTTCCCATTGTCTTGATGATTAACATTTGGCTCCTCATATGCAAATTTCTGCATCTGGCTTGAATTTCTCCTTAGAAAATGTGTTTTTTTTCTACTACATTGTCAGGCTGCAAATTTTCCAAACTTTTCTGCTGTGTTTGCTTTTACAACTGAATGCTTTTAACAGCATCCAAGTCACTTCTTGAATGCTTTGCTGCTTAGAAATTTCTTCCCCCAGATACCCTAAATCATCTTTCTCAAATTCAAAGTTACAAATTTCTAGGGCAGGGGCAAAATGCCACCGGTCTATTTGCTAAAAGGTAGGAAGTGTCACCTTTACTCCAGTTCCCAATAAATTGCTCATCTCCATCTGAGACCACCTCAGCCTGGATTTCATTGTCAATATCATTATCAGCATTTTCGTCAAAGCCATGCAACAAGTTTCTAGGAAGTTCCAAACTTTCACCCATTTTCCTGTCTTCTTCTGGGCCCTCCAAACTTTTCCAACTTCTCCCTGTTACCTAGTTCCAAAGTCGTCTCCACATTTTTGGGTATCTTTACAGCAACACCCCACTCTGCTGGTACCAATTTACTGTATTAATCTGTTTTCTCACTGCTCATAAAGACATATCCAGGACTGAGTAATTTATAAGGAAAAAGAGGTTTAATGGACTCACGGTGCCATGTGATTGAAGAGGCCTCACAATCATGTCAGAAGATAAAAGACACATCTTACATGGCGGCAGACAAGAAAGAATGAGAGAGCTTGTGTAGGGAAACTCCCATTTATAAAACCATCAGATCTTGTGAGACTTATTCACTATCATGAGAACAGCATGAGAAAGACCCACTTCCATAATTCAATTACCTCCCACTGGGTCTCTCCCACAACACATGGGCATTATGGGAGCTACAATTCAGGATGAGATTTAGGTGAGGACACAGCCAAACCATATCATCATGGTATTATTGATGTGAAGTTGGATCGTTGCCAGTTTTCAGTAATTAAAGCAGTGTTGCTTTTCTCATTTTTATACAAGTCTTTTACTTCACATATACTTACAGATTTATCTTGGTTATATATCTTGGGATAAAACTGCTGGATCTTAGGTTATGCATTTATCTGAATTAGGAGATATCTTCAAATGCTTTTCAAAGCATATGCACCAGTTTTCACTTTGATCAGCATTGTATAACGTTTGAAGTTATGCCACATCATGGCCAACACAGAATATAGCTATAATATTTAATTTTAGCATAGTAGTAGATGTCTGGTCGCATTGCACTGTTGCTTTACTTTGTATTTCCTTAATTACTTATTAGATGAAGCCCCTTTACATGGCTTATTGACCATTCAGACATCTTTTTTGAGATACCCTGTTATAATCTTTTGCCTCTTTTTCTGTAGGGGGTCCCTTCTTTTTATTATTAAGGGAGAAATTCTCTATATATTCTGGATGCAAATTCTTTGATGAGATGATTAAATTTCTTTATATCTTAACTTACTGTTTTATTTTTGTATTTTCACTTTTCTTTTTGTGATCAATATATATGGTTTTTCCTTTATGATTAGGGCTTTTTATTTGTTTTCAAAAATGCCTACCCCAAATCATGAGATATTCTCCATTCTGTTTACTTCTAGAGGCTTTATTGTTTTAGTTATTACATGTAGAGCCAAATATATGTTTAACACTTATAAGGAGTGATAGTCTTTTCAACAATTTCTAACAAAATAGTAATTATCTATCACCCTTTCTCCCTTGCACACATGCACAAGTCCATGTGTTATTTTCCAAATGTTTTCTGCTAGTGTAAAAGAAAAAATCCAAGACAAGCTAAATTTAACAGATTTTAATTGAGCAGAAAAAATTTTATGAACCAGATAGAATTCAGGATCAAAAGTGGTTCAGAGGCTACATGCCACAAAGTGAGTGACAATACTTGTAGCCAAAACAATGGAAATGGGATACAGAAACAGCTTAGTAGGCTGCAGTTTCACAGTTGCCTTATTTGGTCATAGTTTGCAGCTTTCAGCCTATGATTGGCTAACATTTGGTTGCTATGACTGGTTGAAACTCGACAACTTGTTAAGAGAGTATACACTTAGGTTAGGTTGCAGTGTGTTTATGCATTAAGTGAGGTTACAGTTTGCTATGCATGGAGGTAGGTTTAGTTCAAGCTTAGTTCAATTTCACAATAATATATAGACATAAAAGTAATATTTATAATTTGATATTTTCTTCCAAAATCTTGCTAAACTTATTTAATAAATCTGGTAGCTTTTTTTATAAATTCCATTTAAATTTGTATATATATACTCCTGCTTTCAGCAAATAAAAATATTCTCACTTCCTTTTGCCTAATCCGGGTACATTTCCCTTCTTTTTCCTGCCTTAATAAAGTGGATAGAGCATCTACTATAATGCCAATAGGAGTAGTGAGGGCAGACATCTTGTCTTACTCTTGATCTTGGAAAAAGTGCATGAAATATTTCACTGTTAAGTATGATGGTATTACCTGTTTTATTTGTGTAGATACTTTCATTTGGCTGAGAAAATTCCTTTCCAAAGTTTTTATTAGGCATGCATCCTAGATTCAGTCTAACACTTTCTTGGTGTCTATTAAGATCTGTCACATGGTTTACCATCATTTTTGTCTTTTAATATGGTGAATTGCATTAAATGATTTTTTTTTTTTTTTTTTTTTTTTTGAGATGGAGTCTCGCTCTGGAGTACAGGCTGCACTCCAGGATGGAGTGCAGTGATGTGATCTAGGCTGACTGAAACCTCTGTCTCCCGGTTTCAAGCAATTCTACCATCACAGCCTCCTGAGTAGCTGGGACTACAGGCACACGCCACCACGTCTGGCTAATTTTTGTATTTTTTAGTAGAGACAGGGCTTCACCATATTGGTCAGGCTGGTCTCAAACTCCTAACCTCAGGTGATCCATCCGCCTCTGCCTCCCAAAGTGCTGGGATTACAGGCATGAACCACCCTGCCCAGCCTGATTTCTCAATGTTAAAACAACCTTGTAGGCATTGAATTTTGTCTAATGCTTTTTCTCCATTAAGATTTATCATATGACTTTCCATTATTTTAGTCAATTAGTATGATAAATTTCATCAGTTGATTTCGAAGGTTAAAATGACTTTACATACCTTGTTTTTAGTTATGTGTATTATTATATTTTAATATATTCTTTGATTTGGTTATCTAGTTTAAAAATAGACCTTTGATCATGAATGATATTGATCCACAGTTCTATTTTATTGTGATGTCTTTGTCATTGGCTGCAATGGCTTTTATATTAAGGTAGTTCTGGCCTCATGAATTGGAAAATATTTAAGTATTTGCTCTTCTTCAATTTTTCAGAAGTGTTTGGTTGAATCATTGTCATTTCAGTCTTAAACAATTTGTACCATTGAAGCCAGCTGAACCTGAAATTTTCTTTGTCTGAAAGGTCTTTTGTTTTTCATTTTTTGGGTTTTTTTTCCTACAAAGTCACTGTAGTTAACAGAAATAGGAGCATTCTGGTTATGTTCCTTTCCTGCCTTAATCTTTGGTATTTTGTGTCTTTCAAAAAAATTAATCTATTTTGTTTAAATTGTCACATTTTTGTAATAAAGTTGTTTGTAATATTCCTTTAATATTTGCAGAATCTGTCCAGATGTTACCTTTGTCACTCTTCGTGTTTTTTTTTTAATTTTTTAATTTTTTTTATTTTAGAGATAAAGCATCACTCTGTCACCCAGACTGGAGTATAGTGGTATAAACATAGCTCACTGCAGCCTTAAACTCCTGGGCCGATGTGATCCTTCAGCCTCAGCCTCCTGAGTAGCTGGAACCACAGTCATGTGCCACCACATCTGGATAATTTTTTAATTTTTTCTTTTAGAGATGGGGTTTTGCTATGTTGCCCAGGTTGGTCTGGAACCCCTGGCCCAAGCAATCCTTCTGACTCCATCTCCCAAAATGCTGCGATTATGGACATGAGTCACTCCACAGCCGACCCACTTTCTCCATGATATTTTATCAGTTGCTTGGGGACATGTATTGAAATCTGATCATAAATTCTTTATTTCTCCTTGCAACTCTGTTTCAGCTTTTTATAAGCAAAATCAGTCAATAAATATTTAATTAGTAATCATTTATGGAAATGTTACTATGTATGTACCAAATATTGTGGCTGGTATTATAAATACAAACATAAATAATACATTATCTGCCATCTAATTTAATTTTGTTTAATTTCTACAAATACCATCAAGCTTCTTCTGCATGCCAGTCACTTCCCTGTACCCTACTGGGCAATGGTTAAAGAAGTCTGTGACCTTTGTCCTATTTAGCATATAATCCTGTGGAATACCTTAAGTAGTGTGAAAAAGACAGATCTATTTGAAGAAAAATTACCTATCAGTAAGATAAAATAATTAACTATCAGTAAGAAAAAAATTCCTATCAGTAAGATATATTTGAAAAATAATTACCAATCAAATAAGGTAAATTCTTTCTTATCTAATATTTCTTAATGTATTGGAAAATATCCTAATACATTAAGTAAAAAGATTCTATTTGGCAAAGAAGACTCATAGAGAAAAAAATTGGTCAGCATCCTGAAGAAAGAGTAGGGGCATTTTCACATACATACGACATTTCACTGAGAGGAAACTGTGTATGCATAGGTTAAGAGATGTGAAACAGCAAGAGATATGTTAGAGATCTACAAATGATTAAGTACCACGTGTAAAATGTAAAGTGGTGAAAATGAATATGGGAAGTAGGCAATCACTAAGTCCCTACATTTGAGAGAGATTTTTAGAGTATACCTTTTGTTAAGAAAATTCTTGAAGCTAAAGAATCAAGATTTTGAGATGCATTTTTTTTTTCCCTCAGTGACATTTCTATAAGCTATTTAAGGGATTGTTTAAACAGTAAAACAAGACAAAACAGTTGAAAATGCCACTGTTAATTATTCTGTCTTCTTGGTACTACCCTTTCTTCTTAGAATATTGGTGGTACTACTATACATACTCCATAATCATGTGACATAAGGAACAAATGAGGATTCCAGTATGAATCTGCAAATTGTATTGGAATTAAATATCCATTTCTTTCTCATTTTTGTCGTTACATATCGTTCCATATTATCACTATATATGTATAATTATATATAATCACTATATATGTATAATTGTGTATAATCATTACATATATGTATAATTACATATAATAATATAAACTGGGAACAGTCTGTGTATATATGTGTGTTTATTTACACAGCATACTGAAAAAAATCTGTGGGAGTTTTTTGAAGACTAACAAGGTCTAGAAGTGTGGTAGTGGAAGTTTAGGATGGGAGATACGGCACTGATATGACATCAAAAAATTAAAGGAGTAAAAATAAAGGGGATAGTAATTCAAATTAAAACTTGTTTCAGAAGAAACATTTTACAGTAGTCTCAAATGTGCTGTTTGATATTTCTTTTTAGGTGTTTCAGGAGACTGGAAGAATGAATTCACTGTAGTCCAGTATGAGAAATTTGAAGAAGATTATAAAAAAAAATGAAAGAGTCCACACTATAGTTTTGATCAGAAATCTAAGAAGTACCTGCTTTTTCTCAATCTCCTTTAGTTAGCACTTAATTTATAAGAAAAAAAAAAATCTTTGCTGTATTTGGTAAAGGAAAATTAAGTAGTGATGTGTTTTCTTATTTACCCAGATTGTTTGTAATAGAATAATAAAAAAAATTGCAAAGTCTACATAGGAAAACCCAACAGTATCTCTATGATTTTAATTACCTTCCACTCTGTTTTTGCTAGTCTTACAAATTAAAGTATAAAATAAAGTTTAAAATCTACAAAGTTATCTGCTTTATTTTTCAAGTCTAATTCTGAATTGCTGGACTTGCAAAGAAGACATTTAGGCCAGTTTTCAAGATTAATGGATCAGAATGAAAAGAAGGCTTAATTTCTCTTTGTTCTACGCTGAGAGTAATCCCAGTGTAATATAAGTTTGACAACATCTTTGTACAAGGAATTCGCTGAAATTTATTGTCCTAGAAAGGTTTACTATAGATTAAATTTTGAATAGTTGATTATTCATAGTATCTTACTATCACATTTTATATGTTAATGATCTAAAATAATACCAAACAAGTAATCAGATAATGTGTTGAATGAAGTATTGTTTGCATAATAATGTGTCATTTACTGTCAGAGAGAAAAATCAGTTAGTTTTAATAATATCAAAATGATTACAATGTATTAAATACCTCTTGTGCAGTAACCCTGAATGCAAAGAACTTTAAGTTAGGTGAGACACAAAAAGACAACATGGGAAAACTTTGTCCCTTCTGCTAAATTTTGCTCTGAACTTAAACTACTTTAAAAAATAAGAGTCTCTCAAAAAAATTAAAACAAAATAAAAATATATACACAGAGAAATAATTATGACAACTTACAAAACAGCCACAATACTAACAGCTGATGTTTATTGAGTACTTAAATTGTGCGCCAAACTATGCTATACAATTTACATAGGTTTAGTTCAACTGACATCCGTTCAAGTTTTTAACATATATATTTTAATTTTTCCTAATTTTACTGAAAGTAAACTGACAGAGAGGGTAATAAAATACCCAAGCACACATGTAAAATATTCAGTAAAAGCATGGAGAAAGAATAGTTTGATATTTTATTTTATTTTATTTTTTAAGAGACAAGGTCTCACTACATTGCCCAAGCTGGAGTGCAGTGGCTATTCACAGGCGTGATCATTTTGCCACTGCTCCTGGGCTTTCTTCATAATGGGTTAAGAGTCTCAGTTATTCACCCTTATTCCCCTAAGCCCTTAGTAGGTGTCGTGTCTCTTTTATGTTCTCACATATCTGCCATTGCAAGTTAATCAGATCTTCTAATTTATAGCTAATTCAGATGTGATTACATTTACAAAGACAGCTGAAAATCTTTCCTGACATGAGAATAGCAGATCTCATATCTTCTATGGGACTGTTTGCTGCTCTAATCTAGCAATCTCCAAATCTTCTGAAATATTCACCATTGCAAAAAAAAGTTTTGAGTACTCTCCAAAAATATACACACATTCATTTCTTGGAAATTACACATATGTATGTTGTATGAATATATTAATCATATTGTGGAATGCACATAAGTAAAAAATATATATAAAATAGAATAATCTAGAATACATTTTTATTAACTATAAAAAGCACATTTGTTCTCACTAAAATATTTTAATTGTTATACTTTAGAATGAGAAAAATGTGATTAAAATGTCTTTATTAATTTAAAAAATCTTGGTTTGACACCTTGATTTGGAATTAGGGTTCTAAATTCAAATTATTTCAGCACTTGGTTGCAGTAAATATAAAAATGAAAAAAATAGGAATAAATGAAAGAATTGCAAATTTTTCCTATGTCTACTAAAACTTATTCACCTTTTCAGAAAGGTTTTTGCTGAAATATGGTAAAACATTTCTATCTTTGCTCTGTCTTTATGCAACATATCATTCATGTTGCATTTCTGTTTGTTTGTTTCTAACAAGGAGAATCAAAACCTACTGAAAGTCCATGAACATTTCTAAATGAGTTAAATAACTACGCTGTTTTCCAGTTTGGGGAAATGCATTTATATTAGAGTTTTAAAAATAATATATTTACATTATTTTCACATTATTTTCACCATCAATTTCCAAAATTTTCAAAAGTCCCTCTCCTTAGTTCACTTTTTACTTATGTTTTAGGAAGTCCTTATTATCCTATTCATTGTTAATATTAAATTTTTCTGAAATCATATAACTGACAAGCATTTTTTTCATAAAGAGTCAGCAATTTGAGACGACATTTTTACGGATAAAATTTAAAAATGGCAAAACTTTTGTGCTTAAATATTTGTATGATTCATCTTCATATTTTTAAAAGATAAAATTTGTTCTTTAAGAACATTGTATTTATAAAGTTAGTTATATACATGATAGCCAATTTTCTGCAAAGAGTGACTCATTTCAGTGTTCAGTAAAACAAGACAAAACAGTTGAAAATGCCACTGTCAATTATTCTGTCTTCTTGGAACTCCCCTTTCTTCTTAGAATATTGGTGGTACTACTATACATACTCCATAATCATCTGACATAGGGAACAAATGAGGATTCTAGTATGAATCTGCAAATTGTATTGGAATAAATATCAATTTCTTTCTCATTTTTGTCATTACATATCGTTCCATATTATCACTATATATGTATATTTATATATAATCACTATATATGTATAATTATATATAATCATTACATATATGTATAATTACATATAATCATATAAACTGGGGACTGTCTGTGTGTGTATGTGTGTGTGTGTGTGTGTGTAGACAGTCCCCAAGTTATGAGGTTTTGACTTAATGATTTTTCCACTTTACAATGGGCTTATCATGATACGATCCCGTTTTAAGTTGAAGAGCTCTTTAAAAATTGTAATGGAATTGCAGTTGCTATTGAACGAATAACACATTCTGCACCATCATAAAACTGAAAAATTGTAAGTCAAACCATTGTAAACTGGGGTCTATCTACTGTTTGCCAGCATTCAGTGCATTTTCAACTTACAATATATATTTTTTTATGATGGGTATACCATGATGTAGCCTCATCACAAGTAGATAAGTTTTAGTACATGAATAAAATATATATCTACACACATGTATTTATAGAAAAATAAATTAACATTTTCTTCTTGAACCACATTTTATGAACCTAGGTACTCTTTGGAGTATATGTATGTTACTTTAAAGAACAATCCTGTAAATCACAGACAATTCTCTGCTTGTTATCAGCCTTTCAGGAACACTTATCAACTAGTTTTCTCTTCAGTTCTTTACTGCCAACATATTATTTTCAAAGGCTCCACATTAAACTACCTTTTAGTGACTATAAGTTTCCCATTACTTTTTACTCAGTCTCTCATGGTCTTAGAACCCAGGTTTCTGAAAGATGTTGTCTGTGGCATTTAGATTACCACCTAGACAGAACTTACATTAAATAAACTCAAATTAACTCTTTAACTTAATCTGATGTTATTTTATATCTTAAGATATCATGACTGACATAGGCAATATAATCAAGCTGATGATGCCAGACTTTCTCATTTCCCCTTTATGGCTAGTTCAGATACATTAAATTTTAAAAGAATGAGCCAATGCAACCAATTCTGTAGCATCTAAAGCAAGGAAAGTTAGGGTAATCTAATCATTAGTGTTCTTCATGACACATATTGAAGCTATTGTAAAATTCAACTGCTGTATCTGGTGATATTTGTTCAAAATATTCCCATCAATGACTACCTTTTTGTTCACAACATTTGAATCAGATTTGAATCACCTCTGTCAGGGTCTTCATATACAACGAATCACATTTCAATCAGACCTCTTCTCTTCTTCACTCGGCTTCCAGCCCACATCAGGGTGCTTCTGCTATAGCATTGCTCCCTTTGGCATTAAACAGCACTAGTTGAGATACAAACCCTTCTATCCAAGATTCACTATTGAGGACTAAAAAAGAAAAACAAATTATTGACACACAAAACAACTTGAATGGATCTCAAGGGAATTACACTGAGTGAAAAAAAAAAAAAAAAAACCTAATCTCAAAAGGTAAAATACTGTATGATTTTATTTATACGACATTCTTGAAATGGAGAACCAATTAATGGTTCCCAGAATTTATGAAAAGGACAGGAGGGAATTAGATATAATTATAAAGAAACAACCTAAGGGATACTGTAGTGACAGAAATAGTCATATATTAACTATACATATTCTGGTTTTGATATTGTACTACAGTTTTGCAACATGTTACCACTAGAGAAAACTGGCTAAAGAGCATTTGTGATTTTGTATAATTTTAAAAACTTCATGTAAACCTACAATTATCTTAAAATTTTAAAATTTTATTTAAAAAAAAAAAGAACAGGCTGGGCACAGTGCTCACACCTGTAATCCCAGCACTTTGCATTGTAGAGGCAGGGGGATTGCTGAGAGCAGGAGTTTGAAATCAGACTGGGTAACATAGCAAGACCCTATCTCTACAATAAATTAAAAAACAAAATTAGCTGAGGGTGGTTGTGTGCACTTGTCATCTTAGATACTCAGGAGGCTGAAGTGAAAGGATTGTTTGAGCCCAGGAGTTTGAGGCTACAGTGAGATGTGGTTACACCACTGTTTTCTAGCTTGGGTGACGCAGTAAGACCGTATCTCTAAAATATTATAAAATAAAATGAAAATAAATAAAAAACAATTTTAAGCAAGTGATGGTAATTATAGCCTAAAATAAAGCCTAGAGAAAGAAAACCAGTTATGGTAGAATTTAAGAAAGTTCTAAACCTTGGTAAAGGGACATCCTTAGGACTTAAGAAAGTCTTAAAGTGAAACACATCTGCTAGTTACTAGGTATTTGGTTAGCTGAGCACAGGGTTCAGCTGGCTCTAAGCCACAGGGATGCAGAAATGAATATGCTGTACTTTTAAAATATTAGCTTTAAAATATTAAAAGGATTAAGTTTCCAACACATGAACTCTAAGGACGTATTCAAACTTTAGCACTTACTGAAGAATGTTCTTGATTGACATGGTAGAAATCTATCTTTTAATTTGCATTTTATTTGGCCTCCTGACTAGAAATATTCTATCATTCTACTCTGAGCCCAGAGAAGTAGATGACAGGGTCTGAATCTATAATGTGGAAAAAGAGAAAATAATTGTCCATGCACACTAAGCAAACCCTCATATTCTGGGAAATATAGACATTAGATATTTCCAAAGCTAATCATACAGTTACTCTAGAAACTAAATATTTCCTAAATTGTGTAAAGGGGATTTTTCATAGCAAAGGCCTTGCTGCAAAGAATGAATCCTGATACCTTCTAAATTTCATTAACATTATATTGGCTATAACCCAAGAACTCTGCACTTCCTATGGTGAAATTTTTATATTAAAAAGACAAATTTCTCTGAAGTCTGACACAGTGACCTAAAATTAGATAAATGATCAGATAATTCTATGTGATTATCAAGTGCTAACTAGCTTAACTTCATCTACACCCTGAAATATTTAATTCCTTTAGAAAGCTTGACCATATCCAATGCCTCACTCCAATGTACTAACTGATCTATAACTTTAGTAATTACAGAAAGCTTCTCATATGTTAGTGCTACACAACTGAGGAAGTCAACATTCTTGCCTACTTGCTTGTGCCTGCTATTAGATATTTTTATTATCCATACTTGTTTTTCGTTTGCCAAGCTTCCCATCCATGCCTTTCTTTTAGTGTGTGGCTGAGGTTTGGCTTCTAACAGATAATTCTGATCCATGACTTTGCCCCTCAGAATTTGAATAGGACTGTACACTACATTAATCGTGTTCTGTTGACTTGTCCAAAATGACTATACATGGTCGCTTTTTGTCCCCAGGTCAATCTTATTTATTATTTTATCTGGTCATCCAAGCCTCACCTATTTTAGGGCCCATTCGCTGTTTTGTGTCTGAATTGCTTTCACTTCATGGATGTAAACCTGAAGACTATACAAGATTTTATTGTATTTAGTATCCAATGACTAAGGAGTATTCTAAGTTTGGTAAGAGATTAAGAAAAAAGCTACTCTTAAAAAAGAATAATAAATCATAGGCACAAAATATATGACATAAAATAAGTAGAAAAAAGAAAGAAAGGGAATGGTTATTACTATTATTAGTATCACACCAGGAGTATCACAAAGATGTCATTTGGTCAATAGATATTCTGTACATGGCAAAATCCTCTCTGCCTTCCACTGAATATGTGCATGGAACTCTTTCAGGTAAAAATAAAAATGATCTTTACTTCCAGCACTTCTACCCTCTTCCCATACTACATACTCTCAAGAAAGAAACTCCCTACTTATTTGGAGAATTGCTGGTTTCAGGGATGAAGACCTTTCCCAGATGTATGAAAATACTGTTTCTTACAATAGAGATTAGCATTTAGCTTTGCTTTTTGGGTTTGGTTTCCTTTGTCTCTTTGGCCCAAAAGCTGTTCTCACTACAAAGACTTTGGGCAAGGATCCAGGCAGCCTCTTTTTGCCTCGTGACCCAGCATTCCCTCGGTGTGGAAAAACAGCCAAACAACTCTACAGTCTCTTCAGAATGGGGCATAGATGAGTGAGAGGGATTAGGGAGTAATCATTTTGCCATAAAGTCACAAAACCAAGGCATGTGTTTACGATGTTCTTGTTGCTTTGCAGTAATTATGCTTCCTGTCATAGTTGGGGAGAAAAGGAAGTCAGGGTGCAGGGAGTTAGTCATCTCAGAAAATGAAAGCAAAATTGACCCTTCAAAAAATGATATAAAATAAAATCCTGTTTAAGTGATCACATGCATGGTTGTGAATCCTGTGCCTCTCTCATATTTTACATATGGCACTTGTGGACCTGACTCTCTAATTACACTGGGGTTCAATACATGATTTCTGTGGTGATTGCATCTGTATGCGAAAAATTCTTGATTTAATATCCTATATCTGACAGAAGGTTAGGCCAAATATTTTTTCTCAGTAGTTTGACCTTTCCATTATTGTTTTTGGCATAGTGAATTCAGGAAAATAATACCTGTTAGCATTACGGTGGTCTTACAATAATGTTCTCACATTATTCAATTACATATAAAGTAGTGAGTGAATGATTTATCATTAATCCCTTAGAAGAAGGAGGATTAATATAAGTTGATTAAAGAGATTGAGTTCTCAGGGGGAAAAAAGATCTATACTCAGGTTGTTCCAAAAGGAAAAGGAATACAATCTGGTTGAGGTATAAAGACTGAGTCTTTTAAGCCGGGGGCGGGGCGGGGGGGGTAAATCTTTTCCTTATTTCCTGAGGCAAGGTTCACTGCCTTTTTGTTCTTCTTAATTACTTTATTACATCTTCTTAATTACACCTTTTCCATCCCTAGAGCAACACTTCTCAGTGCATTCTCCAATGTAAAATCAAATGTCCTACCTATTTTGAAAGTGCTGCTTTGCATCAATTCTAAAACTTCTACTGTATTTTAAGTATGAAATTCTAAAAATTATTCAGACTTTCTCTGTTCGTAGCTTAGAATATTACATAGTTGCCTGCCTGCCTTAGAAATACAATTACTTCCTACCTGCCTTAGAAATATAATTACTTCCAGTAAATTTTCTCATTATTTTAGATTTGCTTAACTGTGTTCCTCTAATAAAGTGAAACATGTGAACAGGAAATTTATTCTTCCTAGGTTAAAAAAAACATGTATTTTGAAATAGGAAAGCTATCCACAATGTGGCCAGCAACGGGAATATTGCAGCCCTGTTTGTGTTACAGCACTTCTTTTAGCCTTGCCATTCAGTGGGTCCTGAGTTCCTGTCCTGTGACCAGGAAGAATGAGATATGCAGACAAATGGTGGATGAGCAAGTTGAAGAGGAGTTTTATTGAGCAACAGAACAGCTCAGAGAAGACCCACAGTGGGAAGCTTCTGTTTGTAGCCAGGTTGTCCTGACAAGAGTTCAGCTCCTAGCAGAGACGGTAGCTCCGCTCTGCAGGCAGGCATCCCAACAAGTTTCAGCTATCAGCAGAGAGCTTAGCATCACTCTGCAGCTGGTCATCCCATCCTCTCTCCATCCTCTACTCTGCTCTGGCTGAGCCTGGGGATTTTATGGGCCTCAGTGGGGAGAAAGTGTGCATTGATTGATCCATGGGCAGCCATGGGCAGGCCTGGAAAAGGCACCACAAGTCCCTACTTTAGTCTGAGCAACTAGTGGCCCAGCCCTGCTGGCTTCAAGTTGGGCCTCACTGGGGACTGGCCCCCTTCCACCCAGGAGCCAGTCTGCCTCCTGCTGCTGTCCATGGCATCCAGGCTGCTTGTGCCAAGGGACATCTGCAGGCCAGCACCAAGCCACCCTCTCTCCCACCCCTCTGGTTCCTCTTCACCCCCGCAAGACACGCATCTGCCCAAGGTGCCGGGATCTGAGTGTGCATACACCCAGCCAGGCTATGACAGTGCCTGGGCTTGGCCCCAATCCTGCTTCAAGATCAGAGTGGGCACTGGGAGTGGGGAGAGGCCAGCCAGTAGGAGCAGGCACTTCTGAGCTAGCAAGGGAAGGATGGTGCCTTCCTGGATCCACAAGAGCACACAGAGGCCCGGTTCTACAACCCCAACTGGAAGGGCAGGGCTGCTACCTGCTCCCAGCTTCTACTGGCTCCACGGAGCATGCATTCTGGCTGCGCCCCCTTGCAGCCTGGGCCGGGAGCTCCATATCCTCGCTATAGCAGGGCCTGCATTCAGGGCATAGGCAACATGGCCAGGAGCTTCCCATATTGCTTGGGTGCTCCCAGGCAGCCCAGAATGGAGCGGGTGGTGGGCTGCAGGCCCTGGTCCCAGCCTTCAGGAGTGTCCGGCTCAGCAGTCACCCATGGCAGGGCAGAACCCAGGGATGTGGCTCCACACAGAGCTGCCTCTGGAGGCACAGGAACCAGGCACCCTCTGAGGGGTGGGTGCAGTTGCTGCGCCACTGGCCAGGTCCCAGAAGCAGGCACTGCTCCCACTTCCCATCCCTGGTCCCAGAAGCGTGGCCCCAGCTCCACACCCCAGGCTTGGCCCCTACAGTCCACGTGCGAGTGCCGCACAGCCCCAAGCCCAGCTCTGCCTTGGGGCCGCTCTCTTCCTGACTGTACTGCTCCCTCATCAGAGGGCAACCCAGCCTAGCCCCATTGAAGCAGCCCCCAGGGCTGTGGGGTGGCTGGCCACCTCCTTCCCGTGACCTCCCTGCAGTGGCCAGCGTGATGGCAGCAGCTGCTCCAGATGGCCCTGGCTGCCATCATTTTGAACATATCAATGTGTGTGTGTGTGTGTGTGTGTGTGTGTGTGTGTGTGTGTGTGTGTGTGTTGGCTTAAAATATGCTAGATTTCAGGCTTTTTTTTTGGTACAATAACAGTGGGACATCAAACACTTAATATTGATAGAAAATATAGTCGTCTTTCAACTGTGGACAAAACATGAATCCCATTCCACATTATTGCTGCGAGGTACGGCTCTTCGCACGGCTTTCCTCACACGGCAGTCCTCACACGGGGCACCAGTTGAGGTATTGCTCCTCCCACTTCCTTTGCAGCTTGCCCCATGAGGGGCTCTATCTGCGGGTAGTCTGTTTCTGAAGACCTCTAACGTTCCTCGTACGGTTCCTCACACGGTTCCTCACATTTGAGGTATGGCTACCCAAATGATGGATGAATAAAACATACACTGACACACAGATGTTCTGCTTTGCAAGTCCTGCTGAGTGTCCGACCGCCTACACACCAAAAGAGGTTTGTCACTGCGGACCCTGAGCAGTTCACACTTCAGGCATTTATTTAGTATACAATTAACAACAGAAGCTTTGAGTCAACACACTTGCGGATAATTAATATGGTTAAGAGAGTAGTTCTACGAATGATTAAAGCTCAGGTATCCCTGGTCTAAGGTAATTACCATTAGGGGGCAATCCCTAGTCGACCTCCCCCTGAGAGGGCCATCTGGCTCAAAGGTTAGTTAATGCAGGTAGGGTAAACAGACTTAACTGGGGGAGCCTCTGTTGTCCCTAGTATTTACCCTATGACCTAATGCTCTAAGGTAAGAACCGGCTGCCTTCAGCGTGTTCAATTATTACAAGCTATGTAACCTTTTGGCCCTCCAAAAGGTTTGTGACTATTCCCTATAACTTTCCCTCGTATTTCCCTTTAATATTTCTGCCACCATCCTGAGTGAATCCTAACATAGCTGCAGCTATAAACACAGCATCCACAGTAAAGAAAACGATGCTATGAGCTATAATAACCACACATTCAAAATTTCCCATAGTAGTTTTCATTTCAGATATTTTGTTTTCTTTCCCTCATATATATGTGAGTAGCTTTTAGGCTATGTCACCAGTATTTTGATTCAGAAAACAATGGCACTGCACTTACAATTCTTAGACTTAGAAGAGAAATAACACTGTGGTCATTAAAATATTAAGTATTGTCTAGTGACATCACTCAGTTGAAATGGAAGTGTTCAAATGAGTTTATCTGAAATGTACATTTAATGTAAAACATTTGATATAAAAATTATGTAAAGGGATTTTTATTGATAAATACAGTAATCTCCTGTGATTTTAATACTTAAGTCCTTTTTAAATCTCAACTGTTCTAATTTTAGAAAAATCATCAAGAGCTCTAATTTAAGATGAAGAACTTTTTTTTTCCTACTCACATCTGCTTTATTTTGATTGTCCAGTACATACTTTTTATGATTTTATCATAATCGGAATCAATTATCATAGTAGGAATCAGTTTGTCTGAATGAAAATATTTTTCTAATGCTCATCACTGCCAGTAGGAGAACTTTTAATTGACTGGAATTAGCAGAATTAGAGGTTGAGTCATTGAGCTTGGCATGATCCTGAGCTCTACTAGAAAATGAGACAGTTTTGCTTTGAGTATCTCACAATCAACTAAGACAAATAATAAGACAGTTACTCTGATATCAATCTAAGTACAGCCACATGATGCTTCTAAAGGTAAACGGAGAATACATGTAATAGATACTTAAGGTTAAGATTGTAGGTGATTGCTCAAAGTAATTGTCCTACTATGTTGCAATGAATATGTAATCATTTTTAATTGTGATAATTAATTCAGCAAACTAATAACCTACTGCTACATAATTTTAAATAAGCACTCTCCAGTTGATAACTTGATAACTAGAAAGTGTGCAACATGTTCCATAAATTCAATGACCATGAAAGATTAATATGTGTGTGTGTGCACACACATACACACACAAAGTGAAGTAACTTTAGGCAATGTCTTGGGATATTTACTGCCTATGCAGAATCCAAAGAAAATAAATCAAAAACTAATGTTACTGCTAAGGAATAAAAACAGGAATAAAAATATGTATGATATAAGTTCATACATATTTTATCAAAAATGGCAATATTTATCAAAATTAAAGCTATGTAAATAAAGAGAACTCTGAAGGAATCATTGTCAGAAATTTTTCTCTAATGCACATTTTTCTGTTTTTGATTTTCACTTCTTCCCATCAATCAGTTAATGAACATGTGTGTCTATATTTTTATCACTTTATTAGTCATTGTTTAAAGAACAAATAAAAAGTGCAGAGCACATAACTTGTTTTTCTTTGGGGAGCTTACAAATGAATGCATCAAAATGAACTGTGAGACTACATATTAAATGTTCACTTGTGTTGCTCAAATATTACATATCTCAGGAATTCTGATACGTTATTTATTTCAGCTGTAAGAGACACAGTGCATATTGTACGCTGCCACCCCTTTTGTCTCTAGAAAGAGAATGAGAGGAGCATTTTAATTTAGAATTAAAAAAAAAATGTGATCTAAACAAACTCTGCTTTATATGTGAAAAGACAGGGACTGAGAAGATGTGGGGGGAATTACTAGAATCAGAACAATAACTACGTTAAAATAATATATATAAAATATTAAATTCTAAAAAAGGAATCTTTTTTAAAATAATTGTAAAGAATTTGTGTGTGTGTGTGTGTATGTGTTGTGTGTGTGTGGGTGTGGGTGTGTGTGGGGGAGAGAGGGTGAGAGAGAGAGACAAAGAGACTGAGCATGCCATGTTTTACAGAGGGTCTCCCACAAGACTACTGCATGAAAAGTGAGAAAGAGAAATTTATCTTTCATTCCTTCCATTTCTTTATCTTCTATAGGGAAATAAAATTTATCAACAATAGAAACCAGCATTTGTCCGCTAGATCATTTTTAACAAGTATAGAATTATGTGTAATTTATTGAACAATTTAAACCAAAAATTACTAACTTTATGAATTCTACATGTTAGTATGGTCTGGAATTCTAATTTTTCAAAGTGGAAAAAACATGTGAGATACTCTGTCAAAGAAAGTGGAAAGTATCTTACATTTAAAAAATCTCAACCATGACCTATAAGAAGTACCGTATTTATGCAAATATAAGGTTTTATAACTTCAACCAAAAGTTATGGAGGATCCTTAAATAATTTTAAGGAATTTAGTCATGGCCTGATTCACTCTTTCAAAGACAAGTTTAGTTACTATGGCTTATAAGTTAACATACCTGGTTATATTGGGAAAATTAGAAGATTACTGTAATGATATTAATCAAAATTGTGATGACTTATCTAAACAAACTGACACAAGACTCATAAAGGAAAAGATGGAAATAAGAATGAATAATTGGAAATTCATTTTATTACCAGTATTCATGTTACCTTGATAATATAAATTCACTCATTAATTTAGATCTTCTAGTATCTTTACAGTTTTATATTTTCTCCATATTTCACATGATACTATATTTGTTTTTATTTTAATAGTTTTGTAGATTATCAATATTTTAAATATAATCTACTTTTTGTTGACAGTGTGAAAATGCAATTTCTTTTTGGTATGTAGTTCTTTATACAACAAACTTGCTGAAGCATCTTAGTCATCTAATAATTGATCAGTACAATCTTTTTAGCTTTCCAATGATAGCATCTTCAAATGATAAAATTTTAGTTTTTCATTCCAATTTATATGCATTATAATTTGTTTTCTTCTCTTATTTTAGCAGCAGAGACCTTTCACTATTTTAAATATAAGCAGCAGTTAGTATATATGTTTATCCTGACTTTATAGAGGATTCATTTAAAGGATTATCATTAGGTTCATTATAGATTCTGATAGATAACCTTAATAAGTTTAAATTACATTAAAATATTCCTTTCTGTTCCTAATTTGTTAGATATTTTAATAAAATACTGCCAGATTTTATTGACTTCTCTCAGCTGTCAAGGTAATTATATGGTTTTATTCCATTAAGATATTAATGGAAAAAATTACATTAATAAGGTTTCTTTTTACTTTTAAACAAAACTTTCATTCCAGAAATAAAGTAACTTGGTTTTAATATGTTTCATCATTTACATTTTCTAAATTCTGTTTGCCAGTATTTTATTTTTTGATTTTTTGCATTTGTATTTATTGAGATTGGCCTGTATGTATTTTTTCTGAGATTGTTGGTATCTGGTTTTGATATTAATGTTGTATCAGCTCCACAGAATAAACTTGGATGTACTCTCTGATTCCTTCTTCTCTGAAAGAGTTTATAAAAAAATGAAAATATTTCAAAAAGTTGTAAAACTTTTGAACAGCAACAAAAACATTAAAGCGATTTTTTTTAAATAATAATTTTTACCTTAAACCACATAGGTTTGGCAATTTCTTTTTGGGATGAATTGTCATCGCAGATGTAATTCCCTTAAAGATTAAAGTGCATTTCTCTATTTCTTCTTGAATCAGTTATTAGGCATAATTTTCTTTTGATTTATTCATTTCTATTATTTTTTATGTTTACTGGCATGAAATCGTCTATAAATTTCTCTCATCTGCGTTTAAACTTCTGCAATTTGTGGCAGTCTCTTCTATTCCTAATATTGTTTTTCTCTTCTATTTGTTTTACAGCCAAGCTTTTCAGAGATATTTATAATCTATTAAACTGCTCCAAGTAAAAACTTTTATTTCTCTGATTCTATCTAGTGAATCCTTCTTGTTTGTTTTATTTAATTCTCATCCATTTAGTAACTCCTTTCTTTTACTTGGTTTTGGTTATTTCTTGTTGGTTTTATTGGGGCTTCACTCATCATCTTTTGAGTATTATTTATTTCTAAAGTAAATATAAAAGGCCATACATTTTGCTTCATGTGCTACATAGTACTACTTTAGCTGATTTCTACAAATTTGATATGTAGTGACTTTTGTTATTTTTCAGTGATAATTGCTTTTTTTTTTTTTTACCACCATTGATTCTTTTTTGAATCATACATGACATAAAAATGGGATTTTTCTTTTTCAAATGCTGATATTTTATGTTAACTTTTTGTTTGAAACATTGCATTGTAGTCAGAAAATGAGACCTATGTGATTTCAACTTTTTAAAATATGTAATGGCTTTATGCAAACCTAAGAGAATATATGATCTTGATTGCTTGGATATAGGGTTCTGTGTAATTCCATCTAAGTCTTTCATAGCCTTATATGTTTTGTTCTTCTTAGTCTCTCAACAACTCAGAAATGTATGTTGCATACTCCACAGATATGATGGTTTATTAAATTTCTCTGGGATGTTTAGTCAGTGTTTCTTAACATTTTGAGAAAAATTTTTAATAGCTTATAAATTTTAATAGACTAGCTTTTAGAGCTGTTTTATGTTTACAGCAAAATTGAAAGGAAGGTACAGAGGTTTCACATATATGCTCTTCCCCTACACATATATGGCATCCCCCATTATCAACATACTCCACCAGACTTGTACATTGGTTACAATTGATAAACTTACATGGACACATCATTGCTATCCAAAGACCATAGTTTACATTATAGCTCATTTTTGGGATTACACATTGTATTGGATTGAGCAAATTTATAATGATCTACCTACAACTGTAGTATCATATGGTGTGGTTTTATTGCCCTAAAAATCCTCTGTGTTCTGCCCCTTCATCCATCCCTTCCCCTTATCCCTTGGCAATCACTGACCTTTTTACCATCTCCATAGATGGTAAAATTTCCATTTTCCAGAATATGATATAGTTGGAAAAATATAGTATATAGTCTTTTCAGATTGGCTTCTTTTACTTATTAATATATGTTTAAGTTTTCTACATTTTTAATGGCTTGTTAGCTGATTTCTTTTAAGCACTGAATAATATTCCATTGTCTGGATGTACCATAATTTATTAATTCACCTACTGAAGGACATGTTGTTTGCTTGCAAGTTTTAGCAATTACAAATAAAGTCGCAATAAACATGTGTGTACAGGTTTTTGAGTGGACATATTTTCAACTACTTTAGGTAAATAATCATATAGTAAATATGGGTAAATAATGGGTAAATAATCACATAGAGCTAGACTGCTAGATCATGTGGTAAGTGTATTTCTAGTTTTATAAGCAACTGTCTTCCAAAATGTCTGTACAGTTTTTCATTTCCACCAGCAATGAACTCAAGTTCTTATTGCTTTTCATCCTCTTAAGCATTAGGTGTTGCCAGTGTTCTAGATTTCGGCCATTCTAATGGCTGTTTAGTGGTATATGCATTTCCATGATGACTAATATCTTTTCCTATGCCTATTTCCCATCTGTATATCCTATTTGGTGAGGTATATGTTAAGGTCTTTGGCCCATTTTTCATCAAGTGGTTTTCTTATTCTTGAGTTTTAGGAATTCTTTGTATATTTTATATAATAGTCCTTTATCAGCTATATTTTTTGAAAATATATTTTTCCCATTCCATGGATTGTCTTTTCATTCTCTTGACAGTGTTTTTAATAGGACAGAAACTTTTAATTCTAAAGAAGTCTAGCTTATTAATTATTTCTTTCAGGGATCATGCCTTTGGTGTCATATCCAAAAAATGTTGCTATATTCAAGGTCATTTAGATTTTCTCCTACATTATCTTCTAGGAGTTCTATAGTTTTGCCTTTTACCTTTAGATCCGTGATTCATTTCTGTTAAGTTTGGTGAAAGGTGTAGTAATGTCTGTGTCTAGTAACTTACAATTTTAGAATGATCATAGTTTTCTAGTGAGTTGAAATATACATATATCACTATTCAATGACCTACTTTTCCATCGAAATTGTGGGTGTTCTTATTTTACCTGATGTTAATATGGCTAACATAATTTTTATTTGATTAGTATTTTGCAAGTATACTAACATTCTTTAAATTTTAGTCTGTTTTTATGCTGCTGGTGTTTTACTTTAAAATACTTTTATTGTATTTTTTGATGTAATATTCTATATTTTAGGTGGTACAATTAAATACTTTAAAATGTTTTTCAATTACATATACATTTGAATTTATTTCTACCATTTTGTTTTATACTTTCTATTTGTTCTTATTTTATTAAACTTATTTCCATCCTCCTCCTCTTTCTCCTTTATTTCTTTTTTATTTCTTAATTCTTTTGAATTAATTTTTCTCTATTCTTGTTTCTACCTGTACTTGTTTGGAAGTTATATGGTTTCTTATTTTATTTTATTTTATTTTTTTGGTAGCTTCTCTCAAAATTGTCCACATACAATTAACAAAGTTGTAAAATAATCAATGCACACATTTACCTATGTAACAAACCTGCACATCCTGCGCATGTACCCTGGAACTTAAAGTAAAAGTTGAAGAAAAATAAATAAATAAAAATAATCAAACTTTTTAATTTTTGCTTCTGAATAATAGAAGACAGTTAGAATTTGTCTTAACAGCCTACATATCCCTACAATTAGCATTTTGGTGCACGCAATTTGAATTTCACAGATATTTTCTCATAGTCCTAGAAATACGTTATTCTATTACCTTCTGACCTCTGTTGTTCAACAGTCAGCACTATGTTGTGAATGACTGCTATGGTCTGAATATTTGTGATGATTTCTATTGCAAGCAACTCTCCCAAAAATGTGCCCATGAGACCAGACTCCATTAGTGTTCAGTCAGAGCAATATTGGGAAAAGAAAAGATACAGCTTCATGTTAAGGAAGTTCTAGTAATTATGAAGCCATGTTTGACTTCACTCTCAGCTCATAAACACTCCTCATTTTCAGACAGTGTCAGAGAAGGATAACATCTGTTCCTGCATGTTTCTGACAATCAGTTTCCATGATATCTGTGCCCTACTTACATCCCCTTGTTAGATAGCTGCTAAAGATTATAACATGAAGTCTAACAAACCAAAACCATAGCTTAACTCAGAAATTCATGGTATAGTTTTATTTGAAAAGCAAATACATTCTTAATAAAATATAGGCCACAATTTCTAGAGGATATACAGGGTCCACAGTAAGAACTTCTACATCTGAGGCACTGTGATGGCTTCAAAATTCCTGAGAGTAAATTTAGCAAGAACAAATATGAACAGTGTAGGGAATGATAGAGGCTGTGGATGTTTATGGTATGTGAGTTTTTGAGTTGAGGTGTTATGAGAAAAGAGGAAAGATAGTAAGAAAACCAGAGAAGGTGAAGGATGCGCACATACACTGAAATTTTATTTGTACATGTAGGTATGTAGTAGTAGCAGGAATGGAGTTTCCTAGGACAATGGAATGAAAAAACCAAATGTGATTTCTAAGAACTGACCTCTAAAGAAGAGTAGCTGTAGCACAGTTGAGGAGGAAGCCAGTCACAATGACCTTCCCATAGGGATACAGTCCCTACTGTCATGAACAATGTTCTTTGTGAGCATGAATATATCTGGCTCATTAAAAGTTCTACTAAATAGCCTATTTTGCCCCATAACCCACTGCTCAGAAGCCATCTTCATTGTTCTAGCTTATTCTGTTACTTAATGAGAAAGTGAATGAAAAAATAATAATTATAAAAGCCTATACTTCCATAATACTGACCATCAGTGATAGTACTAAGTGCTTCACAAACATTATCTTTGAAAATGTGCACACCGTCTCTGTGTATTAGGTGCAGTTTTATCCCCATTAATATATAATAAAACTGAAAGAGATATTAGGTAACTTCCTCAATGTCTGAAAGAACTGGGATTTGAAACTAGACATTTCTACTTTGCTATAAAAATCCTACCTTATCTGGACCCCAAATCTATACTTTACAAATTAGAAAATTGACACTGGAGTTGTTAAAAGGTATTTCATGGGCTATATTGATAACAAAATAGCAAAGACCAGGTTAGAAAGTATCTTGAATTTTGACTTTCAACCCTAAACCTCTAATGTAATTGGCAAAAGCAGCAGTATAAACTAGAAAGTTAAGGAGATTTAAAAATAAAGTTGTGACAAAATAAAACATAGGCATATCCTGGAAAGAAAGACACAAAACCATGGTGCTTCTGGTAGTGGGTGAGTTGCAATACAGGGTTCTATACTTTCTCTACTTTACCCCTTATGGATTTTCAGTATATTCAACCTGTCCATGAAGTTGCAGCTCTTCCGGAAAGATTAAAAATGGACCAGCTACGTTAGAAGTCTGAATCACTATTCTGTGTTTATTTACTGGTTAAAGTTTATTATTTTATGAGCATTATGATAGGTACAGGGTGTATATTAAACCACCTATGTCAGTTCAACATTGTATAGCCAGGTGACACAAAATTAACTCTAGACTCACCTCTTTGTTTCTTTAAAAATATACAAAAACCTAAAAGTTCTCATGTATCTTAAGTTATTTAATGTAAACTTGGAAAGCTCAACAGCTATAATACATAATATCGCCTTAATTTTACTCAAACTGAAATAAATCATTATATCTTTCAAAATATTTTTATTTCCTGTGGGTAAATAAAATCAGTCATTTATTTTGTTTTTTAAATAATCATAAAACAACCATTTCAGACTAGTCACTCTTTGATAAGTTTACCTTATCTAGCTAGGAAAGTCAAAATTCTCAAAAGATTTAATACAACTTTTAAGAAGTAAATGAAGCTAATCATCGGCAAAGGCAATTTGAGGAAAACCTAGAAGGCAGATGGATAAAAGGCAGCAGGAATCTCTTCTAAAGACTTGTTCAGTGGTAAAATAATAATTTCTAAATATGGTTTTAAAAATTGAGATGGTAGTATTTTGATTCATTTGATGTATGTACAAATAACTACATTCAATCTAATACATAAACCATTCTTCGTTTGTTAAAAATTACATGAAGCAATGTATTCAATAGGGACACTGGCCTAGCTGCACACTTTGATATAGTTTGGCTGTGTTTCCCCAAAATCTCATCTTGAACTGTAGCTCCCATAATCCTCACGTATTGTGGGAGGGACCTGGTAGGAAGTGATCATGTCATGGGGGTGGTTTCTCCCATGCTGTTATTGTGATGGTGAGTTAATTCTCACGAGATTTGATGGGTTTGTAAGCATCTGGCATTTCCCCTGCTTGCACTTCTCTCTTTTGCTGCCTGTGAAGAAGGATGTGTTTGCTTCCCCTTATGTCATAATTGATAAGTTTCCTTTGGCCTTGTCAGCCATGTGGAACTGTGAGTCTATTAAACCTGTTTCCTTTATAAATTACCCAGTCTTCAGTATTTCTTCATAGCAGCATGAAAATGGACTAATACAGTACATTGGTACCAGGTAGTGGGGCACTGCTATAAGGATGCCCAAAAATGTTGAAGTGACTTTGGAACTAGGTAACAGGCAAAGATTGGAACAACTTTATCAGGCTGAGAATGGATGAGGATCAGAGATGTGACCAGTATCTCCAAAGGTGAAGAGTTCACAGAGGAGGGGATAATGGGGTAAAGGTTGGAGATATTAAAGCGCAAATTACATGTTAATAAAAATATAATTTTTATGTTTTACTGAAGCCACCTAAGAAATCTCAGTGTAAAACACACTCTTTTAAGAGAGCTTTTGTTGTTTCTTTTTCATGAAATAGAAACCACAGGCAGATATATGGGCAGTGGAGGCAGCTGCTCACCTTTCTTAAGGCTACAAAAAGAATAAAAGGGCCATCTGTGTCTCCCCTTGCTTCTTTCCAACCTTGGCATAAAAAGGAGAGGTAGTCTTGCAACTCAATCCCTTTTATGGTAAAAAAGAAGCAGGTGAGCCTCCCTGTATTTTTGTAAGTTAGAGTGTGCATGTTGGTCTGATTCCCGAGGAAGTAGTAACTCTCTTATCCTCTTTTATTGTGCCGAGAAAAGGATTGTGAGTGTATGTGTGCTGTAGGTAGAATTGGGTGTGTATAAGTGGGGAAAAAACATATCTGTAAATGAGCATAAGGTAATTAGCTTTGTTATTTCCTTCTCCAGAGGCAAGAAACAGGCCAGAAGTAAATAGAAAAATTATAGTCCTCAAACAGGTCTTCTTTCTTTGGCAGCTAAGAAAGTAAGCACTCATGTAATTCCCAAGATTACTACAATTTTGGTACTGGGACATTCATTGTCTAGTGTTCTATAGACTTATATTTATTAACAATGAGAAAGAAAAAAATACATACCTATCTGCTTAGCCCCAAGAATCTTGTCTTGCCTAACCGGATACATCTCCTTTTCTGGAGAAAGAAGTGAATATATTGGTTGGTGGCAGTTGTGTATGAGAATTTAATTTTGTGCTCATTTTGGTTTCAGTTGTGTTCACACAACAAGCAACAAGTAAGTTGGAGAATCTTGATTTGAACTCAAGTCTTTTCTTTCTGATACTGGAGTTCATGATTTCACCACTGTACTACATTTGTATTGAAAGTTGATTAGCTGGTTTGGGGACAAATAAATAATTAGAGATGAAACAATTGTGATAACAATTACATGATTGTACTTACCAAGTACAATTGGCTCAATAAAATTAATCTGTTTTCTATACCTAGGACTGAAAATTCCTCTTATATGTCACATAACTCTATGATTATTAACATATACCTAAAAGCCTTTCATTCAGAAATACCTTTACTGAGTACATTCTAAAGGCTAGGATCAGTGTTAGTCTACAGTACCAGTGTTACAGAAAAGGGGTCCCAATCCTGACCCCAAGAGAGGGTTCTTGGATCTCACACAAAAAAGAATTCAGAGCTAGTCCACAGTACAAAGCAAAAGAAAGTTTATTAATAAAGAAAAGGAGGCTGGGCTTTGGTGGCTCACACCTGTAATCCCAGCACTTTGGGAGGCCAAGGCAGGTGGATCACTTGAGGTCAGGAGTTTAAGACCAATCTGGCCAATGTGGTGAAACCCCATCTCTACTAGAAACACAAAAAATTATCTGAGCGTGGTGGAGCATGCTTGTAATCCCTGTTACTTGGGAGGATGAGGCAAGAGAATCGCTTGAACCCAGGAAGCAGAGTTTGCAGTCAGCTAAGATCATACCACTGCACTCCAGCCTGATGACAAAAAAAAAATTAAAAAAAAAAAAAAAAATTTTTTTTTTTTTTTTAAAGTGAAGGAATAAAAGAATGGCTACTCCAAAGTCAGAGCAGCCCTGGGGGCTGCTGATTGCCCATTTTTCATTTTTATAGTTATTTCTTGATGATACACTAAACAAGGGGTAGATTATTCATGCCTCACATTTTCAGAACGTATAGGGTAACATCCTGACATTGCCACAGCGTTTGTAAACTGTCATAGCACTAGTAGGAACATAGCAGTGAGGATAACCAGAGGTCACTCTTGTCACCTTCTTGGCTGTGGTGAGTTTTAACTGGCTTCTTTACTGTAACCTGTTTTATCAGCAAGGTCTTTATGAACTGTATCTTGTGCCAACCTCCTGTCTCATCCTATAAGTTAGAATGCCTTAACTGCCTGAGAATGCAGCCTGGTAGGTCTCAGTCTCATTGTACCTAGCTCTTATTTAAAAGGCATGCTCCAGTTCACATGCCTCTGACATTTACCCCCTCCCCTTCATAGGAGAACCTTTTATCTTAAGAGAGCAGAGGGATGAAGATCCATCTTATGTAACTTTTTCTGCTGAATAAAGGTGATGATATTCCTGCCTAACCATGAGGGTCTCTTGTGTTTAGAATAGAGAGAAGCTCAGTCAGAAAGTGTTGGTATGACTAGTGCCATATATAACTCCGAGTTCTGACAAAAGATGATATCTGGAAGACTAATAAGTATTCAATATAATAAAACATTCAGTAAGCTTGTCCCGAATACCTATGCAAAGAGTAAAACAGCAATATATTCCACAACAATAAAGCAAAATCAGTAAAATTATCCCAAGTAAACTAAATCATAGGGCTTTCCATGAAATGGGCAACTGTTGGAACCAAGCTGATATGGGGTTGCTAGGTGATTCCAGCATATGCCCAGGATAAGAGTACTGATCCAGATTTTTCATTACCCATCCCTCTTGCTTCTTCTGAGCAGCAGTTAGAGATCACTGGTTTGTTAACAGGAATACTCAGGATTACCATAAATTGCAGAAACATAAAAACAACTGAGGAGACTAGAATCTAAAAGCCAAATATAACATAGTTCTTGAAATGTAATATTTCTCTCTCTAGTTTCCCATTTTTACTAAAGACAAATCATAGTGAGACTGATTTGCCTTATTATACTTTGCCTGATTATTTGTATAAAGTACAGCAAGAATAATTATTTTTCATATAGGCTTTTAAAAATTGGTTTTGATGAAACCCTGTTCTATAGAAAAAAATCTGAGATAAGACATTTTTGAAGTTGAACCCTGCTATTTGTACCCTCAAATACCTAAGAGTTGGGTAAATTCCTCTTCCCTTGGGTCCCCAGATAACTTGGGGTTCCTGGAACTGTTCAAAAGTGAGATTCTTGGTTGGGCATGGTGGCTCATGCCTGTAATCCCAGCACTTTGGTAGGCCAAAGTGGGTGGATCACCTGAGGTCAGGAGTTTGAGACCAGCCTGCCCAACATGGTAAAACCCTGTCTCTACTAAAAATACAAAAAATTAGCTGGGCATGGTGATATACACTTGTAATCGTAGCTACTCAGGAGGCAGGAGAATTGCTTGAACCTGGGAGGTGGGGGTTGCAGTGAGCCTAGAGTGCACCACTGCACTCCAGCCTGGGTGACAAGAGTGAAACTCCATCTCAAAAAATAAAAATAAATAAAAGGAAAAAAAGTGACATTCTTCACTTACCACAGGTCGGAAACCCTGTACAGGGACTGTGTAGGCAAGGTATGAGGCCAGTTCCCCAAAGGGCTTTTATTGACTTTACAACTCAAATTTGATTCCTTAAAGGAAAGCACACCATTCCAGTCAAAGCCTTAGTAAAATGATCAATTTCTCTGTGTCTCGTTGAAAACAAAACAAAACAAAACAAAACAAAAAACAAAACAAAACAGATTCTTATTGCACTTACGCAAATAATTATAGTGTCATAAATTAAGATACTCACAAATAGTTACCAAATTTTGGAGAAATCAGGTAGAGAGAAACAAATATACTCCAAATTTGGTTTACAGAAGTACACTTTACTCAATTTCTACAAGCTATAAATAGCTCAAAACTTTCCTTGACTCTGAAAAAACAAAGCAAAGGATCAGCAACATTTTAAGCAAAAAAAGTTAAAAAGTTTACTTCAGTTTTCTATTGGTTCAGTTAATTCAGTTTACTCTTGTTCTGCTTGATATTCATGAACATTTCAGCTTTCTTTGAGTATTGAAAGTTTTCCCCTCTATTTTAATGTCATAATCACTAAAGATATCAGAAACCTGCATTCAAGAACACCTGCTAGAGTTTCATAGCTGATTATAAACCCACCCTCTAAAGAGGGTTAAAACAATTGTTTGTAGATGACAAAACATCTTAGGACAGTCACTATTAAAGTCACAATTGATAACAAAATTTGGTTACTTCTGTGGCATGTAACAATTTTACATAACAATTACACCTATTAATAATATACCCTAAATCATATTAGATTATAGGAGTTTCCCATTATTATGGAACAATACCAATAACATATTTATACAAATATAGTCCAAAGAAAGCCAAGCATCATTTCATATTTGACAATGCTTCTTGTATGATTTTTATGCCAAATAAGCCAAATTTCACTGTTCTATTAGTACATTATTTATGTCAAACTCAATTCTTAATAAAACTTTATAGATAAATCTGTCCAAGCTAAATCAGCTTGACCATAAGGTAAGATTCTCATAAACTTTTTATAAACCTTTGAAATTTTTGTTAAAGAGTAGATCATAAGCAGATTTTTGCTCTCAGAAAAACCTGTTATGCTTTTATTTTAATGTTCAGTTTACAGAAAAACTGAATAATACCCCTTTAACTTTAGCCAATATGTTCACAGAAAGAGTTTCTTTTACAATTAATTTTTTTCATAAACCTTCCACAACTTATGCAAACCTTTAGCTTTATTCTATTTAACCTAAAACCATCCTTTAACCTTTTAATTTAGGCAGGAAATCCACATTCCCATGCCTTCTTATAATCTTTTACCAAAAACACACTTCACTTTCCTTACGTGCCCTGCATGCAGAACTGTTTCTTTGGTAGTCTTAATTACGTGTTACACTGTGAGCTCTTAGTGACTTTTACATTTAGTGAAAAGTTGTTAAGTTCAGGATTTTAATTACCTACTAGGTATGGCGCCTAGGACAGCATACGGAAGTACAGATAAGGCCTACTCTTTCTAGTGTTTAACTCCATGTGTCCCAGGCCTTACCTAGCTGTAAAGCAGGCAGGTTGTACAATTAAGAGTCATAGTGGCATTTAATTAAACATTTAGGAGGCTTAATCACCTTTAAATTATACAACATTTCTTGCATAAATTCCCTTTTTTAAAACAACCAGTTATTTTACTTTAAGACAAGAATGTGCCATACAAGATCCTTTCTTATATAAAATCTCTTTAATGTACAAATCTCTTTGCATAACTAGGAGGCATGGCTAATTCCCTATGTCCCCAAGCCTTATCTAGAATATAATGGTCTGAAATAAATTGAACAATTTTCAAGAGTCAAAGAAGCAGTTTATGACTTTAAAGCATTTAGCAAACCTAATATCTGAGCTGTCTAATTTAAACCAAAAGTTTACATTTTTGAAGATACTTCTATTTTACCAATAATCTTTAAAGGTATCATTGTTTCCCAAATATTAATTAAGTCACATGAGCTAAATAAAAGGCATCACATTTTTACTTTTCTGACAAAATCTTTGATTTAAGCTTTTATTATTAAACCAATTAAAGCTTGTTCATATGTAAACATCACACTCATAATACATAGAAGACAAAGGATCATCCCCTAAGCCAGGAATTGAACCCTGAACCCGAGGGACACCACATATACTTTATACACACACACACACAGACAATACACACACACACAGACATACACTCACACACACACCAGAAGTCTGTCTGGTAAGAAATTCTTACCCTTTGACCAGCATGCCAAGCTTCAGGGTTCTCTTTCTCTGACCCTTCTGGGGTCCTACTGACCCTACTCACCCTTCTGGTTGCACCACAGCCCTGGGGGCCGAGTCACAACCCAAAGGAAAATTATCTCTTTCATTTCTGGCCAGAATAAGATACCTGTGACAAAACATATACATTAGCCACTCTTCTTAGCACCCAATATCAAGCTGGCAAGGCTCAAATTTGCCCCCAGTTGGGCCCCCATCATTATTAATCCAACCTCGGACCAGGAGCTTCAACATGTGATCTCTGGGAAAGAAGGTTACCCTGAGTAGTAGGAAAGAAAAGAAAGGGAAAAGAGAGACAGTAAAGCTTTGCCTTGGCAGGGTGGGGTAGGCAAAGCACTCAGGGAGGCCAGAGAAAGGCCTACCCATTGCAGTGACACTTAAATTTCAGTTGGCTGCTTGTTGGTCACAGAGGGATCTTTTCCAGCAGTCCCATCAGCTCTCAAGTTTTCCCTTTTAGGGAGGCAAAAGCTCCCCATGTCCCACGATCCTGTGCATACCTAATCCTGTCACTCATAGCTGTCAGCAAAAAGCGCAAGGCAGATCAATCCAGAGAGAACAGCAGTTAACATCCCAGAGTGCCAAACCCATTCTCAGCTGAAAGACTTTATAGAGAGGGGTTTACCGAGAGGGGCCTCTAACCACTGAAATTTTTGAAGGGACTCTAACCTTCCTAAGTTGGGCCTCTAACCCAAGGTCGGTGAAGCCTCCTTACCTTTTACTGAGATGAGCCTTTAACCCACTCTGTCTTAGGAGACACTCTCACTCCCTTAAGTTGGGCCTTTAACCCAGTCCCATCTTTTACCCGGGTACATCCATCCCGCTTACCCAAAATCATTTAATCACTGCTGCAGTCTATTTCCTTTGGGTCGGGGTCTCCTCAGTATTGTCCCTTCAAGGCTTGCCAGAAAGATGTTACTAGATCCCACCAGGTACTCAAAGTTAGCCTTTGGGTCAGAGATTTCCTTAGCATCGTCCTTTCTGAAGATGTTACAGGATAGGGGTCCTGATCCAGACCCTGAGAAAGGGTTCTTAGATCTCACACAAGAAAGAATTCAGGGCAAGTCCATAGAGTAAAGTGAAAGGAAGTTTATTAGGAAAGTAAAGGAATAAAAGAGTAGCTACTCCATAGGCAGCCCTCGGGGCTGCTGGTTGCCCATTTTTATGGTTATTTCTTGATGATATGCTAAACAAGGGGTGGATTATTCCTGCCTACCTTTTTTAGACCATATAGGGTAACTTCCTGACATTGCTACGGCATTTGTAAACTGTCATGGTGCTGGTGGGTGCACGGCAGTGAGGATGACCAGAAGTCACTCTCATCAATCACCATCTTGGTTTTGGTGGGTTTTAGTCAGCTTCTTTATTTCATGCTGTTTTGTTAGCAAGGTCTTTATGACCTGTGTCTTGTGCCAGCCTCCTATCTTATCCTGTAAGTTAGAATGCCTCAACTGTCTGGGAATGCAGCCCAGTAGATCTCAGCCTTATTTTACCTAGTTCCTATTTAAGATGGAGTAGTTCTATTTCACAAGCTTCTGACACCAGCACTTATGATTGTGCATATTGTGCACTTCACAGTTCCAGGAAGTAAATTACATATCACAGCACACAACATAGTGTCCCTAAGTGGGATCTTGAAAACAGTCAGTATATGAAGAGGAAAAGTCAGAGGTGTTGCCATGAAAGGACACTGAGCTAGTGTTGAGCAAATAGATTTATTTTCTTCTGAACATATCTAAAGAAGAAAGATCCAAATTCTATGAGCTTACTTTTGAATATTTCACTTATTTTCTAATGTCAAAATTTTGTTTATTCTGGATATTACTTTATCTAACAATGTTCCTTTGCTGTTACCATCCTTCTTCCTCATTAAAGATAAGTCAGGGCATACAGGGAGATCAATATTTAGATGAGAGACTTCAATTGTGCAAAAGGAAATGAGAAAAAGCATTCTGGTGACACCTGTCAGTGGAACACAACTTCGGAGAGACAAGTAGATTCATCTTCATTCTAATCCCTGACTTCTCAGGTGGATGAGCTATGATGAAACAAGGGAGGTCAACGATGTGAATCTTACCATTGTTTCTATCACAAGAGAAAAATGATAACCCTGTGGACAGGAACTTATATGGATGCAAATAACTGCATTAAAAAATGTCTGCTTCTTTGAACTCACACATTCAGAAGAGGGGCAACTGGAAAAGAAATGCATGTAGAATTTGCTGGTAAATGAACCAATACATTTGGAAAATTTACACATTCTAATATTAAAATGCATGTCTCTAGATGAGAAAAGTAAAACAAATGTCCTCAAATTATAAAGTAAACTAGGAAAACCATTCTTTCTCATTTTTAGTCAACTCTAAATATATATATTTTTAAATTCCTAGAAATTTAGTGATGTTGAAAATTATTATTTATGAGTTGAGGGACAAACCTAATGCCTTTTTTTCCTAATGTAGTATCTCGGAGCTGGTAAATTTGGTAACTGAATGAACAAATACATGAAAGAATGATTCATGAATGAATTAACCATAGAAATCTTTGAAGCAAGAGTGATTTTTTTTATTTGTGCTTCTAAGTATGGTCCTCAAACTGGTAGTTTACCATCATTTGGGAACAAGTTGGAATTGCAAATTTTCAGACTCCTCCCTAGACCAACTGAATCAAAAACACTGAGTATCGGGGGGAAGCAGAATTCATATTTTATCAAGCTTTTCAAGGTGATTCTGAAGCATTCTAAAATTTAAGAATCTCTTCTCTAGGTTGCTTTTCAATACTGATTTGGAGTTTAATTAGTTAATTAATAACGTGGTTTCCAGGTAACCTATGTACATTTAAGTAGAATTTTTATGTGACTAATACCTTATGTCAAAGTTTGCAAACTGCACCTCGTCATGTGCCATACAAAAGTGTTCGTCTGATGCATGTGCTTGGTTATCAACACTTAAACACTTACTGTATGCACACTTCTCATGAAGAATCTAAATCTTTAAAATGTTGCCCTGTTGTCTTCATGACAAGAATATGCTGGACATGGCCGGGCGCGGTGGCTCACGCCTGTAATCCCAACACTTTGGGAGACGGAGGCGGGCGGATCATGAGGTCAGGAGATCAAGACCTTCCTGGCTAACATGGTGTGAAACCCCGTCTCTACTAAAAAATACAAAAAAAAATAGCCGGGCGTGGTGGCGGGCGCCTGTAGTCTCAGCTACTCAGGAGGCTGAGGCAGGAGAATGGCCTGAACCCGGGAGGCAGAGCTTGCAGTGAGCCATGGCGCCACCGCACTCTGGCCTGGGGGACAGAGTGAGACTCCGTCTCAAAAAAAAAAAAAAAAAAAAAAAAAAAAGGTACAAACCTGCAGTTGTGCACATGTACCCTAGAACATAAAGTAAAATAAAAAAAAAAGAAAGAAAGAAAATAATAATAATAAAAAAGGAATATGCTGGACTTTAGCCTCTCCATATTATTACCATATTATTCTCCCAAAATGGAGACCATGTATCAGTTTATTGCTTTATTGTTTTGCTTGAGCTATTGCTTTTCTTAATCTCAAACTGTTTCATGAATGTTCCATGAATGTATGGGTAACCCATCCTCCCAGTTTGAGGCCCAGTTTACATCTTTTGTCACCACATAATTATTCATAGCCTCTTCTTTATTCCCCAAAATATCTTGGTTCGGATGATAACTGATGGGTCACCCTATTCATAGGCATGTGTTTTTGCAACTCCAGACTTAATGTCAGCCCTGTTCAAAGTTAATATTGAAGATAATCTCTCTAATTAGACATGAAAGTAAATGTGACTGTAGGCACGAGGAAAGGAGAGAAGAAAAGTTAAGGGGCATAGCTCAAACGACCTGTTCAAGAATAATATTTTTTGAAACATTGTATCTTTTCTTTAAATCTATGTAATATTTCCTTCTGTGTTATTATATTTACTCTAAAATTAAAAGACCAGCTTTAAAATGAGAAACATAAAGGGAAAAATGTCTTTAAACTGTTTCAATCAGTTAAGGAAATGCCTTTGCACTAAGTATATTTTAAAAATTTGGCATGAATTGAAAAATAATAAACATCAGATTAAACTCCCAATCAATTTCACTTCCTTTCTTTGTCAGCACAATATCTTGAGAACCCTGGCTTTTATGAATATATGGATTAAAAATGCAATATTGTTTTCACTGGTTTATTTGTTATAAGAAGCCCTAAACATAAATGTTCACAATTTTCACAATTTTGCCAAAGACTATGCATAGCTACCAGGTGGAGGCCTTTTGGGTAGTTTCCTGATGTTGCTGAAAGGTTGTACATAAATCAGTTTGTTAGTTTTTTTTAGATATATTTATAATATTTTTCCAGCGTGGGAACATTGTTGATAGCAACATTGTTTAAGTGACACTGTAAATCTAATTTTGAGCTTCTTATAGTTTCCACAGTCAATTTTCTTCTTTCAAATCTCTTAATTTGTTCTCAGGTTATTTTCTTATATAAATAAAACCATGTAGGTGTGCATTGCAGTAGTTTATTGAAATTTTATTTTTTAATGAGAGCTCAATATGTATATTTTCTAAAGAGAAATTAATTTGTTTCCAAGAGTCTCTGATGGAAGATTATTTTTCTCATGAATAAACCCTACAATTCCACACAAATAAGGAGACCTTATTAAGTTAACATCAGTGTAGTACAGCAAGTGTTCAATGTTATTCTCATTAAAAAGAAAATAACAACCAGGATTTATATTCCTTTTTATAAAGTGTTGCTTGATTTTAACACATCTCTGCACATGTACACACACACAGATACTACTTTTACATTTTAAATGAAATCAAATAAGTAACAAAAGCCTAATTATTGTAAGAGAAATTTCTTCATTAGGGCTTTATTTTTGCTGTATGTATTTGAGATATGCAGTTGACCTAATTTCCAGTGTCCTTGCATAACGACACATCTTTCTTTTCTGCCCAGACAGCATGGTCCATATCTGCAGCATGAAGCCTCACCATTTTCTTCCCTATGACTCTATGATATAACAACTCATCTTCCAAGATGATTTTAAATTTCACACCAAGTAAGAATTAAGTAATTTAAACATATTTTTTGCTAGAATTTGCTTGTCCTTAAATTCATTCTAAACTTGATTCTCTCTTTTGGGTTGCAAAAGATTATTACATATTGTATTCATGTATTAAAACTTCATAGATACTCTATAGATATTAGCATATAATGTAGTATAGACCCATGAAAATTAAATATACTTTAAAAAAATTCTACTGTTTCCTTTAAGCTTTGTAGATTGTATCTCATATGCTGCTGCTAGAATAATCAGCTACAGGGCTTTCTCACAGGACAGATGCTAAGGTTTCAGCTCATTTGTATCTCCGTAACAATAAACACTATATTTTAAACAAACTTTTAATTATAATGACTAAATTTCTTTGAAAGAATGTGATGGATAGGATATGTTCTAAGCGCAATATTTATATTAACTCTTTTAATAATCAAAACAAATATGTAGACAAATGGGAACTGTTGTGCATTGTTGATGGGAATGTAAAATGATATAGACAAGTAAAACAGTATGGTGGTTTCTTTAAAAAGTTAAAAACATTCTTGCAATAGTTTGCTGAGAATGATGGTTTCCAGCTGCATCCATGTCCTTACAAAGGACACGAACTCATCCTTTATTATGGCTGCATAGTATTCCATAGTGTATATGTGCCACATTTTCTTAATCCAGTCTGTCACTGATGGCCAAATACTGCATGTTCTCACTCATAGGTGAGAATTGAAGAATTAGATCACTTGGACACAGGAAGGGGAACATCACACACGGGGTCCTATTGTGGGGAGGGGTGGGGAGGGGAATGGGATAGCATTAGGAGATATACCTAATGTAAATGACGAGTTAATGGGTGCAGCACACCAACATGGCACATGTATACATATGTAACAAACCTGCACATTTTTCACATGTACCCTAGAACTTAAAGTATAATAACAATAAAAAGTTAAAAACATAATTACCAGTAATCCTACTTCTTGGCACACATCCAAAGGAAATGAAAGCAAGCAAGATCTCATAAAAAAATTTGCATGCTCCTGTTCATAGCAGCATTATTCACAATAACCAAAAGGTAGAAGCTACCCAAGTATCCACTTTATTTTTATTACTTTTAAGAATTATAGTATCTGTAAAATATTTAGTCCTAAAAAGGAAAAAACAATCTTACGCAAGCTACAACATGAATGTACCTTAAGAACATTATGTTACATGAAATAAGCCAGTTACAAAAGGACAAATACATTCTGATTACACATTTATGAGGTATTTTGAGGAATCAAATTTATAGAAACAGAAGTACCATGGTGGTTACCAGGGATCAGAGGGAGGATAAGTTGTTCTTTAATGGGTATAGAGTTTCAGTTGTACAAGATGAAACAGTTCTGTAGATTGATTGCACTGTAGTGTGAATATACTTAACACTGCTGAACGTGCACTTAAAACTCATTAAGATGGTAAATTTTATGTTATATGTATTTTCTCACATTCAAAAGTAAAAGGAGAAAACTGAAACAACTGTATAAAGAAGATGCTATTATTCCCAGTGGGGCGATGGAGGCACAGAGAGGCTAAATTTTCTGTCCCTCTCACAAGGCTGGTTAATGATTGTGTTTGGGATTTAAAACCCAGGACTTGTGCTATAGCCCACCCTCTTGCTCACTAGTCCTCTCCCACTGCCTTCAGTGTGTTTTCCTATCTTCACAAATTGTGGCTGGGTTAGAATAATCACCTTGTTCACTGATAAGTTTACTTAAGGAAGCCTGAGGTACAATTCCTCAGGTTTCCAAAATTTGTCAGATTTCAGGCTGTCTGAATGTATTTTATTATCTTGCCTATTGAATTGGTTGTAAATTTACACTGTAAAATAATTTTCAATAGCAGATTTATATACTCAAATGAAAATATAATTTGTTCAGCTTTTGTTTTCAGTAGTTCACTACTGCAGAAAGTTGACCTATACAGACTCTACGTCTATGGAATGTGTCAGTTGACTGCATGAAGGCTGGTAGGAAGGGGAGGTGGTCTGTGGGAGCCAATGGCTTTATGTGTCATCAAAAGGAGAAAAGAAAATCCTAGTTTATAAAATCACAAAATCATATTTAGAAAATAAACAAGTTAGTCTAGAAAGCTAACTTTCTAAGCTAGGGCATCTCAGAAAAGTCAAACATTTCAGGTTCTCAATCAGAGATAGATTGACATATGACAGTCTCAGTGCCCTCCATGTGCCTGTTCCTGATTCATTTGGAGGCATAGTGCTTCCCCATAAGGGCAAAAAAATACAATTATAATAGGTGCACATAAACCCCTTTTCTCTGTATTCTCTGTAATACACTTCCACCCTCTTTACAAAATGAAAATAAAACAACCCTGGCTGGCAAAGATTAGGAATCTGTTGGCAGCATCTTTTAAGAAGAAAACACGCTTTACATTTCTTTAATAAATTTAAAAGTTAAACTGATGGTCTAAAGGAATGTGCTAGTTTCCCCCTGGTCTTCCTGACTTTCCCAGGCCTTCATAGGTATAACTCAGGGGCAAGAACTTGGTGGTTGTAGTTGTGTGTAAGTTTGAGACGAGCGCTCTTAACAAATGGATTGATTTCCAGTCATTTCTTGTCTATGTGATTCTGCATACCAAAAGAAGAAAAAGCCAAGAGTTGTGGAAATGATTAGAGTATTTGTGTTTCAGGTGCCAAAGTAATAAATCATTTCATCTTTAATATGTTTGATATTTAATGATATTAGAAACTCACTTTTATTCCAGATGGAAACATACACTGACACATACACACAAACATGCAAAACCAATTTTTATTTTTGTGTTGGCCAAAATTGTTAGAAGACATTCTTATAAGATATAGAGAAGCAACAATTTTGATCCACTAACCCTTCATGTTCTTTCCCTCTGCATTTCTCAGACCCTTTGAAGCTTGCAGACAGCTTAAAATCTAAACAACCTGTGCCTGTGCTGACTTATGGCCACCACCCTGATCCATTTCCTGTCTTCCTGGCTTTGCTAGCTGTTGAAACAGTGGAGCTTGCCTCGTGTGTGTGTGTGTGTGTGTGTGTGTGTGTGTGTGTGTGTGTGAGAGAGAGATTGTGGGTGTGGGGAGTTTAACCTTTTTATATCTTAGCTGCCTGTAAACTCAGTGATTGCTACGTTCAGATCAAACCTTGAACTTGTTGTTTTTCCTGGCACCAGGAGCCTTCCTGGGCTCCCCATTCCCTCCCGGAACCACTGCCATTTCCCATGGTTACTCTACAACAGTTTCACTGGCTGAAAATGAAAACTGAACAAAGGGATTAAATTGTGAGGTAAAATTTGCTTTTCAATTTGTTTCTTTGAAGTTTTGTCCTACCCCCACAGAATATTGTGTGCCTTAGAACAATTTCTGTTTTGAACATATTTTATAATTAGCAAGTCTTTGGCATAATTCCAATTTTCTTATAGAAAACTGTTGTTTATGCTGTCTAACATCTCTGAAGCTTTCAATGTTCAATTTTAGTTGTCTACATTTAGTGGAACTGAAGCATGCAAGGAATGGAGGTCTTCTCATGAAACTGTAAACCACTTACGGAAAAAGAAATCTTTTTCAAGTTTTCGTTTCTCTGCTCCCATCTTTCATCCAGTCCCACTCACATGCATGCATGCAGACATATGCACATACACACACCTTTAAGGTGCATTCCAGAATATAAAATATGTCATTTACTACATTTATTTAAGTAGCTGGATTTGATGTGTATCAGATAGAGCTAAACTTTGTCAGGGTATGACAAATGGAAGAAATTGTTTTTTTCTAACTGAAAGAAAAATATAGTTTTAATGTTAAATGACTCAGTTTCTTCTAAAACAGGCATTGTTTTTTATTTTTCTCTTTTGTTCCATTAATATTCCTTAAAGTCAATTTTAGACATTTTAATTTTCAGCCTATGGCTCATCTTAAATATGAAGTCTTGAGATCCCATGTATAATTTACAACTACTTTAAATTGCCTGCTCCTTTCCAATAGAGTTTAAAATATTTTATGAACTAATTTTTAGATTTTAAAGCAAATGTCATTCATAAATCATCTTTCAGCATATCTAGTTTAATTATATCAATTATTTGATATCTTCCAGTCCTCCTCTCTATACCCTTCTCCCCATATAATTCAGAACTCATCATTTATCCACTGGTCATAACGAGGTAATGCTAGTTCATGCCTAATACCCTGTAGCTTCCTGTATTGGACGCACCCACTTTCCAGAGGTGACTAGCATATATTCACAATCAGTTGCCTTATTTTCATCTTCTTACTCATTCTATTCTTCTCCAGCAACATTTTTGCAGCATGAAGAGCCTGACCTTTTTGTCACAGGGGATTTTCATTGTCAAAGCAAAAATCCCTTCCAATTTGTAAACACTCTTGTTTGAATGAGATAAATCACAGACATTTTTGACTCTGGGTTGGGCCTACAGTAAATTTTCAGTATGATCACCTGAACAGAGCTGGACAAACTAAAGTCTATCCCTGGGTTGCCACTCCTTTTCTGTGCTTCTTTGAGCAGGGCCTCTGAAGATCTGGTTCCTAATCTTATCCACAGAATGAAAGTAAGACTGATCTTTTCAGGGTAGGTAATGATTAGAGATCATATACACGAAGAAGCACGATAAACACAATTTATTTTAAAAGACACTGAATTCATTTTGATAAATCATTTACATGCACCCTGTATCATTAGATAATTAAAGGTAGTTTAAGGTCATTTTCTCAAATTTTAAGTGCAAACAAATTAGTTGAGGATCTTACTAAAATGTAGATTCTGCTTCTGGGTTGAAGCCTGAGATTCTACATTTCTAACAAGCTCTCCGATAAGGCCAATAACACATGGGGCTTGTACATGGACTGTAATTTGAATAGAAATTGTAAATCAATTTTATGCATATAAAAGAATAGAACAAATTAAATTAAGATGAATAAATAAAGAAAAGGCAAAGGATGAACCAAGACATGAAATGGAACCAGAAATGATGCTATAAATATATAATATAAGCTACTTGCTACATGGGGAATAAATTTGTCTATATAATTTTAGTAGACAGTATGAAAAGGGTATCGGCTCCATCAATATTCTTTCACTTTTGCATAATATGTATGTGTTATAAGAGTTGATAAGCAAAGTTATACTGCTACTAAACATTACATTCTGGAGCCAATGAATAGAGACTCATTTATTTTTCTCAATTAATTCAGAATAGACAATTTTTGAAATGAGGTGTACCATTGATTTTTACCTTTAGATAATTTGGGAAGAAACAACTTGTTAAGAAGTTAATAAAATAAAAAGTTTCAGAAAGAGCTATTTCATTTATCCTGTGGAAATCAAGTCTGATATCTGAATGTACTATGTTGACTCCTGTGGGCACTCATTCCTTCATATCTAAACAGAGAAGGGGCACCATTCTCGAGATATCAAAAGATTCTGGGTGAGAAGTGGAAATCTCATCATTCATTCATTTCTTCATTCAATTTATTCAATGCAAACTTCATCCCAAGTACACTACTTACAGACTTACTTTCTTTTCTTTCAAATTCCTCCTTCTGCTGACTCCTTGACCATCCACATTAATTGTTCCTTTCTTGAGCTGCTAACATGTTCCACAGTATTTCATGCTGGAGAATATTTTCTACAAGACTATCTCCACTAACGAAATATTACAAAGACTACCTGACATTTTAGTGGAAATGGAGGATAACTAAGAAGCATGTAGAAGATAAATATTTAATATAATTTTCCTAAAAGGCTCCGTTCACTCAGCTGTCATTGGCATCCTTGCCCCAGGGCCTCAAATGCTCTAAACTTGTCTGTGTCTAATCTATTTTGAGACTGCTCCTCCATTAATATCTTCTATTCCAGATTTCTGAGGCCTACAACTCCATTACTCAATAAACAGTATGAAAATGCAAAATTCAAGACATTTTTATTAATTTTCACTCTATTTGTAGCATAAGATGCTACATGTTTCAGGACAAACCTATTGTTGAATAATGACATTTACTGGAAAAACAAAATAACACAGCATTTTTGTGTGAAACACATGAATGATAGTGTATAAAAATATCGCATGTAATACATGTCTTACAATATAAAATGAAAAAATGTTTGCCCAAATTTCTTCCTCCTAGATTTGTGTGTGTGTGTGTGTGTGTGTGTGTGTGTGTGTGTGTTGATGAGGGTAGTGATGGTGAAGGAGTTGGCTTTGAAATACAAGGCTGTTATCATAACATGTTCTTCCTAGTCAAAAGCATACCTCTTTCTGTACAAATTAATGTTAGGTAAACTAGTTTAAGCTCCAGCTAGCTGTTAAGTTAGTGAGTTTTGTTTGTGGGTTCACAAATTACTTACAAAATATTTAGCAGAAACTGTTATGCTTAATCAATTAAGAACTTTTGATTGGCAATTTTTAAAGTTATTTTACTAGAAGCAATACAATTTCCTCTAAGATATTATGCAATTTATGCTGCAATTAGTTCAAATTCTTTCTATCCATACAATAGTAAACATGTTCTATGTTATTAAATTAACAGGTCTCAAGAAATAAATGGAACATCGATTATGAAGGAATCTATAAATTGTAAAATAAAATAAAATTGATGTAAAATGAAAACCATTATTAAAAGCAAGGCTATGGTTTTACTTACAAAGTTCAGTGGAAATGAAATGGAAAAAATAAATAATGAGTAGATCTTTGTGATGCTAATTTTATGTGTCCAATTGATGGGGCCACAGGAAACCCAGATAGTTGATCAAACATTACCTAATGTGCATGTATGTGTCTGTGTGTGTCTGTGTGTGTGTGTGTCTGTGTGTCTGTGTGTGTGTGTCTGTGAGGGTGTTTTTAGATGAGATTAAAATTTTAGTTGGTAGATTGAGTACAGCAGATTGCCTTCCCTAATGTGGTTGGGGCTCATGCAATCAGTTGAAGGCTGAATAGAACCAAAAGGGTGACTCTCCTGGAGGTAAAGAGGAATTCTTCCTGTCTGACTGCCTTTGAACACATACATATATGACATTATTTTAGAGGTAGGTATGCAGGCATATTCCAGGATATGTAGGGTGAGCTGGCAAACTGGAGATCCAGGAGAGCTGATGGTTTAGCTTTAGTCAAAAGGCTGGCAGGCTGGAGATCCAGGAAGAGCAATGTTTCCGTTTGAATCTGCAGGTAGGAATAAACAAACAAACAAAAAACAACGATGTTTTCGTTAAAGCTCAAAGGCAGTTAGGTAGAAGGAACACTCCTAGGAGCATCACGCTTTTTGCTCTACTCAGACTTCAACTAATTGGATGAAGATCACCCCCTTAGGTAGGATAATCACTCAGTCTACTAATTTAAATATTAATCTAGTTCTAAAATACCAATACAGAAACACTCTGAATAGTGTTTGGCCAAATGTCTGGGGACCCCATGGCACAGTCAGGTTGATGCAAAAAATCATCAATGACAGTTTCTAAGCAAGCAGAAGTAACAGAAGCACCAAGCATCCAATAAAAAAATTATCAGACATGTAAACAAGGAGAAAAAAGACTACCATAATGAGAAAAAAAACCAATCAACTGAAAACAACATTTAACTACGCAGATGTTACTGTTAACAAAGAAAAAAAATCATTAGAACTGTATTTAGTATGCTTAAAAAATTGAGAATAAAAAATATAAGCATATTGAAATTGAACATTCAGAGACTAAAACTACAAAGCCCAAGATAAAACATATTGGAAAGAAGTAAGGACAGATTAAGCACTGCAGAAGAAAAGGTTAGTAATTACAGAGACATAGCGAGAGAGAATATCCCAAATGAAACACACAGAAAAGCTTTTTAAAAAACTAAATAGATAATCTCTCAGCTGTGGGCAACTTCATATGGCCTAATATACATGTAATTATAGTCTCAGAAGGAGAGAGAGATAGAAAAAATATTTGAAGAAATAATGGCTGAAAATTATCCAAATTTGATGGAAACCATAAACTCACAATTCCAAGAAGCTCTATAAAGCTAAAATGTGCATGTGAGTGCACACACACACACACACACGAAAATAACCACACCTAGCAACATTATAATCCACTTGCTCCAAATAAGTGATAAAGAAAATAATCTTAGAAGCAGACAAAGAAAGAAGATGAATTACAAACTGAAGATCAAAGGTCAGAATGACAGCAAATTTTCTTTAAGGAAAAATGAAGTATAGCTGAAGTCTTAATAATGAACGGTGGATTTATTTTGCCTTAAGCCCAGATTGTTCAGATTGTTTTTGGTATATTTCTGTGAAACATGCATTTTAACTCAAAGAAAGAGATGCAGTTTCATTTCTTTCCAAAACATCCACTAGAGACCTTTGTCCTGCTTGTCACGGAGCCAGTTACTGCTCTTGCAATCTACTGCACCTAATGCCCACAAAATGCGCCCTTTGTACTTAGATCTCCATGTGCCCAGAATGTAAAAGGCCAATTTTACTTTGTGACAAATTGCGGTGTCTTAAGACCAACATTAGTTACTCAGATTCTGATTTTTATTCTCTATATTTCTCCAGAACGACTGTCAATCTATTATATATTTGTACAATCTGGTATTAAAATGCTTTCCCCAAAAGATATTCTGCGAAAAGATCTGAAGTTGGTCCATGGTTGTCCCATGACCTGTGCTTTTGTGAACAACTGGGAAAAAATTGAACAGTTCCATAGCAGACCAGAAGACATTGTGATAGCCACTTATCCTAAATCAGGTGAGTTCTGTGGCCTGACAAATTCAAGTCCGACCTCGATTTTTGTTTCCTGGAAATCAACTTGTCCATAAAATAATTATCATTCTAAATAAAGTTAATATTCATTTAGTGCGGTCACCTATTTTAGTATATTAAAATTGGCATTTGGGGCATAGAAAGGGGAATTAAGTTTGTAATAGAATGTGTTAAAATGGTAGTGTTTCCAATAGATTCTTCTCCCTTCTCCTGTGCAATTTGGGTAATTATTTTGAAAATGTTGCCTTTTGTCACAGGTACTACTTGGGTTAGTGAAATTACAGACATGATTCTAAATGATGGAGATATTGAAAAATGTAAGCGAGGTTTTATTACCGAAAAAGTTCCAATGTTGGAAATGACTCTCCCTGGATTAAGAATATCAGGTAAATTTAACCCACTCGGAATTATTATTTTGTAATATTATTTACACAGCATATGCATTATTGTATGTGTGACTTTCACTGAAACTGGAGTAGATTTGGTGACATAAAATGGAAGCTGGAAAACAATGTAAAACTGAGGAATATGAAGAAACTTTATTTTTGTCTGTTGTATATCCAGGTATGATATCAAAGATGAGAGTCTTACTGTACAAAACAATCACAAATTTGATTGATAAAATAAACAATACTTTTTCTGTCTTATTGACTTTTGTTGGGTAGAATTTGTCAGATTAGATCAGTAAGTTCCTAATTTAGGACATTGTTGTAATTAATAAACAAGGAGCAACTTTTCTTAAAACGTAGAATTCACTAATACTATTAATTTTTCTTCTACAAGTATTTATGGAATGCTTGTAAAGAATTATTCACTGTGCTATGGTATAGATACATAATGATTAGAAATTATATATTGTATCATAGGGAGCTTACAGTAATATTGTGATGTTAAAAAGTAAATAACAGTATGTCAATGTTAGTAGTCTTGCACACCCAAAGAATAGGGTTCTGTGGAAGCGAATGATAGGAAAGCTTACTTTAAATGGGTAATAAAGGAAAAAAACTTAGACAAATTAAAGTAAACAAGTTTAATTGAGCAAAGGACAATTCACAAATCAGGCAGCCTCTTGAGCCAAAATAGCCTCAGAGATTCCAGAACAGCTACATGGTTTACAGAAGGAAGGAATGTGACACACAGAAAACAGAATTGAGATATAGAAACAGTTGGCTTAGTTACAGTTTAGTGTTTGACTTATTTGAACACAGTTTGAAGAGTTGGCCACCTTTGATTGGCCAAAACTTGGTGACTGGCACAAGGTAGAACGTAATATGTTTACACATCCAGTTAGGTTACAATTCACTATGTATAGAGAAACCTTTAAGCCAAACTTAAAATGTGTAAGATGACAACTTTAGTCTAAATTTAACAAGGGGTATCTACTCCCAATTGAGTTTAAAAAGTACATACTTGGGTAAAGAATATCCCAGGATATAGTCCTGGAAAGCATATTCCAGGAAGATCTTGATGTAGCCTGGGGACTAAAATGATCCATGAAAGAAGGAAAAAGTGGGATGCAAAACAATTGGAAATTAGGCTAGGATAGATCATGTAGGACTTGTAATTCTTAAAATATTTTCTCATTTTATTCCAAGAACATTGAGGAAGACATTGAAGGGTTTTATGCAAAGAAAAATTATAGGGTTTTTGTTTTTTGTTGTTGTTTTAAATACAAAGATTCCACAAGTTGCCTGGTGGAGGCAGAATTGAGGATGCTAGAGAAGATATATTTTTGACTTGTTGATGGACTGTCAAGGAAATATGAAGGAAATGAAAGAATCAAGAATGACACAATTTTATTTCATCAAGCAAGTGGACTGTGGAACCATTTGCTTGCAAGGAAAAGTACTTGGAGAGGAACACATTTTGGTGTAGGGTTATTAATATTTGAGTTGTGAAATGGTAACCTTGAGATGCCATTGGATATTATAATCAGTTAAAATTATAGTGAATTAAAATGATGGTATTTGGAGCTTATTAAAATATATTCATTAGGCAATGCTCAGCATAATTGGACATTGGAATCAATGTGATTGCCCGGGGAAAGCCTGTGGAGTAAAATGAGAAGAGAAGGACTGAGCTGTGAAAAACATCAACATGCAGAAGTTAGGTAGAGAAAGAGCGGCTAGCAAAGGAAACTGAAAAAAAATGAGCTAAGAGGGAATGGAAGAGTATGGTGTCCTGTAGATAAATGAGAGGGGTATTCAAGAAGTGAAGCTTGACTGTCTAATGCTGCTAGAATCCTGGGATAAAAATAAGTAGTAGAATCGTGATAGACCTGTATGACAATGTAAAGAGAAATATCCAAATCCTCTTCTGTAATAGAGGTGCTCCTCAGCAGACTGACTGAACTAGTTACTTCCATAGGCAGAGACGGATCAACTGGCAGGATGTCAGTCCTTCTATGTCATTGCCAGAAGTCAGAGAGCAAATGCCAATTTTTGTTTTGTTTCATTTTGTTTAAAAAATAGATTCAATTTTTCAGAGTTACAAATCTAAAATCCCAGTTCTTTCCTAAGCCATTAAGTTCAGCTTATGAATATTATTATTTTACTTATACAACAAAAAGAATTTAATATTTGATCCAAGTTATATTTAATTAAGCTCCTTTAAACACTTGAGTGGCATTTATATAATTAGTATATTTCATTTCCTTGAGTACTTACTTTATCTGACCAAGACAAACCTTCCCAAGTACTTATACTCCAATAAATTAAGCTCAAAAATACAGCAAATCTTAGCCATTTTAAATGTTTCAAAACTACATAGAAACTTAGCAATGATTCCACCACTGTACTCCAGCCTGGGCGACAGAGCAAGACTCTGTCTCTAAAAAAATTTTAAAAAGAAAATTAGAAATTTAGCAAGATTTCAACTTAAAATTCAAGTATAAATACTCAACATTTTTTACTTAGCATTACAAAGCAAATCCGTTACTCTCACAAAGTTGTTACTCTTACATTTGTCAAGGACTTAAAATGCAAACTGCAAAGATTCTTAAAGCAAATGGTTATGAGGAGATGTTCTTAAACGTGCCCATGTTATGGCTTGATGTTCTTAAACATGTCTATCCTTGGAAAGCTTGGAACTGAGGGATTATGCTGGGAGCAAGGAACCCAAATGAGTTCAAGAGTGAGGCAAGACTTCAGAGCCATAGAAAGTATGAAATGAAAAAGTGACAGAACCAAAGTAATCAGAGACGTGGGAGTAAAGGATAACAGATGGAAGGCAGGATTGGGGATAGAGAGGGAGGCTATGCAGCTTTGCCTGACAGTGAATGGCTGGAGTTCAGCAGGTGGATGAGGGTAAACTGCATCATTTAAATCTACTCTAGACCGGGCACAGTGGCTCACGCCTGTAATCCCAGCACCTTGGGAGGCCCAAGCAGGTGGATCACGAGGTCAGGAGATTGAGACCGTCCTGGCTAACATGGTGAAACCCCGTCTCTACTAAAATATACAAAAAATTAGCTAGGTGTTGTGGCGGGCACCTGTAGTCCCAGCTACTCAGGAGGCTGAGGCAGGAGAATGGCCTGAACCTGGGAGGCAGAGCTTGCAGTGAGCCGAGATTGCACCACTGCACTCCAGCCTGGGGGACAGAGTGAGACTCTGTCTCAAATAATAAATAAATAAATACATCTACTCTAGAGAGTGAATATAGATAGTTTTATTGTCTTTACACATTGCTAACACTCATACTTGTGGATATAAAGTGTTCATTTAGAAGACTCACTTGGCAAAATGATTGCAAAACAGGGGAAATTGAGAACTCTTTCAGGGAAGCTGAATGCGGAACAGGGAACAACAGATGTGAGAAAAACTTCTTAAAAGAAACAGACATAAGTTCATGTCATGGCCATTAAGTAATAACGAGTTGTGGAAGATTACAATTTCTCATTTTTATATGCTGGGTAAAGTGACTGTAGTTGCTAGATCAGTAGAGGCATAGTAAAATCCCTGGTGGAGTTGTACGGTAATTTATGTTTACAGTCATTTATATTTGCAAATAAAATACAAGACAATTAATTAATTTGAAATTCAGATAAATATCAATTTTATTAAGTATACAAGCACTTTTCAAATGTTGTACGGGAAATATTCATGCTAAAAACAACCTGCTATTTATCTGATAATTCAAATTTAACTTGGATTTCCACATTTTTTAATTTCCTGTCTGCCAAACCTGTCTCTACTGACATTAAATAGTCTTCTTCATACTGACCATGTGCTAGTCACTGTTCTCTATGCACATTTATTTATGAACAAAACAAGTTACATCTCTGTTCTTATGAAATCTCCATTTTAGTCTATGTTTAGGAGTGAGGTTGGGGAAGGGACATGAGGACATACAGTAAACAAACAAATAATTTAAAAATTTACTAAGTCAAAATGTGTTTCATAGAACATTAAAAGAAAAATGTTGTAATAGGCTGAATGACTTCTTAGCATATGCAGTGAATTATTGTGAACATTTAAAACAAAGTATTGCTTTCAATGAGTGAGTCAGATGCAATTTTACGTGGGTTTGCCTTTGTATTCAGCGATGGCAAGATGATTTAAGATTATCAGGTATTCCAGAGTTTAGACTACGTATAAGTAATACTGTGGAACAAAAGGGAATGCATAAGAAGTTTATGTATCATCTCTCTTAAGACCTTAATTTGAAACCAAGTTCTACCATATATTTGTTGTATGACTTTAAAGAGCTAAGCTAATAACTAAAGATTACACATTTTTCCTGTCCATACATATATGGAGAGACATATGACACATATAGAATATAATGAAAATATAGATACAACAACTGATATTACACTCAAAGTCAATGTCATCTATGCTACAGTATCTGATACAACACAATAGCCAGTTTTAGACTTACTAGTTATTGATTATCTCTTTGGCATGAAGAAAACATTTAAAAAGTCATTTATTGCACAGGTACAAAACATTTAAAAAGTCATTTATTGCATAGGTACAATAAAACTCCAAATTATTTAAGAGGGTATTATTATCTCTCGTTTTGGAGATGGGGAAACTGAAGTACAGAGATTCTGAGATACTTTCAAAGTGTCTCACAATGCTTAAGTGATAGAGTCTGCATTTGAATTCATGGTGACTAACCTCAGAATGTGTACCCTTGAATGTTACACAATACAGACTCTAGTAATGTGGTGAAATGCCTGTGATTGGTTCAGAATTTAGCTGCATTACATAATGCTCAAAAATGTCTTGAAAAACTGGTTGGCAAAATAAGGAAACGTAGCCTTTCTGGAGACTCTAATATTTCTGTATACTTAACTAAATTTCTAGGTATAGAACAATTAGAGAAGAATCCATCACCCCGGATTGTGAAAACACATCTACCAACTGATCTTCTTCCTAAGTCTTTCTGGGAGAACAATTGCAAGGTATACTCCAGACTCCAAGTCAGTTTTTTAGTGTGACCCTATCCCTGTACCCACTCACATAGTTTATTAAAAAATTTTTTTTCGTTTGTTTAACCAAATACTTGCAACAATCTATACCCACTCACATTGTATGTAAATCTTCAGAAGTCATTTACTTGTGACCATGAAAACTGAGCTACATTGAAATATTTCCATTAAAAATTAAGTTTTAGTCTGAGTTTATATATTCAAGTTTTCCGAACTTGAGCAGCAACAGAATCAAAAATCTCAGCATAATATTGCTACTTTTATTTCCCAACTCTCCATAGATCGTCAGGCCTTCTGTAAAAACTGAACTTAAGGATGTGAGCTCTTATTTGAAGATTTGGTGTAAGTCCTTGGTGAAACATTTGTTCCTGCTTATCTGCTTTGGGGGAAATTTTATATTTCAAATTCTATTGCTTTAATAGTTACAGTGCTATGCAGATTATGTGTTTTTTCTTATCTGACTTTTGATCATTTGTGATGTGTGAGAAACTTTCTTAAGTTGTTGACTTTATGAATGAAAAGTTGTTCATATTATACTCATTATTATTTTAATGGTTGCAGGATTTGTTCTGATACCGTTTTGCTCCTGATCTCAGTTATTTGTGTCTTCTCTCTCTTATCTTTGTCAGTCTTGTCATAAGTATATTAATTTTACTGTTTTTTTAAAGCTAGTTTTTTTGTTTTATCAATTATTTCTGTTATCTGTTTTTAGTGTCATAGATTACTGCTTTTTTTCTCTATTATTTCTCTCCATCTACTAGCTTTGGGTTTATTTTACTCTCCTTTTTCTAATCTCTTTAAGCAGGAACTGATATTATTGATTTGTTTCTTTCCTACTTTCTAAAATAAGCATTTAGTGTTGTAAATACTTTTCCTCAGTAAAGCTTTAGTTGCATCCCACACATTTTGATATGTCATGCTTTCAATTGCACTCAATGCTATGCATATTTTTATTTTATTTGAAATTTCCTCATTTACTGCAAGATTTTGAAGTGTATGATTTAATTTCTAAGTGTTTGAGGATTTTTATGTTTTCTTTTTGTTACTGATTTCTAGTTTTATTCCATTTTAGTCAAAGATCATACTCTACATAATTGCAATTCTTTTACATTTCTTATGGTTCATCTTGTTCTATCTTGTTAATGTTTCATGAGCACTTGAGCAGGCTGTGTATTCTTCTTTGTAGGTGGATTACTCTCTGTATTTTTATTACATCCTCTTGACCAATAATGTTGTTCAGTTCTTTTATATCCTTTCTTGTTTTCTGTCTAACAATTCTAGCAATTGCCTGAGAGTGGTTTGTAAACATGCTCAACTATAACTATTGATTCGTCTATTCCTACTTCAGCTTTACTGGTTTTCATTTCATGTATTTTGAAGTTCTGCTGTTTGCTATTTGGAATTCAGAATTGCTTTATCTTCTTAACAGATTAGTCCTTTTATCATTATGTAATGCCCCTTGTAATTTTTTTCCACTGAAGTATATTGATATAACCACTCCTAGTTTCTACTGATTGTTTGCATTACATATTTTTTGCTACCCTTTTACTCTCAATGTATCATTGTCATTTTGTTTGAAGTGTGTCTTTTGAACAGCATACAGCTAAGTTCAGTTTTTATACACTCTGCCAATTTTTGCCTTTAGATTAATATGTGTATATTACATACATTTAAAGTAGTTATGGAATAGAGCCAAGATGATTGACTAGATGAAATCTGGAAGAGCTTCTCCCACTAAAAAAGATAAGAATATCAAGCAGACTGGCACACTCCAAGAAGATCTTTGGATAAAAGGCATTCAGAGTGAATAGAGGGAGAATGCAGATACTAGAGCTACAGGGGGAGGAAGCTAGGAATTCTGAATAGGGTTGTTGAGCACCATGACTCATTCCTGGCCCTGCACAGTTCCTAGAGAAGGAGTGAGTGAAACAGGCATGAACAGCCCCCTCTTACCATGGACCTCCAGGATCCTAGCTGCAGGAGACTCCATGACTCCCAGAGACGTTTTAGTTGGCAGGGAGAACTTCCCAGAGAATTGGCAGAGACAGTACTCTACTCTGTGTGGAACCCAGAGGGTTTGGCACAGGAATAGCTGCAGTGGAACACGGCCATAGGTGCCCATCCCCCAAGACTTTCCATATTTCTTTAGGTGGCTTTAGCTTTTGTTAGCTCCCAGGTCTGGAGAAAGCAGGTCTGTCTTGCACATGGGCCGGGGCCAGTCTGATCTGACCACTCCTCTCTGTGCTGGCTTCTACTAGGGCCCCTGCATAGCCACACTCACTTAGTGCACAGCCTCAGTTGCCCTACTGAAGCACTTGCCAGCAGCTGCTGTCATAGTTCTTCAACTAGCAGCCCCTAACTTCCAGTTTTTAGCCCAGGTTTTGCTTTTGCATATGGATCGTTACTGGTGCAGATTCACTTTCAGCTTTCTCCCACCAGTGCCCAGTAACCTGCAGCCTACTCTTGCTACCCTATGAGCAAGTGGATGCATGTGGCTGCCCCATCACTACATATGTGCCTCTGGCCCCCTGCTTCCCTGTTGGATTACACTCTCTCATGTCATCTCCAATGCCCCAATGAAGCACTTTTGCCAGCATCCCTGATTGGAATGTTGTTGCCAGTAGTCTGGGAACACATCAGCACCTCCAGCAGAGCAGGTGCTTGACCTCAAGGGGCCAGAAAGCAAAGTAAAGGGTCTTGTTCTAGCTGCCTAGAGACAGAGCACATAGCCCTGGAGTGCTGAATTAAGCCTTGGTCCCCTAAAACCATCCAAAAAGGAAAACAATCTAATAAACCCAAATTTACACTAGAGTCAAAACCTCAAGGACAACAAAGAATATAAAAGCAAGAAGCACCGCCCAAAGAAAAGGAATTTCAAAGATTAAAGAAACATTAGCCATCACAGATGAGAAAGAAACAGCTCAAGAATACTGGCAACTCTAAAAGCCAGTGTCTTCTTGCCTGCAAATGACCTAACTAGCTTGCCAGCAATGGTTCTTAACCAGATTGAAATTGTTGAAATGACAGACATAGAATTCAGAATCTAGATGTCAAGGAAATTCAATGAAACATAGAAAAAGGTTGAAACCCAATCCAAGGAAAATAGTAAAACTGATGAAGAGCAGAAAGAAAACATAGACACATTGAGAAAGAACAAAACTGAACTTCTGGAAATAAAAAATCCACTAAAGGAATTTCATAATACAATGGGAAACATTAATAATAGAATAGACCAAGCTGAGAAAAGAATATCAGAGATGGAAGACTGTTCCTTTGAATCAAAGCAGGCAGACAAAAATTTTAAAAAGGAATTTTAAATAATAAACAAAACCTCCAAGAAATATGGGATTATATAGACACCAAACCTGTGACTCACTGGAATTTCTAAAAGAGATAGAGAGAGGCAATTAACTTGGAAAACAAATCTGAGGATACTGTCAATAAAAATTTTCTCAACCTTGCTAGAGAAGTCAACACACAAATTATATAAGACAGCAATTCCCGAAATATAGAATGAAAGAGGATCTCCAAGGTCAACATGAAATAAGAATTCTTAAAGACAGCTAGTGAAAGGGGAAGGTCATGTACAAAGGGAACCTCACCAGGCTAGTAGTGGACTATTCAGCAGAAATCTTATAAGTCAGAAGAGATTGAGGGCCTATATTCTGTATTCTTAAAGAAAGAAAATTCCAACCAAGAATGTCATATCCAAACCACTTCATAAGTGATGAACAGATAAAATCCTTTTCAGAAAAGGAAATACTAAAGGAATTCATTCTCATCAGACTTGCCTTCTTAGAGGTCCTTAAGGGAGTGCTAAACATGGAAACAAAAGACGTACCAGCTACCACAAAAACATACCAAAATACACAGAACATTGGCACTATAAATCAATTACATAATCAAGTTTACATAATAACCATCTAACAGCACGATTACAGGATCAAATCTTCACATATGAATTTTGATCTGGAATACAAATGGGCTAAATGAGCAACTTAAAAGGCACAGACTGGCAAGTTGGATAGAGAAGCAAGAAGACTCTGCTGCCTTCAAACTTCAAGAGACTCATCTCATATGCAACAACACCCATAGTCTCAAAGTAAAGGGATGGAGAAATATATATCAAGCAAATAGAGAACAACAACAACAACAAAAGTGGCAGTTGCTATTCTTATTTCAGACAAAAGAGACTTTAAACCAACAATCAAAAGGACAAAGAATAATATACGATGATAAAAGGTTCAGTTCAACAAGATGATTTAACTATTCTAAATACATATGCACCCAACTTTAGAGCACCTAAATCTATAAAACAAGTTCTTACTGACCTACAAAGATACTTACATAACCATATAATATTAGTGAAAGGCTTCAACACCACGCTGATAGTGTCAGATCATCAAGGCAAGACACTCAGGACTTAAACTCGACACTTGACTAAATGTACCTAACAGACATCTATCCAACAACAGAATATACATTCTTCTCGTCTGCAGATGGCACATATTGTGTGATTGACCACAGGCTTTACTCAGCCATAAAGCAATTCTCAATAAATATAAGAAAACCAAAATCATACCACCCACACCGTTGGGCCACAGCACAATACAAATATAAATTAATGCCAAAAAGCCCTATCAAAACCCTACAATGACATGGAAGTTAAATGACCTGCCCCTGAAACAGAGTAAAGAATGAAATTAAGGCAGAAGTTTTAAAAAAAAGTCTTTGAAACAAATGAAAACAGAGATACAAAGACACAACATATCAGAATCTTTGAGACACAGCTAAAGCAGTACTAAGAAAGTTTATAATGCTAAATACCTACACCAAGAAGTTAGAAAGGTCTCACATTAACAACCTAACATTGCACCTACAGGAACCCGGAAACTAAGAGCAAACCAATACCGAAAGTAGCAGAAGAAAAGAAATAACCAAACTCAGAGCAGAACTGAATGAAATTGAGATGTGAAAGTCCAGACCAAAAAATAAACAAAAACAAAAGTTTGTTTTTTTGAAAGAATAAGTAATATATACCACTAGCTAGATTCATAAAGAAAAAAAGAGAGACGATCCAAATAAACACAAGCAAGAATAACCACCAACACCACAAAATTACAAGGAACCTGCAGAGACTGCTAGGAACACCTTTATGCATACAATCTAGAACACCTAGAAGGAAAGGGATACGTTTTTGGGAAAATACAACCTCCTAATGATGGCAGCGGCAAGGATTCCAGAGTGGCTGCTGCCATCACATCAGCTGCAGTGGGGAGACATGGGTGGTGGTGGCAGGAGCGGCCGCAGGAACAGCAAAGGCAGCAGTGGGACCCCTGTGCCCCGTGACCCCACAGCAGCCTACTGCACCACCCTTACCTTTGCATGGCCGGGCAGGACCCACTTCCAGGCCCAGAGTCTCCGCTGTGTCGGGTTCCTTCGTACAAAGTTGGCCAGGGCCGCTGCGCCTCCGCTGTAGGGAAACACAGAGAGGAGGCAGGAGTCCCGAGAGTCCACCCCTGGGACTCCCCCCGAGAGGCTGCTGCCGTGGTATCGCCCTGCTACCGCTATGAGGCCACGCCGAGTCACCCACTGATGGGGGAGCAGCGTGGTTAGACATGGAGGGAAGGGCGTAGAGGGGTTCCAAGGCAGAGCTGGGCCCGGGGTGGTGCCCTGCTCCACGAAGCCAGTGGGAGCAGGGAGCAGGCAGGAGTCCCACCCTCCTGGGCACAGTTGCAGCAGCCCAAGTAATTGTGGTGGACCCAGGGCTCCCTGTGCTTTTGGGGGCCAGGAGCAGGCAGGAGTACTGCCTTCCTGGGAGCATCTGCAGTCACCCATGCGCAGCTGTTGATTGAGGCATTTCTGCAATATCGGAGGCCAAGGAAGGCCCCCACCTTGTTCCCATAGGCTCAGGGGTGTCTGCTCCCACTGTCTGGCCTCTACCCACTCCCGGAACACACTCCAGTATCGGAGAGTGGTTGACACCAAGCCCGGGTGCTGTCATAGCCCAGTTGGATGTGTGCACACTTGGGGCAGCTCTGACACACCAGCCCCCTGCCACCTCGGTCCCCTCTGGACTTTGGGCACCCAGGACACAGGAGGGAAGCCGAGGGGCTGTTGAGGGCAGGTCGAAGCTGGCCTCCAGGCAACCCTTGGCAGTGACAGCCTTGGTGCTATGAAGGGTGGCAGGCGGTAGACAGGCTCCTGGGCAGAAGGGGGTGTGTCCCAGCTGAAGCCCCACCTTCAAGCTGGGGAGGGCCTGAAGCCTGGGAGCTGGACTGCTGGTCCTGTGGACCGCAGTGGGAACTTGTGGTGCTTTTTCTGGGCCCACCCATGGCTGCCCATGGACCACTGGGCCTGCACTTCTTCCCATCTGAGGCCCGTAAAACATCCTAGATTCAGATCAGAAGAGACAATGGGAGGAACAGCTACAGAGAGAAGCTACTCACCCCAGGGTCTGCTCTCTGCTGAGAGCTGAACACTCATCAGGAAACCCTGACTACCATGCTCAAGAAAGCTCCTCGTCATCTTGCTCACCTCCATTTGTCTGCATACCTCATTCTTCCTGGATGCAAGACAAGAACTTGAGACCTACCAAATGGCAGGGCTGAAAGAGCTGGAACACAAACAGTCCTGAAACAGACACCTTGCTCACCACCTTGTGTGTGACAAGAAAGACAGAAGAGAGAAAGAGAGAAGAGCTGTGGCCCTTCAAGGAGCCCAGACCTAGGAGCACCCTGAGCCAGGGCTGTGACACCCTCTTTAGGGCCCTGTGTTTCCTGGTGTCTCCAAGCTTCTGGGTGCCACTGTGTTCCCTGGTATCAGCTGTGGAAGTTGTTTATGGTGTGCTTGGTCCAGCTGCAACCTTGCAGAGAGCTGGGGACATGAGGCTGGGGCCATGCTGGTGCCTGGAGCTGCCCACCCCATTGCAGCTGGTGTGCTAGGCTTTACACAATGGCCAGACTACAGGCTTGCTTACAAACCCATTGCTGCTTCACACCTGGCTCACCCTCGGCAGGCATGAGATCCAGGCTGGTAGCATAAGCCAAGCGCAACCTGCAAGGCTGAGTGGTCAGAATGAGTCCAGAGGGCCGGAGAAAACCTTGAACAAAGGCATCACTGGCCACAGAGGTTTCCGGCTGGTAAAGCAAAACCCCAAGGATCTCATAACACTAGGATTGAAACCCCCATAAATTTAAATCATGAACAGACCAATAGCCAGTCCTGAAAATGAATTCGTAATAACAAACCTACCAATCTATCAAAGCCCTGGGCCAGACAGATTCACAGCTGAATTCTATCAGATGTACAAAAAAGAGTTAATACCAATCCTACTAAAATTATTTCAAAACGTCAAGGAAGAAGGACTCCTCACAACTCATTGTATGAGGACATAATCATTCTCATACCAAAACCTGGAAGAGACACAACAAAAAAGAAAACTTCATGCCAATATTCCTCATCAACATAGATGGAAAAATCCTCAACAAAATACTAGCAAACTGAATCCAGGAGCACATCAAAGATCTAATCCATCATGATCGAGTAGTCTTTATTCCCAGAATGCAAAGTTGATTCAATACATGTGAATTAATAGGTGTGATTCACACAGCAAGTACTAAAAACAAAAACCACAAAATCACTTCAATAAATTTAAAAAAAGGTTTTTGATAAAATTTAACATCTTTTCATATTAAAAACCTTCAGTAAACTAGTTATTGAAGGACCACACCTCAAAATAATACAAAATAATGAGAGCAGTCTATGACAAACCAACATTCTGAACAGGAAAAAGCTAAAAGCATTCCCTGTGAGAACTGGAACAAAACAAGGATGCCCACTTTCACCACTCCTTCTCAATATAGTACAGGAAGATCTAGCTGAAGCAATCAGACAAAAGAAAGAAATAAAAGGCATGCAAATAGATAGAGGAAGTCACATTATTTCTCTTCATAGTCAATATGATTCTTTAGCTAGGAAACTCCACAGTTTCTGCCCTAAAACTATTAACTTCAGCAAATTTTCAGGATAAAAAATCAGTGTATAAAAATCAGTAGCATTTGTATACACCAGTGATGTCCAAGCTGAGAGCCAAATCAAAATATAATCTCATTCACAGTAGTCTCAAAAAGAATAAAATACTAGGAATATAGCTAATCAATGAGGTAAAAGATCTCTACAATGAGAATTACAAAACATGGCTAAAACAAACCAGAGATGAAAAAAATTAATGGAATAACATTTCATGCCCATGTATAGGAGGAATGAATATTGCTAAGATGACCATACTGCCCAAAGGAATTTACAGATTCAATGTTATTCCTATCAAACTATTAATTACATTCTTCACATATTTAGGGAAAAACTATTTTAAAATTCATATGGAATCAAAAAAGAACCCAAATAGCTAAGGAAACCATAAGCAAAAAGAACAAAGCCAGCAGGATCACAATATCCACCTTTCTAACACAAGGCTGCAGTAACCAAAACAGCATGGTACTGGTACAAAAACAGACACATATACCAATGGAACAGGTTAGAGAGCCTGGAAATAAAGATGCACACCTACCTACAACCTGCTGATCTTCAACAAAGTTGACAATAATAAGCAATGAAGAAATAACTCTATTCAATCAATGATGCTGTGATAAATGACTAGTAGTATGAAGAAAATTGAAACTGGAGCCCTTATTACCATATACAAAAAAATTAACTGAAGATTGATTAAAGACTTGAATGTATTACCCATAACTATAAAAACCCAGAAGAAAATTTAGAAAATACCATTCTGGACATAGGCTTTGAAAAAGGTTTCATGATTAAATCTCTAAAAGCAATTGCAACAAAAACCAAAATGTCGAAGTGGGACCTAATTAAATTAAATAGTTTCTGCATAGAAAATGAGAGAAAATATTTTTGAACTATACATCTGACAAAGATCTAATACACAGAATTAAAAGGAACTTAAATCAATGAGCAGAAAAAAACTCTATTAAAAACTGGCAAAAGACATGAACAGCACTTTTCAAAATAGGACAATTAAAACAGAATTACCATGAATCCCAACAATCCCATTACTGAATAGTTACCCGAAGGAATATAAATTGTTCTACCAAGAAGCACCTGTACTTGTATGTTCATCATAGCACTATTCACAACAGCAAAGGAATAACCTAGATGCCTGATATGGATTGGTTCTGTGTCTCTACCCAAATCTCACCTTGAATTGTAATAATCCTCATGTGTCAAGGGCAGGACCAGGTGGAGGTAATTGAATCATTGGGTTGGTTTCCCTATGCTGTTATCATGATAATGAATGAGTTCTCGCAAGACCTGATAGTTTTTAAGTGTCTGACATTTCCCTTGCTAAAACTCCCTCTGTCCTGCCACCCTATAAAGAAGGTACCTGCTTCTCCTTTGCCTTCCACCATGATCGTAAGTTTCCTGGGGCCTCACAAGCAATGGGAAACTGTGAGTCAACTAAACTTCTTTCCTTCATAAATTATCCAGTCTCAGGCTGTTCTTTATAGCAGTGTGAGAATGAACTAATATAGTAAATTGGTACTGAGGTAGTGGGGCACCACTATTAAACATACCAGAAAATCTGGAAGTCATTTGGAACTGGGTAATGGGCTGAGGTTGGAACAGTTAGAAGGGTTCAGAAGATGACAGGAAAATGTGGGAAAGTTTGGAATTTCCTAGAGACTTGGAGGGCTCAGAACACTGGAAGATGTGGAAAAGTTTGGAACTTCCTAGAAAATTACTGAATGGTTTTGACCAAAATGCTGATAGGGATATGTACAATGAAGTCCAAGCTGAAGTGGTCTCAGATGGAGATGAGGAACTTGTTGGGAACTGGAGTAAAGGTTACTCTTGCTATGCTTTATCAAAGAGACTGGCAACATTTTTCCTCTGCCCTAGAGATCAGTGGAACTTTGAAATTTCTAAGTGGCAAAGCATTCAACAGAAATCACCGCATAAAAGTTTGGAAAAGTTTGCAGTCTGACGGTGCAGTAGAAAAGAAAAACCCATTTTCTGGGGAGAAATTCAAGCCAGCTGGCTGCAGAAATTTGCATAAGTAAAAAGAAGCCAAATGCTAATCACCTAGACAATGTGGTAAAGGTCTCCAAGGCATGTCAGAGACCTTTGCAGCAGCCCCTCCAATCATAGGCCCAGAGGCCTAGGAAGAAAAAATGATTTCACAGGCCAGACTCAGGGCCTCCCTGCTATGTGCCGCCTAGGGACTTGGTGACCTGTGTCCCAGACCTTCCAACTGTGGCTAAAAGGGGTCAGTGTATAGCTTGGGCCATGGGTTCTGAGGGTGCAAGCCCCAAGCTTTGGCAGCTTCTACATGGTGTTGAGCTTGTGGATGCACAGAAGTCAAGAACTGAGGTTTGGGAACCTCTGCCTAGATTTCAAAGCATATGTGGAAATACCTGGATGTCCAGGCAGAGGTGTGCTTCACGGGTGGAGCTCTCATGGAGAACCTCTGGTAGGGCAGTGCAGAAGGGAAATGTGGGATTGGAGCCCCCATACAGAGTCCCTACTCGGGCATCACCTAGTGGAGCTGTGAAAAGAGGGCCACCATCCCCCAGACCCCGGAACAGTGGATTCACTGAGAGTTGTACTGTGCACTTGGAAAAGCTGTACACACTTAACACCAGCTGTGAAAACAGCCAGGAGAGGGGCTGTACCTTGCAAAGCCATAGGGGTGGAGCTGACCAAGGTTGTGGGAGCCTATCTCTTACATCAGTGTAATCTGGATGTGAGAAATGGAGTAAAAGGAGATCATTTTGGAACTTTAAGGTTTAATGACTGCCCCACTGGATTTCGTCTCGAATGGAGCCTCTAACCCCTTTTGTTTCGACCATTTTCTCCCATTTGGAATGGGTGTCTATACCCAATGCCTGTACCCCCATTGTATCTAGTAAGTAATAACTGACTTTCAATTTTACATGTTCATAGGCAGAAGAGACTTGCCTTATTTCAGATGAGACTTTGGACTTGGACTTTTAGGTTAATGCTGGATTAAGACTTTGGGGGACTATTGGAAAAGCATAATTATGTTTCAAAATGTGAGGACATGAGATAAGGGAGGGACCAGGGCACGATGATATGGTTTGGCTCTGTGTTCCTACCCAAATCTAATGTTGAATTGTAATAATCCCCATGTGTCATGGGAGGGAACATGTGGAGGTAATTGGATCATGAGGGCAGTTTCCTCCATGATGTTCTCATGATACTGAGTGAGTTCTCACAAGACCTGATGGTTTTTTAAGTGTCTTGTGTTTCCCCTGCTTGGACTCACTCCATCCTGTCACCCTGTGAAGAAGGTGCCTGCTTCTCTTTTGCTTCCGCAATGATTGTAAGTTTCCTGAGGCTTCTCCAGTAATGCAGAACTGTGAGTCAATTAAACCTTTTTCCCCCTTTTTTTTTTTTTGAGGTGGAGTCTCGCTCTGTCACCCAGGCTGGAGTGCAGTGGCGTGATCTCGGCTCACTGCAAGCTCCGCCTCCAGGGTTTACCCCATTCTCCTGCCTCAGCCTCCAGAGTAGCTGGGACTACAGGCGGCCGCCACCTCGCCCAACTAATTTTTTGTATTTTTTAGTAGAGACGGGGTTTCACCGTGTTAGCCAGGATGGTCTTGAACTCCTGAACTCATTATCCACCCACCCCGGCCTCCCAAACTGCTGGGATTGCAGGCTTGAGCCACTGCGCCCAGCCCTTTTTCCTTTATAAATTATCTAGTCTCACCCAGTTCTATACAGCAGAGTGAGAACTTGTTAATACAATCCCCATTAATGGTGGAACACATAAGAAAATGTGGTGTGTATACACCATGGAATACACACAGCTATAAAGAAAAGGAAATCATGTATTCTGCAGCAACATGGATGCAGCTGGAGGCCATTATCCTAAGCAAATTAATTTAGGAGCAGAAAACCAAATACCGTATGTTCTCACTTACACATGGAAGGTAAACCTTGAGTATACTTGGACACAAAGATGAGAGCAATAGAAACCAGGGCATAACTAAGGATGAAGGATGGTAGGAGGGTACAAGTCAAAAAACTGCCTTTCAGGTAATATGCTCACTACCTTGGTGACGAAATCATTTCTACACAAAACCCCAGTGACACATAAATAAACAACAAATCTGCACATGTACCCACTGGACCTAAAAGCTAAAAATAATAAATAAATAAATAAATAAAGACATTATTGGCATTTTAGGACTTATGTCTACCTCATTATCTGTTTGTTCTTTCTGTATCTCATTTCTTTTCTTTTTCTTTCTTTCCTTTGTTATACCTAAACATTTTGGAAATAATTTTTACTTATTTCTAGTATTTTTTAATATATTTTTGCATAGTTTTCTTAGTGAGTGCTTTAGGTATTGCCATAAATATACATAACTCATTACAGTCTAATGGTGTCAACATTTTCTCACTTTAAGTGAAGTGTAGATATCTTACTTCCATTTAGGCCCCTTTACTTTCTCCGTATTTTCAACATAGTGGTCCTGAGTGATCCTGTACATAAACTGAACACTGCATCAGATAATGTAACTTTTGCCTCAACTGTAAAATATGACTTAAGAAATTCATTAGGTGAGTGATTAGCTATTATATTTACTTCTATTTTTACCCATTCTCTTTTTCTTTTTCCTTTCTAAAGTTTTCATCTTTCTAGTGTCATTTTCTTTCTGTTTGGAGAACTTCCCTTAGCTATTCCATAAGATAGGTCTACTAGCAAGTGATTCTCTTAGTTTTCCTTTTTCTGAGAATGTCTTTTTCCCCTTCTTGACTGAGAACAGTTTTACTGGATATAGGATTAGGAATTGACAATATATTACTTGCTGCACTTGAAAAACTATTGTGCTATTTCCTTTTGGCCTTCATGGTTTTAGATGAGAAACTTGTCATTTGAATTGGTGATCTTTATTATGCAATGTGCTGTATATCTGGCTTTTTTCTAAGAGTTTTATTTATCTTTAATTTTTAGAAGTATTTTTATAATGTTTCTTGACATCTTTTTTTTTTTTTTTTTTCCTTTTTGGAGTTCACACAACTTCTTAGATATATTGATTTGTTTATTTCAACACTTATGGGAAGTTTTTGGTCACCAACTCTCCAAATACTGTTTCAGTTCCTTACTCTTCCGCCTATAAATGTGTAACTCTAAATATACAAATGTTAGGCCTCTTGTTATTGTCCCACAGATTCCGAAGGTTCTCGTTATTGTCTTTATTCTATTTTCTCTGTGTTGTTAACATTGAGTAAATTCTATCGATGTGCCTTTATGTTCACTGATTCTGTCCTCTAACATTGCCATTACACTATTTGGTCCATCTAGTGATTTATTTATTTATTTCAGTTATTATATATTGCAGATCTATACTTCCCACATATTTAACTTTACAAATATAACGCAAATTTCTTTTCTATTTTTTCACTTGTTTTAATTTTTTTTTTCAATTTTTAACTTTTGTGGGTACACTGTATGCATATATATTTGTGTGAATAGGAGCCTCATAACTCAGACTGGTACCTTATCCTACTGTGGCTGAGCTGGTATCTAAGATGTAAGATAAAGTCCTCTTTGCTCTTCCCTCTCCTCTGCTCAAGTGGAAAGAAGGGATCTCTTTTGAATCCACCAACTGTGCAGCCTGGAGTTTGGGGAAGGGTGGTACAAGCATTCCCTTAGTCTTGTATATCGCAGTACGACTTGTAACCCTCAAGTCCACTGGTTCTGAGGCCATCTCAGCACTGGAACATGCCTAGAAGCATGTGGTCTAGACTGTCTTTCAAGTTTATTTACAGGTGCAGAGCACTTTAGCCTGTGTGGTGAGGCTTGCTGGAACTCATATTTCTACCACTGGGATGTGTGATTCCCTCTAGATAGGATTGGTCTATATGCTTCCTTCATGGAAGGCTGCCAGCTGAGTTCAATCTGGTTTTGCTTTCCACTGTGACAGGGCAGCACTGAGTTCGATGCAATGTCTCATAATTACTGTGCTCTCCCTCTCCCAAGTGCACAGATTCTCGCCATGCCACACAGCTGCTACTCAGGGTTGGGGGAGGCGTGGCAATGGCAATTCTAAGACTGTCTTTCCTGTCATCTTTGATGGCTGTTTTAGTGAAATGAAGTTAAAACTAGGTACTGTGAGTGCTCACCTGGTTTTTGTTTCTTATGAAGGTACTTTCTCTGTGTAGGTAGTTGGCAAATTTGATATTCCTTTTGAGGTGTGGGGGATGATTGGTAGAGCCTTCTATTCAGCCATCTTGGTCCACCCTCCAAGACAATTTTTAATGGAATGTTGAAGCTCTTTTATGACAGCTCCTTTAAATCTTTGTCAGACAATTTAACATTTGATTCATCTCAGTTTTGTTTTTCTTGCTTATTTGATTTCTGGGGCTGCTGGACATACTATACCATCCCTGCTGATGCCACGTAAAAGGGGTATAAGGTACTTTCCTGGACTTCCTGCTCTTGTTGGCTGACCATTTGAAAGTAGGAGAGAAGCCTTGGGGCCTGGGAGAAACAGGGATTCTCTGATGTTATCACTGTGAATGGGTGGGACTGCCCATGAAGCCCCATTTGTATCACAGGAGTTTGAATGGCCCAGTGCTTCATTGCCACTACTGGCAGTGAGTTAGTTCACCTACAGGGACCCCGAGTGTGGAGCAGAGTTTGGGATTCTCCACTATGTCTCCGTTGGGCTTCCTCTTTCCTAATCCTTTGACCAGGGAGAGCAGGTTTTTCTAGATTTTGTTTGTTTGTTCCAGGTCACAGTCCTTTTTGCTGCCCAGTCCAAGAGTATACAGGAGATAAAAAGGACACCTAGGAGGAACTCACCACATTGGCATTACTCAGCTCTTTATCCAGTATGCCTTTAGAGTTCTTGTATCATTGTATGTTGAATAATTTCCAGGGCTTTAATGATATTAAGAATAGAGAAGGCCAGGCGCGGTGGCTCACGCCTGTAATCCCAGCACTTTGGGAGGCCGAGGCGGGCGGATCACGATCTCAGATCATTGAGACCTTCCTAGCTAACACGGTGAAACCCCGTCTCTACTGAAAATACAAAAAATTAGCCGGGCGTCGTGGCAGGCGCCTGTAGTTCCGGAGGCTGAAGCAGGAGAATGGCCTGAACCAGCGAGGCGCAGTTTGCAACAATGAGCCGAGAGATCGCACCATTGCACTCCAGCCTGGGCGACAGAGTGAGGCTCTGTCTCAAAACAAAACAAAACAAAACAAAACAAAAACAAACAAAAAGAAGAGTAGAGAAGTAGCGAAGCAGAAAACAGTGTGTACTGGATGCCCCCAAATTTATTTTAATGTCTTTTACTATCTTTACCTTCTTCTCCTTTCTGTATATTTTTATCAGCACCTAATATTTCTCTGGGTATTTAACTGGTAGAAATGAAAAGTGAAAACTTTTATTTTTTTCCCCACTATTTTGTTATTTTTAATTTGCTGGTATTCTCTCTACTCACAGTGTCATTTTCTTGATAATGTGTGTTCTAGAACCTTGCAGTTCTTCCAGAAGACACAGTAGTCTATTTGTGCTTCACCGTGTCAAGTGGCCAGAAACTGAAATCTTTGTTTCAAAACCTCTATAGCTCAATGTTTCTAATCTCAGAAATTCATTGCTGTATTGAAAATCACTTGAATTGATTCTGTATTTTAGCTGCTAATAGAAGGGCCTTCCGGGCCCACGATTTCCAGTTGAAAAAGTACTGTGCTATTTTACATGCTTATAGGTTAATTTTTTCCTAAATAAAATGTCTTTTGTTTTATTTTTTTCTCCTACCCCCCCGCCCCCCACTGCAGATGATTTATCTGGCTCGTAATGCCAAGGATGTTTCAGTCTCATATTACCATTTCGACTTAATGAATAATTTACAACCTTTTCCTGGTACCTGGGAAGAATATCTGGAGAAATTCATAACCGGAAAAGGTACATGGACTTTATCTCAAAATTGATAAGTATTATTTTATTTTAATAATACTATTAACAATAACTGTTTTGACTTTCAAAATATTTATTTTTCCAACCCAGTGAAAAGTATGTTCAAATATTATCTAAAAAATTAAATCTAATGCATCTAATATTTTACCACGACATTCGATTTATAAAACTAGCATTAATCATTGGCATACGAAAGTATTCTATAATCTGTTCTCAGTTGCTAGAAATCCATTCTCAGTCCCTGCTCGCAATAGACATTATTTAACTTGCTTAAGCAATTAGTTAGATCTGTTAATGCATATGTTATATATGTGTAATACTTAGGTAAATAGTTGATATGAGTACTTTGTAAGATAATGGTTTTCTTCTTTATGAGACTAAGCATAACTTTTTGGAGGTCAGAGTATTTTTGTCTGAAATGCTTTCTTTGTACTTGACATTAAAAAATATCTGATGTTTATATATCCATAACTAGCTAATTTTACTTTTTAAAATTGGTCTCATATTCTCAGTTCCTTTGGTTACTAAATTCCACAAAATATTTTCACAATTTGATTTACTGTTCAGACAGAAATATTTAATTTGATGAATGTTTATGAAAATAGACTTTTATCTGGTTTTAGTGGCCTATGGTTCCTGGTTTACTCATGTTAAAAACTGGTGGAAAAAAAAGGAAGAACACCCAATACTTTTCTTGTACTATGAAGATATGAAAGAGGTAAAATGATAGATATGGATTCTGGATAATTTCCCTGCTGCATCATGGTGTAAAAGGATTGATATTTGCTTTTCAACTTAGTCTATGGAGTCCAAAATGCTGATTGCTTTGCCTATTCACAATGTGTTTTTACCCAAATCTTGCTATAATTAATGACTTTCTAATTGTTAAATCAATTATTTATTTTTGTTTGTGTTATCTCTTAGCCACTGCATTGTAAGTGACCACTCTTTCTTCTACAATTATTTCTACATTTACCAGGATATTACATGCTTATGGTTATCCTCTAGATATCTACTCATTAATATTTTAAAATTGTTTTTAAAAATTGTTTGCTATATTTGAGTTACCCCTTTCACATTTACTGTTTTTACAGCTATTTATGTGCTAATCATCCATTATCTGTGCCTCCATTTTTACTTCTACCTCGATTTTCTAGCCCATGCTTGTATTAAATTTAACATACTCAAAATTAAACTTATTTTCTTTCTCTCCAACATGTAATCTTTTTTCTATTTTATTCTCTCTCAACAATAAAAGTTATTCTTATTCTGTTTTCTATATTTCGCACATTCAGTTGGTTCAGATAGTGTATCTACTGTATCTTTCAAAGTATTCCCTCCTTTACTTCCTCACTACCTCACTCAGTGTAGAAACTTGTAATCATCTATCTAGTATGAAGTAGTATTAATTAAATACAACTACAAATTTTCATGCCACCATTATGGAACTCTTCTACTTAAATTGGCCAAATACACACAGAGACACACACAACAGGAAAACATGTTGAAATTAATTCCTTTACTTATAAAAGCCTGAACATACAAATTAGAATACTTTCAGATCTACAATGAAAATTACAAAGTTTGTCTTCTTTGTAACTACATCCTAGTACTTAGTACAGTGCCTACCACATAAACAGGGGCTCAAGGTTACTTGCATGGATCATTGATTGCTTCAATAAATAAATGAGTGAGTGGTAATATCCAAAACTTTAATGGCATTAATCCTACTTTTCATAACACAGAAATTTGACTCCATGTGAACTATTCTTTGCTTTAGTTAGTTTTGAGAAACTCCCAGGGGTTTCTTGTATCTTAGCACAAAGAATCCTCCGAGTTTTTATTCACTGCCCAAGTTTTCGTTCTACATCACAGTTGTCCACATCCCATAATCTGTGATCTATGTCTTATCATTGTCCCTTTATACAGGGTTTGACATTATTAATGTTAATTTACTCACACCATACAGCTGCAAAACCTTGCATGGTTTATGAAACTGTAACAAAGTCATACGTCTCTTGAGAGCTTGTTTAGCCAGGGATAAGTTATAAATTCTTCATAAGAGAGAAAATTATTCCAGCTCTCTAACAAATATCTCTCTTCATGTTTTGGACAGCAGAGCAGCACTTAAAAGCTTTATAAAAAGAACAATTTTAGCTTCTGGCAATAGTCCCTTTTCTCCATAAGACTAAGAAATACATTTTCTCTGTTTGGCTGTTATTCAAATTCCAAATCAACCGTTACACTGTTTCCCACATAATATTTGAGACCATTTCTGTCTTTATTTAGCTAAAATGTTTTATTTAAATAAACTTACTCATTTTGATTTATAGTCTAACCCAGTTACCTTTTTAAGCATATCCATATATTTTCAGTTTCCTTCAAACTTGCAACATACATTGCATTAACAGACAATATTTTTCTTCTGCCATACAATCATTTGTAGATAATGTTATAGAGAAGTTTAATACAACAACAATAATGGAAGAAAATTATACAATATACATCAATAATAAAATTTGAAAAAAAAATCCAGTAATTTACAACATGTTTATAAGTATCTACATAAATTCCTAATAAGTGAGATAAAAGAGTAACAGATCAGGGGAAGATTCAGACCAGAGCCAGGTCTCTTTAACTTCCACTGGTCTATAGACTAACACAGAGGCTCCCAGCCTTTTTGGCACCAGGGACCGGGTTTGTGGAAGACAATTTTTCCATGAACAGGGTGCAAGGGGGCTGTAGATGGATGGTTTCCAGATGAAACAGTTTCATCAGATCATCGGGCATTAGATTCTCATAAGGAGTGTGCAACCTAGATCCCTCACATACTCAATTCACAATAAGGTTCATTCTCCTGTGAGAATCTAATGGCACCACTGATCTAACAGGAGGCGGAGCTCAGGCAGTAGTGCTTGTTCCTCCACCACTCACATCTTCCTGTGTGGCCCAGTTCCTAACAGGCCACTGATTGGTACTGGTCTGCGGCCAGTGGATTGGGGACCCCTGGACTAATATCATCATTCATATTTTAGGATTAGCCAAATTATTCTCCAAATATTTTTGACCCCAAAAAGAAAATGTTCTCTATTTGCCTGTCCATCTACGTGTTTTCCTAGCACAACTACTATCTTTTCTTTTGGGCTTATATCTACTATCATCACGTCTGCTCTTTTACTCATTCTAACCACTGACACACCTTAAGTTCTGATCTCATTCTTCTGTCAGAGAGGACTGATATAGAAAATAAAACAGATATTCTTGATTTTTAATATTTTATGATTAGTTTATTTAAAAATTGAGAAAAATAAACCCAAACAAATATGGATTTCCTATACTATTCAGAGTTAACATTTAGAAAAACAGATTATAAATGTTTTGTAAGTATTCACATTGTGTGAGTTACTTGTTTATTGTCTTGGGTTTTACCCACTAATAGAATCCAAAGGAGGAAATCAAGAAGATCATTAGATTTCTAGAGAAGAACCTGAATGATGAGATCTTGGATAGGATCATCAATCACACCTCATTCGAGGTGATGAAGGACAATCCTTTGGTAAATTATACACATCTACCAACTACAGTGATGGATCATAACAAATCCCCTTTTATGCGTAAAGGTAAATAGTTTGCTGGGTTTAATTTCCCTTTTGTACTTTCTCATGAATTACCATGAGCTAAGGATTAGTTCTGTGATCTCTACTAAGTTGCTTAGCCTGTTTAAGCTTCACAGTAAATACATACCACCAAAAGTTGCTGAGATTCAAAATTGTTAAATGAAACAATGCATTTAAATCTATTACTAGAATACCTTGAATATTTGATAAATGTTTATTCTCCTATTTACTACTGTGCTAAATGAGAGTGCTTTTGGCAATTCTGATGTGAGCAATTCCAAATTTGTCCTTCTTACTCCCTTAAATCTTTAAGATGGCATAGATAAGCTTCCTTCCACTCCTCAGTGAAATGCTAATTTCACTTAGTACGGTACCATAGTCTTTAAAGTCCCTATATCACTTAGAAAACCATGGTAATCGCATTAAAATTAATTCATCAAAAGGAGAAACTGTTATGTGACCTTATAAGAAGTTTTAGCCCTCTACAAATACTGTTTAAACTATTAGTAACATAGAGTCCAAATTTAACTTAGAAGAATATGGCATTTACTGTTGAAATACATTACTTCCATTTAAGTAGTCTGTTTATTGTGGTTCATTATACATAATATAAGTAAAAATGTGTTAATAATAACAATACATTTAACAAATTATAAACTTAAATAACTTTGAGAAGTTATCCACCTAATAATGCCACGATCGGTTTTCAATATCCTTGATTGAATTGGAGGGAGAAGGGTAGAATTTCAATTTATATGTAGGAAGTAAGCATAACCTTAGGAATGTATTATGCATATGAACATATGAAACAAAACCACTGATTTTGAGTAATATGATAGATATTTTTTGAAAAGTTGTTTGTTAACTTATTAAGGTAGCAAATAGTCCTAGTGTTTTCAAATTATGCTCTTTCTTTTCTAAAAACAATACATTTAACCTATTAAAAATAATTTACAGAATATGAAAGCAGGTATATTTTTCATCAAAAATTGTATGCATTATAGGTTTGAGCAAAAAAGACGGATGTATATATATCTCATCTGTATGCTTACACACAGATGTAAATGTATGTGTATGTATAGTCATCTCTTGTTATTGTGGGGGATTGGTTCCAGGAACTCTGCCTCTGAATATACTAGAACCTGCCTATATGAAAAGTTGGCACTCCAAACATGTGCGTGGGTTTCTAATCATGCAAATACTGTATTTTTTATTGCTTTTAATTGAAAAAAAAAACTGCATATGAGTGAACCTGGCCAGCGCAAGTCTGTATTGTTCAAGAGTCAATTGTGTACTTGTACATATATATTCTTTTTCCTGGTAGAAGAATCAGAAAATAAATCTTTATTAAACATGGTAAATTCTCATTGTGATAGATACCTGAATATAATTTCCCAGAAATTTTATCTCAAATCATATGAAAATTGATGCCATTTCATGACATTTAATTATGGTGTAGACATAAAGAAGACAAGCTCAGTATCTGGATTCTATGGCTTCTCCAACCTCAACAGAAAAAAAGCACGTGCTGTTCTAATATTGAAGGCAGTCTTTATATCCCCTCTCTAGGGGGTTAAGAACATACTTTTGTGGTCAGATTGATCTGAGGTATATCCAGGCTATGCCATTCCCTGAACCTATTACCCTGAATACATTAATTAACCTGCCAAAGCTCTGATTACATCACTGGCAAAATAGATAATATAATAACACCAGTGGCACAAGTTTCTGGGGAGGATTATGGTAAATGATATGCAAGTATTTAGGATATTTTCTCACAATAAATAATGCATATAGAAGTAAAAAGTATTATTAGTCTAAAAAGTTTGAGATTTCCTTCTTCCTTCCTTCCTTTCTTTCCTTCCTTCCCTGATGTATCCAGTAAACATTTAGAGTACTCATTCATCCATTCATTCATTCATTAATAAGAAAAACTTCTTCATGAATACCTATATACAGCACATATTCTTTAAAAGATTCAAAGGTAAATGATACATATCTTTGACTCAAGAAGCTCACTATGTAATGCAAGGGGCATGTACATAAATGAATGCTGAAAGAAGTGAAGTATGAACAAATGTGCCAGGTACACTGAATTTTGAAAGATGCCATATTAGATAAATCAATATTATTATTATGAGGGTGGGATAGATTATGTCCAATGTTTATTCATATGTCCTAAATTATAACAAACAGAAAAACCTGGCCTTTGACCAGCATTTATCAAGTTTTTTTTTAAAGCAAATGTGTTTGTGTATATTATAAAATTTATATGCAGATCAGATCATTGGAATGATTTATGTATAACTTTTAATTGCTTAAATCTGTGTTCTCTTCTGTTTTTAATGACATCCTTATGGATGCATTAGCCCCACTATGTTTACGTTGAACCCTTATTCAACCCTATGTTGAATTCCAGAGCTATTGACATCTGGTGAACATAGAACAAAATGTAACAACTAGGGAAACAACCATATCTATAAGAATGTTTTTCTTTTAAAAGACTTGGAAGTTTTATCAAACCACTGTGGATTAATATAACTTGTAATTTAATATGATGTGTTACTATTTCATAAAATATTAAGATGTTTTTCTCTAAAAATATTGGCAGTACATTAAAAGTTTGTTCATTTTCCAAATACGTATTTATATATACCCAAGTATGAGAGATTAAATTTAAATTTTTATCCTAAAAGATTTACTTTAAAAACATGGTTCCAGGATGTTGTATATTTGATATTAATGTTATTGTTCCCACCTAAATTACAAATAAAGAACAAGCCTAATGAATTTAGGAAAAACAACTATCATCTCCATATCATAGCATCCTTGTTTATAAATTCCAGGAACTGATACTTATCAACTTTTTTATTTCGCAGTTTTGTTGTGCTGATGGCTAATTTTTTGTCTAGTTTCCAAAAGTTACTTTATGAAATAAAATATGCCCTGACTATTGATCTAAGTGCTCAGTGATAACCTCATGACCCACGGCCAATAGAAACAGTGAAATTATCACTCTCAGGAAACTATTGTAAAGCCCAGGAATTTAAACAAGAAAATTAGTCTTTTTCAGAATGCCTCTTCAAATGTCAGACTCTATTTAGTTATAAGCCACCTTTCCAGATGGAAAAAAAATTATTGAATTTTTAAAAGGCTTAAAAATTTAAAGCTTAATACAATTTAAAGGCTGTTTTAATTCATTCAAATAAAATGAAAGTCTTTCTTTAGTCTTTCTAACCTTTTCCTTTGGTATATACTGCTTTTTCTTCTTACGGAAATATTTTATTCTTTCCTATGTTTTTTTTTTAATTTATTTTTAGGGATGGCTGGTGACTGGAAGAATTACTTCACAGTGGCCCAAAATGAGAAATTTGATGCAATTTATAAGACAGAAATGTCTGGAACTGCACTTCAATTCCGCACAGAGATTTCACGTGTCTAAATCACAGATCTGAAGAAATAAGAGATTGTCTGTAGTTGAATGAAACGAGGGCAGTTATGAATTGATTTGGGCAATCAAATGAATTTATGAAGGAGAATAATATGCTTTTAATATGTTGATTCTTTTCAATGTCATTAATCAGATTCCAATTTTGTTCCTTTGATTCTGAGGTTCCAAATTCTCTAAGGCTAAAGTTCATTGTTAACTTTTTGTAACAAAGGAACAGTGTAACCACAGGCTCTTCCTGCCTTTTTCTACACTAGAACTAATAAGAAAGAAGGGATTTATTTTACTTAGTCTCCCATATATTATGATTTAGAATTAAGTTCCCCTCCCTAGTACCATGGTCCAAGAAATGCTGTTTTCATGATGAGACTATATTTCTTAACTCTGCCCCAATTTCCCTTTGCTGAAAATTTGACCCAGGACACTGTGTTCCACTGCTGTCTACCGAGTTTCAAGTTGTTCTCTGAGTCATAGCTCATCTTCCTGCAGTGCCTCTATTTGGATAACATAGTTCATGTCCCCGATCGTGTAGTTCAGATTTTGGAAATGTTTTTTCTATATCATGCCTAATGTCTAAGTCTCCCAAAGGCAAACACCTACAATAGTCTCTGTAGGGTTCTTTCCTGGGAACTGGAGCTTTGTTCTGAAAACCAACCCTGAGGGCTGTGACCTGCTTCCTATGGGGAGTCCTTTTTTTCCCAACAGACCCGTTTGAACTTCAGAGAAATCACCTACTGCTGTGTTCTGGTCACCATTTGGGAACTTCAGTTACTTAATCTTATGTTTGAAAAGATGTGGATACTTTAATAGCACCTATAATACCCTAGACATAATCATAACCTCTGCAGAATATTTCCCAGTCTGGTGCCCAAGGAGGACTCTCTAGACTGAATTTCCACTCTGCCCTCCTGACCCAATGTTCCTTCTACTTAATATTACGTGCTTATGTCTATTTGTTTGGTCTCTGATCTATGGTTTTTTTGACATTTGTTCATCAACTCCAGCTTTGCATTAGAAGTAGTTGTTTATATATCCATTTGCAACAAAGTATTTTTCCTGAGATCAGATCACAAGTGCCACCTTATATGCCAAGCCATGGTTCTCAAGCTGAAGGTAGAGTACCCTGGGCCCTTACTTGTTCTGAAAGGGGTGGGGATGGTGGTTCAGACACATTGCTAGACTTTCTGAGTCACAACTGAGGTAGCTATGGCTTATGGTATTTTGACTTCACAGGTGAATCTCTGCTGTCAGCCAGGAACAGCTAAAATAGCTCCTTAAGCTGTAATGTTTCTCTTTTCCAACCCCAGCAAAGGACTTGTCTAATGTTAACCACAAACACCATAGAAGTAGTACACCTATTATTCTGGAGATAGTTGCTTCTATAGATTTATTACAATATGTATTATAAAGTATTTGAGTATATAACTTGTGTTTGTGTTCCACAGAAACATATTTTATAGTAGTTAATCGTGACTATCTAAAGGTATTGGGAACTAGTTCCAGCTTTCTCCAATACCCTTGTCCACAAGAAGTAAACTAAAATCATGTATCTATTTCCTCTATTATCTTTATTAAATAATAAGTTAATGTGGCCTGAATATATATGGATTTCTGATACTATAGTCTATTACTGGGGGAAAAAACACCACTAAACTATCCTCTAATCTGTGGAATAGATTAGCAACACTTTCTTCACTAGCAAGATAAAATAATTTCCACTTTTTCTAGTTTTACTATGTAGAAATAAGTCTCTGTAATTCGACTGTATTCAACAACAACTTAGTAAGTTGCAATTATGCCTCAGATATGGTTCTATGCACTGAGTGAAGAGTGGAGATAAAAATAGAATTTAGATTTTCTTTTACTTTTTTAATAGGTTGTTGCCTCTTATATATTTATTCTATGATGCAAATGCCACTATCCTAATTCCTGTTTATGTTTAACACCACACAGTGGCACTTCTATGATTCAAATACATTTGATATCCTTTGAAATTATTCAGAGTACTGCACAATTAATTTTTCTAAAACAATGCTTTTATCATTATTTCTCCTATTGAATCATCAGTACAATTTCCAAATGAAAACACTTAATCTCATATTACTATCTTTCTCTAATAGAACCATGATGTAAGGACAGTGATAACAAATATCTGACAATGATATGATTATTTCCTCATCCATGGAAATTCTCCTTAATCAACTGAAGGGCTATTTTCTAAAAAGCCAAAGCATTGCTTCCAAGAACTTTTCATCGTGACATGGATAGACACTCAGATTCAGACACTCAAAGGAAAGTGTCAAGTATTCCCTTTCACTCCACTCTATTCTATTGTGTTATCTTCCTAAATTATTTTCTATCCACATTCTTCACTCCCTTTCCCATTGACCCTATGTTCTGTGTGATAAAAATTGCATCATTTGTGGCTTTTGAAGGTTAAGTATTATGCCCCATTTCACCATTAATAAACATACAACTCTACTCCATATTTTGTAACTCCTTTCATACACAGAAAAAAAATAGTATAATTTCTTCAAAATGCTTGATATTAATGATATATGGGAAAACAATTATTTGGTGCAGTGATCTTCGGATAACTGGGAAAGGCCAGGGGAAAAGGAGAGATACTGGTGGTGATCAATGGACCCATGTATAAATTGTTTTTATTGTATAAGCTGTCTTCACACATGTCTTATTATGTATGATCATTAGAACTGTTTTATATGTATGTAAAATTTCCATATTATTTAGGCATTACTTTCAGCAGCGAAGTAATCCTTTTTTAGCTGCCACTTAATGAATACAATACAATATAATTTATTGTATTTTGCTATAGTAAACCTACTGATGACTATTTGTGTGCCATTATGACATTTAACTGGCTTATATTTTGAAATCTCATGTGTGTTTTTTGTGGCTATTTTAATTTTCCACCCTCAAAATATAGACGAGTATCTTTGTAGTAGGAAAATCATAAAAATTAACAGCTTCTTCCCTAGTTAATAACCCTGCATATTGTTTTTGTGTATGGAGCAGGGGATAAATCAGGAGGGTATTTGAGGCAACACTGAAGACCAAGCAATACAGAACAAAAGATAAGAGCACAAAATCTGTAATTATAAAGCCATTTTAGAATTAGGTCTTTGCCACTTTCTAGCCATGAAAGCTTGAGCAAATCACAACTTTTCTGTGCTCAATTCCTTATCTGTACAATGTAGACAATGAGTATTTCTTGCAGAGATGAAATAATGTATAAGCCAATTAGAACAGTGCCTGGCATACTTCAATGTGCTCATTTAATATTAGTTGCCATGAAGGTAATCACTGTGAAAATCTTGAAATTTTATTTATTTAAATGGGATTGAGGCATCGGATTTCTTGTTCCACACTGCTAGCTGGCTTCAAAATGTACAGATATTTTGCAAATTACTGGGAGGCAAGGAGGTTTCTGGCTTCATTACTGTTTCCATTGTTCTTTTGTTGTTTGCTACCAAGTTAAATTTTTCACATGTGTCAAGTACTCCTGCTTAATGCATTACTTTCAAGTACTTAATATTTTCAATGTGTGTCAATGATCATCGTTCAATAGAAAAGCACAACACTGTAAAGATTGGAATAACACTGCAAATGGTGTATAGGTTGTAATAATCCAGCTATTGAAACAAATAAAGATGAGTTACCTACTGTGACATAGGTGGATTGAAATTTCTCAGTGGGAATTTTATTACATGGGGAAGCCTATATTTTAAATTTTAAATTTTTATTTATGTAATTTGTAGAGCAGGTTTTTGTCATGTCGCCCAGGCTGCTCTCAAACTCCTGGCCTCAAGTGATCCTCCAGTCTCGGCCTCCCAAAGCACTGGGATTATAGGCATGAGCCACCGTGCCTAGCCATAAAATCTACATTGTCAAACTTAGCATTTGGGTGTCATGACATTCACGTATATATTCTATCAGTAATGCTTTGTAATCATTTTGGTAGCAACTGGGAAAGGCCATGTCTCAGCATTTTTTAGAAAATGCCAGTGGACACATAGAAAATGATTTTCAAATGTGTTTGAAAATCTTAAATACAAGTTTTCTTGGCCCTATTCAAATCATAAGTTTATTGGTCAGGAATGTGAAAATGGCTAAACCCAAATGGGTTCTATCTCTTACTTTATCATCTTACCTAAGGCTGATCACAGCCTTTTCTCATTAGTTTACAAGAAGAAATAATTTCCTTAATCATTATAGAATATGATAATAGAATTACATATACACAATTGTGTAATTTAATTCAACATTAATATGATATGTAGAATGATATACAATTATTATATTTTATATTTTATTACCATTTTAACTGATAATTTATTAGATATCAGACAATACTGTAGAAGCATCAATATATTCTATTTTAAAGCAAGCAAACTGAGACTTAGAACTGGGATTCAAATATAAGTCTGTTTGTCTTCAAAATGTCATTCAACACTACATAATACTTTGTAGAATTATATGTAAATAATCAACTTCAGATATTAGATTACCTCTCAAACATGTCATGGAAATAATTAAGTAATGGTGCCTAAGCTGACAATGCTAAATTTACAAGTTCTGTTGTCGCTTAGAGACCTCATATTGCAAGGACACTGCCTGAGAACTTATGAAAATTAGATTCGTGCATACTTTTTCTCTATAAACTATGTCATAATTGGTGCTTGTTTATAGTCTTAAATAATGATGGCAATACCATAGTTCAAACTCATCTAGGTTAATTTGAGTTTCAAGTGTTGATTTTAAAACTTACTCATTAGAAAGGAATGTCTCTGGTAAAATGCATAGAGTCCTAACAAATGATTAATAAGATAATGCAGTCTATTCATAAGAAGGGCACTAACTGTACCTTGTCCTGTTCTCTTCTATTGAGAGAAAGAGAACAAGATGTCACAAATCTTATGAAAAAGCTTCTCCTGTAACTTTGAATATGGGAAAAAAGGAGAGGGAGCAAAGTATTTTCTCACAACTTGCATCCTCTATATCCCCTCCCTCCCCTCCTCTGGAACTATTGGCAAGAGTATCAAAACTGCTGTGCATCTTAGAAGTTTTTGTAATAGCTCTCTCTAGAGATTCTGATTAAGAAAGCCTGGAGTGGGACTCTAATTTACACGTTTTATAAGACACCAGAGGTAACTCAGTAGCTTTATTATATATTGCAATTTCCAAGTGATGAAGATGAACTACTCATTTTGCAAGTAATAGATAGATAGATAGCCAGATTTAACAGCTACAAAGTAGCTCCTTTTGTACGAATGAAATTCATATTTAGAAATGCAGAAAAATAAAATAATGGAAACATAAAACTTAAAGCCAATGCCTAAATATAATTGAAGGGAAAGAGGAAGTTAAGTGAATCACATAGCTTAAAACTGGCCTTTAGACAAATATGCAGTGTGTTTCAAAATAAAATAAATGGGCAACTCTCCCAGTACAGTTTGCTTAGTGTGTATACTATTCATTTGCTTAAACAATCAGTATACATTGGGTTGCATTGAGAACATTTTTTTCTTATTCCCTGGGTAATTATTTCTTCCACTTTTTGAAAGGTAAGTTTCTGAATAGATTAATATGTGATAAAACTATGTTCTACCATTGGTAACACAGAAGCCTGTGTTGTTCTTATTGTCATATTTTGGGGTCTTCGACTTGAACCACACTGGGCTTCTGCAACAAAGCCAAAATGTAAGGAAAGCAAACCAGAAAGGGATAGCAACATATAATAAAAATAAATAGATACGAAGTCTGTTCAGAGCAGCCTAGTGGTCAAGGTGTATTATAGGGGTACCAAAATTTCATCTCAATATCTAAATTTTTCATGATCATTGAAGTTTTACCTTTTTTTTTTTTAAAGTATAGCATACAGATAGAAAACTCCAAAAAACATAGATATACAAAGAAACCTTCCAAATAAACACATCCGAGTAACCAGATTTCATATCTCTGTTTAATCAATGTTTAAGAAATAGAACATTACCAGCATATCAGAGCCTCACCCTTCCTGTCAATGTTACTCCCGATGGAAACCACAAGTCTGATTTCTAACACCATGGATTACTTTTGCCTTTTATTTTGAAAGTTATGCTAATGGAATCATACAAATGGACTCTGTGGACTTTGTGACTTTTTTCGCTCAACATTGTATTTTACTGATTTATCCATGTTGTTGCATGTAGTTGTAGTTTTTATTTTTATTATTATATAGGATTCCATTGTGAGACTATACCAATATTTATTTGCTTTTGATAAGCATTTCAAAATTTTCAGTATGGTTTACTACAAATAGTACTACAGTGAACATATTATTTACATTTTTGGTATATATATTTTAGGTGCATTTTCCTTGAGTGCAGCCTAGGTATTGATTTACCAAATAATGTGATGTGCATAAGTTTAAGATATACCACCATATACTTTTCCAAAGTGGTTATATTGATTTAAAATTACACCAGCTGTACAAAAGCATTCCAGTCACAGATTTTATACTCATCACCTATTACTTTATATAATTTTCATTTTAGCCATCTTGGTAAATGTGTATTAAGTTCTGGTTATAATTGATATTTCACTGCTGATAAATTTTGAGTCAGTTTTCACATTAATTTGTCATATTTCTTGTTATACCTCTTTTGTGAAGTACCCATTCAAATCCTTTGTCTAGTTTTTTATGTGTTGCCCTATTTTTTTCACTGATTTGAAAAACATGCATGTCTATTTATGAGTGTGCATGTGCATATGTTTGCTTACACATATGTACATATTTTTATGTAGGGCAATTATTTCTTCCAGTTTTTGAAAGCTAAATTTCTAGAAAGATTAGTATGTGATAAAACTATACTCTCTCATTGTTTCACCTGAATTGTTCTTATTGTCATATTTTGGGATCTTGGGCTTGAACCACACTGGGCATCTGCAACAAAGCCAAAATGTAATGAAAGCAAACCAAAAAGGGATAGCAACATATAATATAAATAGATATAAAGTCTGTTCAAAGCAGTCAGTTCAAAGATATATATATATATCTTTCCTTTTTAAGATTTTTAATATCTTTGCTCTTGTCGAACATCTTTCTTATTTTCATATTGCCTATAGAAATATTAGTGATATTCCTATTTCATCCTCAATATTGATGCTTATTCTCACTCTCTTTTTAAATATATCTTGCCAGGTGGTTGTCAATTTTATTACTCTTAAGAAACACAAAACTGTTGGCTTTTTTGCTATCGCATCTGCTATTTCATCTGCTTATTCTATGACTTGAGTTTTTAGTCGCTTAACAGTGTCTTTTGGTATTATTAGTGTTAATATTGTTCAATTTATAATTTTTTTCTGCAGAGTAAGCATTTTGTACCCCACATAAGAAATATTTGTTAGCAACGAGGTAATAAATATGCTTTTTTAAAATACAGGATTTATTGTTTACATTTCACATATAAATCTAAAATATATCTGGAAAGGATATTTATATGGTAGAACTCCAGTGGTTTTCCCCAACTAGAGATAGGTTGACTTAGCACAATTTACTAGAAAGGCCATTCGTCCTCACTTTACTGCAGGCACGTTTGTCATACATCAGTTGTCCTTATAAATGTGGGTCTGTATTTGGACTATTTTATTCTATTGGTCTTTTATAAATGTTTACACTAACACTATATTGCTTTAATTAATATAGCTTAACAATGTGACTGAATGACTGATAGTAGAACTCTTTCAATTTCATTTTTCCTCAGGAATGCCTGGTCAATTATTGACCTTTTGCGTTTCCATATACAATTTATAAGAACCTTGCCAATGTCCCTCAAAAAAAAAAAAAAAAAAAACCTGCTATGATCTGTATTAGGATTGCATTTAATCTATTGATCAATTAGTCAAGTAATTACATGATTACAAAAAACTATGGTTTTATTTGGGAATTATTTGTTTCCCTCTAATAATTTGTTGTTTCAGTGTAGAAATCATATACTTCTGTCAGATTCAGTTCTCTATATTTGACCTATCTTGATCATTTTAAATGATGTTTTCTTTAAAGGCTATTTTATGATTTTCGTTGCTGGTATAGAAATGCAACTGATTTTTTGTTTAACCTTTTATCCAGAGACCTTATTAAATTCATTTGTTAATTTTAAAAGTCTACAGATTCTATCAAGTCTTTTTACATACAGTATAATGTCAATTATCAATGATAGTTTATAATTATTCCTTTAAAAACTTTGTATTTTTTTAGTTCTTCTTGTGCTGCCTAGCACATTTAATAAAATATTTAAAAAATAGTGAATTGAGAACTTAGGCTTTTGTTTTCAGTCTCAGAAGTAGAGCTTTTAATATTTTATCACTAATCCTATTTTTTATATTTCAAAAATTGAAATTCTTCAATTTGTTAAGAAAATTTTGTTTAACTGTGTGTTGCTAGAATTGTATCTTTATGCATATATTGAGATTATTTAATTCCCTTTTATAATTTTAATAGAGGTGAATGACTAATTTTTGTAAAATAACGTAAAATCAATATTGCATTTTTGAGGCCGGGCGCGGTGGCTCAAGCCTGTAATCCCAGCACTTTGGGAGGCCGAGACGGGCGGATCACGAGGTCAGGAGATCGAGACCATCCTGGCTAACACAGTGAAACCCCGTCTCTACTAAAAAATACAAAAACATAGCTGGGCGAGGTGGCGGGCGCCTGTAGTCCCAGCTACTCGGGAGGCTGAGGCAGGAGAATGGCGTAAACCCGGGAGGCGGAGCTTGCAGTGAGCTGAGATCCGGCCACTGCACTCCAGCCTGGGCGACAGAGCGAGACTCCGTCTCAAAAAAAAAAAAAAAAAAAATTGCATTTTTGAAATGAACCCACCTGGTTGTTGTGGATTATCCTGTTTATTCCTACATTCAATTTACAAATCTTTGAGATATTTTTATTTATATTCGTGAGGCTAATATATAATATTTTTTCCCATATTTCCCATGTTAGATTTTATATCAATTTATGGGAGTCTCATAAAGAGAATTGGAAAGTGTTTATCTACTCCTAGCCTATAAAATGTGTGAATAAGATTGACGATATTTCTCTTTTAAGCTTTGGTGAAACCATTAGTGACTGGGATTTTCTTTGTGGAAAAGTTCTTAATAATAATTTCAGCTCTGTAATGTATACAAAAATGTTATAATTTTCTATTTCTCTGTCAGTTTTGACAAATTGTCCTTTTTGAGTAATTTTTCCATTTCTTTCAAAATTTTAATTTATTCTTTAATTATTTTGTCTTTATATTTTCTATGGAAATATTAGTGATATCCACTTTTTCATCCCTGATATTGATGATTGTTCTCTTTCTATTTTTTAATATATCATGCCAGGTAGTTGTCAATTTTATTACTTTTAAAAAATACCAAATTTACTTGGCTTTTTTGATATTACATGTAGGATTTCATTAAATTCTATCTTTATATGTTTCTTAATTGAGGCTTATTTTGTGTTGTTTTCAAGTTTCTAGAGATAGAAGCTTTGATCATTAATTTTCAGCTTTTAAAGTTGTTAGGACAGGATGTAGTGGCTCATCCCTGTAATCCCAACACTTTGGGAGGCTGAGGCAGGCAGATCACCTGAGGTCAGGAGTTTGAGAGTAACCTGGCCAGCATGGTGAAACCTCATCTCTACTAAAAATACAAAAATTAGCTAGGCATGGTGGTGGGTGCCTGTAATCTCAGCGACTTGGGAGGCTGAGGCAGAAAAATTGCTTGAACCCGGGAGGCAGAGGTTGCAGTGAGCCAGGATTGTGCCACTGAGCTCCAGCCTGGGTGACAGAGCGAGACTCTATTTCAAAAAAAAAAAAAAAAAAAAAAGTTAATAGGTAAGAATTGTACATATGTATGGAGTACATATGATATTTTGATACATGCATATAATGTGTAATGATCAAATCAAGGTAATTGAGATTTCCATCACCTCATTTATTATTTGTGTTCAGAACATTCTAAATTTTCTCTTCCAGCCATTTAAAAATATACAGTAAAATATTCATAACCACAGTCACCCTCCTGTGCTGAACACCAGAACATATTTCTCCTAATTTCAAGATTTAAATTTTCCAATATGTGCATATCAATATAACTCACTTGAAACATTTTTTATCTTCACCCTTCAACTTCTTTGTCTTTGTTTTTTTTTTTTTTTTTTTTTTTTGAGACAGGGTCTTGCTCTTTCACCCAGACTGGAGGGCAGTGGCAGTGGCTCAGTCATGGCTCATTGCAGCCTGGAAGTCCTGGGCTCAAGTGATCTTTTCACCTCAATCAACCATGTAGCTGGGACTACAGACGTGTATCACCATGCTCAGCTAATTTTTACATTTTTTTGTAGTGACATAGATCTTGCTCTGTTACTCAGGCTGGTCTCAAACTCCTGGCCTCAAGTGATTCTCTCTCCTCAGCCTCTCAAAGTGCAGGGATTACAGGTATGAGCCACTGTGGCTTGCCACATGACAACTTTTGAAGTGCCAAGTTGTATTATCACTTAATTCACAAATTTATTTAATTTCCTGTCTTATATTATCCTGTTTAAAGGTGAGAATACCCGAAGCTCAATGGGTTAAGTAACTTTCACAAAGTTAGAGCTGATACCTGAGAGCCAGCGTCAAATCCAGTTCCACTGATTATAGGGACAGTGCTGTTTATACAGGGGCTTTCTGCATGCCAGGAAGTGAGATATTCTGTTGCTGCTACATTGCAATAAGTGCAGGCAAGCAGGCATGCAGTCAGCATTAGCCATGGTAATCTTTACACAAGTTATTACATAGATGACACTCGCTGCATGATTATTGTGTAATGATTACCACAGCTGATGCTCACTGCCCACAACTGATGCTCATTGCATGATAATCAAATCATCACTTTGTACTCCTTGAATATATATAATTTGTATTTGTTAATCAGTTGTATTTTTACACAGAATCAGAGAGCAGGATTCCAGGGTTCAGCTCCTCTACATCTCATAGCCCTTTCTGGCCCATGGAACCCATCCACCATTACCTGCTCATGTTGCTCTGGAGGTTATTTTCTGAAATCATTGTCTGGACCTTGGTGAGCGCATTTTCCCATCCCTTTCACCTACAGAAACAAGTGTCTCAGAGGTCAGGTAAAGAGAACTGAAATAGAAAAATATCCAGGCTCTTTTAACAGGTTGATCAAATAAATGCACAAGCAAATAGCTCCAGTAACTAAGTTTTAATTTCTCTTTATGGGTCCCAAACTATTTTCTTATATTTGTTAGGGGAAATTTTATCCAAGGTAGCACCATCTTTTGAAGACAGCAAGTTGAATCATGTTCCTGTGTGACCCCTCTGCATACTTACCAGTTTTTACTTATGACCTTCCTTTTTCCCCTTGGCCATTTGTTTCCTGTGTGGCACCTGGGTGATGAAGTTCCCTTTACCTTGGAGAAAAGGTTGATGCTGTTAATAGGGAGGATCACTGTGCCCCTGCAGCTTTCCAGAGCCTACAGGAGGTTCTTCCACCAGGGTTCTGAGCAGAATAGAAATTAACCTCACAGTTAGGGTCAAGAGCCAGGGTTGCAGCAGTGTCATTTGGTAAAACGAAGTGGCAGAGGGAGATGGTGTAGTGTAGAGGAAAAGCACAGGCCTTCCTGTCAAACACACCAGAGTGTGGATCCCATCTCTGCCACATACTAACTCTTTCATCTTATGCAAGCTATGACTGTTGCCGAATCTCAGTTTCCTCAACTGCATGAACACCAGGACAAACAATACCTCTATCAAGGATAGGTCATAGGATCATAGTATTATGAGGATTAAATTAGATAATAAAACCTCAGTTGAATCTGGTCCTTGAGAGGGGCTCGATAAAGACCTCTTTCTCCTCCTTTTCTTAGAAGAAGGCTCATCTGCCTACCAACACATGACCCAAGGAATTAGGGATGTGTATTAGTCCATTTTCACACTGCTATAAAGATACTACATGAAACTGGGTAGTTTATAAATAAAAGAGGTTTAATTGACTCACAGTTTCACATGGGTGGGAAGACCTCAGGAAACTTACAATCTTGGTGGAAGGTGAAGGAAAAGCAAGCACGTTCTTCACAAGGGGCCAGGGAGAGAGAGCGAGCCAGCAGGGAAAATGCCAGATGCTTTTCAAACAACCAGATCTCCTGAGAACTCACTCACTATCAAGAGAACAGCATGGGGAAAATCGCATCCATGAGCCAACCACCTCCCACCAGGTACCCCCTCAACACGTGGGGATTACAATTCTAGATGAGGTTTGCGTGGGGACGTGGAGCCAAATCCTATCAGGGAGGTTGAGGAGTAGGATTTGACCACTCTGAGATGAGGCACAGGTGTATGGTAAATGCACCTGATAGCAATAACTGAAGCATATTCTGAGAATGACCCTGCATGGTACATGCACCTGAATGTGTGTTGTGAGCTAGAGCTAGAGAATCTTGGAGTAGCCATCCAGAGATTTGTTTCTTGACTATGAGGAACATCTAAGACCCTGGCTTCTCCTATGGAACATGGGACATACAAGGGAGTGAGTTTTGGGTTGCATAAACGTTGTCAGGTGGAAATTGTTAGGGAAAGGGTACTATGTGAAAATGCTGTACAAACTGCATTCCTTTTGCAAGAGTTTCAGTCTTCTGCCCAGTCTACCACCACTGGGCTATGTGGTTGGTTCTCCTGTCCAGCCCACTAATACAGATTTTTAGGCATGTAGGTAAGTCCCCAGTAAAACCCGATGTGTCATTTGCTGATTCTGGTCTCTTCTTTGGCCTCTTGAACCTGGTGCCATCCTTACTGGAGTAGACAGGAGGTCAGCACAACAACAGCTCATACTGAAACTCTTGGCAAGAAATCTTTCCTCAATAAACTCATCTCTGACGACCTACCTGATTCCATCAGTTCATTCATTCATTTGAGTTAGTTATTGCCCTCCATCTAGGTTTTCTTTTTCTAAAAAAAAAAAAAAAAAGATAATTATTGTATTTCAGTTGTGAGGTAGTGGAGCTGGGATTTGACACCAGGTAGTCTAATACCTGAGCATAGTCTTAACCACTATGCTCTCCTGCCTTCTCCTAGACCTCAGTCTCTTCTCATGAATTCATCTGTGCACATTAACTGCTTCCATACCTCTCTTCCCTGGAATACTGGGAATTCCTCACTCTCCCCTTAACAAATTGGTGTTTCTCTCTACTTTGAAAACTTTATGTACAAAATATATAAAAAAGTGTATTTTACTTACTTTGGATTCCTAATATAATAGCTAGCTTTTGAAAATGAGATGTTGATTATTATCTGCAATGAAGAGGCAAGTTAGAATTTCTTCACTGGAATTTGGCTTTGGAAGTATTCTATTTGGCCAGTAGAATTTTCAGTGTTGTTGTTGGTACTCAGGTATTTGTTTGACATTTACTTTTTTAAGAATTTGAATATCTTTAGCTGGGGGCATATAATCTCCAGTTCAACATAAGCCCCACTATCCTTCTCAGTCACTCTCACATTTATGTGACTTGCCTATGACATTGAAAGCATTTTAGTTTTTGGCTAGTCCAGAAAAATCTCATCTAATTTCTTCCCCAAAGTATATAATTCCCTTCAAAGCAATATTTTCTGTCTGCACAATTGGTTTTAGATTCAATCGTTTAGTTGAAGCTGAAATATATTATTAAACCATCCACATTTTTCCTGTTATTATCTCACACACAGAGGAACATACACAAATATAAAATAAGTTACAAATAGAAAAAACAGCAAGTTAGAAAAGTAAAATGAGCTTAGTCATTCAATTAAAATGAAAATAGGTTGATATGGTTTGGTTGTGTTCCCATCCAAATCTCATCTTGAATTGTAACCCCCATAATTCCCACATGTCCTGGGGGAGACCAGGTGGGAGGTAATTGAATCATGAGCGTGGGTCTTTCCCATGTTGTTTTCATGATATTGAATAATTCTCAAGAGATCTGGTGGTTTTAAAAAGGGGAGTTTTCCTGTACAAGCCCACTTGCCTGTTGCCATGTAAGATGTGCCTTTGCTCCTCCTTTACCTTCCACCATGATTGTGAGGCCTCCCTAGCCATGCAGAACTGTGAGTCCATTAAATTTCTTTCCTTTATAAATTACCCAGTTTCAATTATGCCTTTATTAGCAGCATGAAAAGAGAGTAATATAGTAAACTGGTGCCAAGTAGTGGGGTGCTGATGTAATGATACCTGAAAATGTGACTTTGTAACTGGGTAACAGGCAGAGATTGGAACAGCTTGGAGGGCTCAGAAGAAGAAAGGAAGATGTGGGAAAGCTTGGAACTTCCTAGAGACTTGTTGAATACCTTTGACCAAAATGCTGATAGTGATATGGACAATAATATCCAGGCTGAGGTGGACTCAGATGGAGATGAGGAACTTGTTGGGAACTGGAGCAAAGGAGACTTGCTATATTTTAGCAAAGAGACTGGCAGCTTTTTGCCCCTGCCCTAGAGATTTGTGGAACTTTGAACTTGAGAGAGATAGTTTAAAGGCATCTGAATGAAGAAATTTCTAAGCAGCAAAGCATTCAAGAGATGATTTGGGTATAACCAAAGGCATTCAGTTTTATGTATTCACATATATATGGTTTGGAATTGGAACTTATTTTAAAAGGGAAGCAGAGAATAAAATTTCAGAAAATTTGCAGCCTGACAATGCAATAGAAAAGAAAAACCAATTTTCTGAGGAGAAATTCAAGCCAGCTGCAGAAATTTGTGTAAGTAATTAGGAGCTAAGTGTTAATCATCAAGAAAATGGGGAAAATGTCTCCAGGACATGTCAGAGGTCTTCATGGCAGCCTCTCCCATCACAAGTCTGGAGGCCAAGGAGGAAAAATGGTTTCCTGGGCCAGGCCCAGGGTCTTGCTGCTTTGTGCAGTCTCAGGACTTGGTGTCCTGCATCCCACCATGGCTAAAAGGGGCCAACATACAGCACAGGTCTTTGCTTCAGAGTGCAAGCCCCAAGCCTTGGCAGCTTACAGGTGGTGTTGGGTCTGTGGGTGTGCACAAGTCAAAAATTGAGGTTTGGGAACCTCCACCTAGTTATCAGAAGGTGTTTGGAAATGCCTGGATGTCCAGGCAGATGTGTGCTACAAGGACAGAGCCCTCATGGAGAACTTCTGCTAGGGCAGTGTGAAAGAAAAATGTGGGTTGTGAACCCTGACACAGAGCCCCTACTTGGGGGCACTGCCTAGTGGAGCTGTGAAAAAAGGGCCACTGTCTTCTAGACCCTAGAATGGTATATCCACCAACAGCTTACACTGTGTACCTGGAGAAGTCACAGACACTCAATGCCAGCTTGTGAAAGCAGCCGGGAGGGGGGCTGTACCCTCCAAAGTCACAGGGACAAGACCATGGGGACCCACTTCTTGCATCTGTGTGACCTGAATATGAGTCAAAGAGTCAAAGGAGATAATTTTGGAGCTTTAAGATGTGACTGCCCCGCTGGATTTCAGACTTGCATGGAGCATCTTGTGCTTTCATTTTGGCCAACTTATCCCATTTGGAATGAGTGTATTCACACAATGTCTGTACTCCCATTGTGTCTAGGAAGTAACTGACTTGCTTTTGACTTTACAGGCTCATAAGTGAAAGGGACTTGCCTTGTCTCCAATGAGACTTTGGACTTGGAATTTGAGTTAATGCTGAAATGAGTTAAGACTTTGGGAAACTGTTGGGAAGGCACGATTCGTTTTGAAATGTTAGCACATGAGAGTTGGACGGGGTCAGGGGCCAAATGATATGGTTCGGCTGTCTCCCCATCCAAATTTCATCTTGACTTGTAGCTCCCATAATTCCCACATGTTGTAGGAAGGACTCAGTGTGAGATAATTGAATCATGGGGACAGTTCTTTCCTATGCTGTTCTCATGATAGTCAATAAGTCTCATGACAACTGATGGTTTAAAAAAGGGGGATTCTCCTGCACACATCTTCTTTCCTGCTATCATGTAAGACATGCTTTTGCTACCCCTTCACCTTCCGCCATGATTGTGAGGCCTCCCCAGTCATGCGGAACTGTGAGTCCATTAAACCTCTTTCCTTTATAAATTACCTACTCTGGAGTGTTTTTTTTTTTTTTTTTTTTTTTTCTTTCTTCTTATTAGCAGCATGAGAACAGACTAATATAGAGGTTAACATCTATATTTTCCCAATTACTAGCTCCATGACCTTGGCTTGTTAGTTAGCATGTCTGATTCTATTTCCACAATGCTAAAAGTATTTCATAGCATTATGAAGAGAATAAAATAAAATGACTATGCAAAATCTCACATAGAGTACATAAAAAAGTATATAAAAATGGTAATTACTATTATTATTTGAATTATTTTTGAAATTATATAATGAAGTAGTACATGAGAGTTAAGATTGTGGGCTTTGCCACTTTCTGGCAGGGTGATATAAGTCAGGTAGCTTAGCCTCTGTTTCAGTTTCCTTCCTTAAAAATGAGCACAATTATAGTGGCTACTCATGAGAGTGTAACGAGGGTAAAATTAGTAAGCATATGTCCAGCCCTTTGAAGTTACTCACAGATAGTAGGTCTAAAGAAATGTTACTCATCTCATTTGTAAATATCATTTTAGAGAACGAATGTTATCTGTTGGAGACTAGCCTGGCAAAAACAAAGCTCTTAAAGCAACATATTTTTTTGTAAAAGCAAGCATGAGACAATTGTCTAAAAATTAGCATGGCAGAATGGGAAAAGCGCGCACACACACACATACACACACACACACACAGAGCAAATATGCCTTGTATGAGTAAATTTTTTCTGGTTTGTAATGGACAGAAATATATTTTTAACTTTAAAATGTAATATCCAAATGAGAATTTCAACCCTTATCATAAAATTGAATCCAGATGATTCATTTTGAAAAAAAAAAAGAAATAAATATATCTTAATGGGAGAAACATGTAGAATATTGACTCATAGTCAATTTTGATGAAATTTGATGAATTTCCATCAAATTATTCTGTCACATGTATACCATGAAATATGAAATTAAATATCATTATCTGGTGTAAAGGCACACTTAAAAACACACTCAACAATAACTAAAAGAGGTAAAGAAAAGGAAAAAGGAGACAAACTCCAACACGCCTAGAACTGAAAGGCAGTTGTAAACGTCTCCTGCCTTAGGCAACACTTTATTTCATAGCTCTGTCGATTCTGCCCCAGCCAGCCATCACAGGTGTGTTTAGTTCAAAGAATTTATAGAGGAAATTTCCCAGATAGTGAGAGCATTCTGGCATGAGTAATGATGAGATAGTGTGTGACATGCCAAAACCATGATTTTAGCATTGCCAAAAATAGTGCTATACAAGCCAGGTTTAAGAAGCTCATGTAGATCCTCAGAAGAGTAAGTGAAACCCGAAGAAATAAACAGGAGCGTAACTTCATGTTTCACAGGTTTTTTTATTAGAGACAAAAGAACTCTTGAGTCCTGAAAACCAATGAGACAATTTGGTAGTTTTTTTCTGAAGTGAAAATAATCTTACAAAATATAGAGTGATTAAAGAGGTATAAATAATTTTCAAACTAAATTCATATATATCTTCTTATTTTGTCCTGATATTCAAAGATCTTTCAAAATTGCGTAAAAATAATACAGCTTAATAAGGGGTTTTGGTAAATATTCTAAAATTAAAAAAAATAATTTGTCCTTTGCTCTCAAATTTTCTTTCTCACTCAATATCAGTATATTCTTACCTCTTTTATCTCACCATACATATGTTAAAAATAATCCCATTAACTTTATCACATTTTCCAGATAATTTTTAATTCAAAATCAATGCATGAAAATATTACAGGCAATCAGTAAGAAAATCAGTTTCCTTTCTTAAATGAATCATTTATCTATCGATTTTTCAAAATGCATTTTAATGAACCCACTTGTGAAATTTTAAACTTTGATAGATTAAACTACTACTAAGAGCTTCTATTTTGATGGAATTAAAAAGAATATCCTTCAGCATGCAGTCGAGTTAGAAAGTCTGACTGACAAAAATGAACAGCATGAATTGAGCAGAAACATTCAGAAGTGAAACCTGATTTCTAATTCTGCTTTAATAGCTATGTGATCATTAGAAACTCACTTTATTTTTCTTTGCCTAGCTTCTTCTTTCTCAGACTGGGCATAATCACATTTTATCTGAGTATAATTGTCCCAAATCACCAAACCGTCCCATTCATCAGAAGTATTAAAAATCATCAAATGTCATTCTCCCATAAGTAAGGGTTCTTTCTGGGGGGAAAAAACATCATAATGTCTCCAGAGGAAGGAGATATTGGAGATGTTCAAGCAGATGATCTGCAAGGAAGTTAAAAGAAGTAAGTGAGGGCCGGGCGCCGTGGCTCTCGCCTGTAATCCCAGCACTTTGAGAGACCGAGGCGGTCAGATCACGAGGTCAGAAGATCGAGACCATCCTGGCTAACACAAACTCCGTCTCTACTAAAAATACAAAAAAATTAACCAGGCCTAGTGGTGGGCGCCTGTAGTCCCAGCTACTCGGGAGGCTGAGGCAGGAGGTTGGCTTGAATCCGGAAGGCAGAGCTTGCAGTGAGCCGAGATGCACCACTGCACTCCAGCCTTTGCAACAGAGCCAGACTCCGTCTCAAAAAAAAAAAAAAAAAAAAAAAAAAAAAAAGTCAGTGAGGTTTGGTTTGATTAGCTCTCATCTCATACAACTACTAATGCAGAAAATGTCTCACCCTAAAAGCAAAGAAAATGAGCAGAACTGCAGTAGTATGTTTGCTTTACTTAGGTTATTTTCTTCTAATAATATAATCAGTGGCCAGTAGCAAATGGGAAGTGAGGGAAAAACAGAAAATAGAGATAAAAATAAATGAAGAAAATGTATAATCAAGAACTCTCCAAGGTATAAAGATCTAAATCAGATACTGTTGAATTGAAGATTTAAAGTCTTGCAAAGACCCCTGAAGATCTAGATTATCTAAGTAATTTCTATGCCTAATAATCATTGTTTTATTTTTTTTTATTACAACTTTGAAAGGAAGTTTTGTTTTAAAGACTCTGTATGCGAGTACTTCTCAAACTGCTTAAGACTGAATAATCTCAGTTTCTTCTTCCCCTAGATGTATGTATTATATAATAAATGTTATTTAAAATGCCACAACGTTTTTCAAATCACTCTTTCAAACACTAATAAGATGAACACATGCAAAATATGTAATAATTTTAACGCAGCTCTACAAACGAATCCACAACTATAGAACTTTAAATGGGAAAAGTCAAGAAAGGTCCATGACACTTCATCCTTTGCAACAAAGTATTATACTAAGAGATTCAATTAAAAGTAAACATACAATGAACTGTATAATGAAATTTTAAATAGTTTTATTGGTTATTGTAATATTTGAGTATTTCTCATCTAACATATTTGTACCTATGTAGAACACACACACACACGTGCACACACGCGCACACAATTGTTAAAATGTTTCAGGTTATCTGCTTTTATGTAACAAACTACCCCAAAAATATAGTGGTATGAAAAAACATATTTAAAAATACTGTGGATCAGGAATCCAGACAAGGTACAGAGAGATGGCTTGGCTTCCCTCTATAACGTTGGGAGACTCCACTGGGAAGATTCAAAGGACTGGGTGCTGAAATATTTTGGAGGTGTCTTCTATCACAGATTGGAAGTCTGGGCTGTGATAACTTGAAGACTATACTCAACTGGTAATGAATACCAGGGGGCTACCTGTGTTCCATCCTTATGGCTTGGGCTCCCACACAAAATAGTGTCCTCTTCTTATACGGCAACTCAGGGCTCCAAGAGCAAGTATTCTGACAAAGGGATAGTTACACAGCATTTTATGACCTAGAATCAGGATTTAAATAGTGTCACTTTGATATACTCTTTTGATTGAAGCCCATCCACACTCAAGCGGAGGTAACAAAGACCCCTCTCATTAGAAGACTGTTACAACTTAACATCATTTAAAAATATCACCACAAAGAGAACTAATAATTAACACTGAAACAAAATTTTCTATTACAGTTGAAATGTTCATTGCTTTTTATTTCATTCATTGGAATACAAATATTATTCAATTGTAATTGTGACTACTTTTTTTCCTATCAATTCTATGAAACAGAACAACAGTGCAATCTCTAGGAAGCAGTGTTGATTGCTCCTCCCTTGTTTTTTATGTAATGTTGAAATCACAGAAAACAATGCCGTGAGTTCTTACCTGCCATGCAGGACAACTATAAGACAGCTGATTGGTACTGTAGATTTTTAAAAAGCAAAGTGTTGATTAAAAGCCTTAGTTGCTCAGGATAAACCCTGAAGCAATAGGGTAATTTATGTAACTCAAATAGAAAATAAAAACACAAACAGTTAGAGGATATCACACATGAAACCTTCCTTCACAACTAAGCCCACTGGCCTCATCTCTCACCAGTCTGGGCATTTATGGTGCTATTACTATTTACTTTTTATCTCCTCCATAATCCTTATCCTATAGGTTAGTCTCATTTTGACTGAGAGAAATATATCCCTAGCTGTTATCTGCTGAGAGCCATAAGTTTAAGGGGCTCATACTCTGGCCTTTCTCTTGCTGTACCCCTCACTATGGACAAAAAGCCAGGGACTGTCCTTCTTTGTAGGCCATGTTTCAGGTGTCCCAAACTCAGAAATTCTCTGCCCATATAGTCATGGCCCACTAGGAGACCTATGAGACTTTCTTCCCATGGTGGCTCTTTGCAGGGAAGAAAGGGTGGGACAGAGCTTTAACTTGAGGTATGGTTTGTTCAAATATATTTATATGAGACCCTTCTGGTGGTGAGTGGAGTTGGGTGTTACTGTGGGCTAGGACTTCCATTCATATTCTTGTTTAGAACTCATAAATATTATGAGTGGGTCAGTTCCACGCAGTTTTTGATTTGGCAAAAACAGAAAGTGGTAAATTATAAAATGACAATTCCTTTCTATTCTCTCCAGATGTTTATAATTTTATTTTTCTGACATTTGAGTCAATAGAGATGAAAATGTTCATTTATTTCAGCCTATGTGTATTAATATTTGTCTTAATAAAATGTGCAGGGTGTGCAGTCATCAAGAGGAACTAACAGGAACACCTACCACCCTCAACACACCAGGTTGGAACTCTAAGCACACACTGCAGAAAGATGTAGTTGTATGTACATTCTACACACTCTACATTGGGGCAGATAGAATAGTTTAAATATAACATTTCAAGGAGTTAATCATTTATAGAAAATGTGTTCAGGCCATATTAAGAACTATAAAACAGGTAAAACTAGAAAAATATTTTCTAAAATACATAATTTACAAATTAGTTTCTTTAGTACCAACAATGATTTGTTTTCTTTTGAGACACAGTCTCCTTCTGTTGCCCAGGCCGGAGTGCAGTCGTCTGATCTTGGCTGACTGAAACTCCACCTCCTATTGAGAGGTGGCAATGTGCTAGCAGCCCTGGCTCTCAGTGCCTCCTCGGCCTCGTTGTCCACTCTGGCAGCACTTGAGGACCCTTTCAGCCTGCCAGGGCACTGTGGGAGCCCCTCTCTGGGCTGGTCGAGGTGCAGCCGCCTCCCTCTACTTGCAGGGAGGTATGGAGGGAGAGGCGCCCGCCAGCCCCCAGGCCAGCTCGAGTTCCGGTGGGCACAGGCGCGGGCTAGGCGGCGGCACATGGAGCGGCAGGCTGGCGCCGCTGATCCAGGGCAATGAGGAGCTTAGCACCAGGGCCAGCAGCTGCAGAGGGTGCTAGCGGCCAGCACTGCGCTTGAGTTCTCGCCTGGCCTCAGCTGCCTCCCATGGGGCAGGGCTGGGGACCTGCAGCCCGCCATGTCCAAGCCCCTCGTCCCCATGGGGTCCCGGGCCACCCGAGCCTCCCCGACGGGTGCCCCGCCCTGCTCCATGGCTCCTGGTCCTACCTACCGCCCAAAGGCTGAGCAGTGCAGGCACAGCTAGGGAGTGGCAGGCAGCTCCACCTGCAGTCCCCATGCAGAATCCACTAGGTGAAGCCAGCTGGGCTGCTGAGTCTAGTGGGGATTTGGAGAACGTTTATATCTAAGGGATTGTAAATACATCAATCAGCACTCTGTGTCTAGCTCAGGGTTTGTAAATACACCAATCAGTACTCTGTCTAGCTCAAGGTTTGTAAGGACACCAATTGATGCTCTGTATCTAGCTAACCTAGTGGGGACTTGGAGAACTTTTCTGTCTAGCACTCTGTGTCTAGCTTAAGGATTGTAAAGGCACCAATCAGCACTCTGTCAAAACGGACCAATCAGCTCTCTGTAAAATAGACCAATCAGCTCTCTGTAAAATGGACCAATCAGTGGGATGTGGGTGGGGTCAGATGAGGGAATAAAAGCAGGCTGGCAGAGTTAGCAGCGGCAACCCGCTAGGGTGTGCTTCTACACTGTGGAAGGTGTGTTCTTTAGCTCTTTGCAATAGATGATGCTGTTGCTCACTCTTTGGGTCCATGCCACATTTATGAGCTGTAACACTCACCTCAAAGGTTTACAACTTCACTCCTGAAGCCAGCGAGACCACGAACCCACCGAGAAGAACAAACAACTCTAGATGTGCTGCATTTAAGAGCTGTAACACTCACTGCGAAGGTCTGCAGCTTCATTCGTATCAGCCAGACCATGAACCCACTAGAAGGAAGAAGCTCCAGACACATCTGAATGTCTGAAGGAACTCCGGACATACCATCTTTAAAAACTGTAACACTCACAGCGAGAGTCCATGGCTTCATTCTTGAAGTCAACAAGACCAAGAAGCCACCAATTCCAGACACATGATGTTCAAGCAATTCCTGTGCCTCAGCCTCCCAAGTAGTTGGAATTACAGGTGTGTGCTACCCCACTCTGCCTACTGTTGATTTATAAATGGTCAGTTACAATGAAATAAAGAGTAAAAGGCAAGTTCAATATTGGAAATTCTCCCAATTAAAATTGGACCATTTAATATGAATTCATATATGTATAGGAGTATTTCAGAAGACTAAAGTACAACAATGGGGAATGAAACAGTGCTACTGAGATTAAGTGAATCATTTCAGATCTGATTTCAGGTGCCCCTGAGCTCTGTAAGGTTACTCTTTAAGAGAAACTGAAAGACTGAATACATAGGGCTTTTAAAACTTCTACTGTCACTGCTTGTGTGGTGTCTTGTTTTTGAAAAATTGCTGAAAGATTTATCAATGTTTTGTCTTAAATCATAAACTTTCTGAAAAATCCTAGAGCTAATTTTGAGAAACAAAAGTTTCTTGATAAAATACAGTACCCTCTTGATAAAAGATGAAAAAGAAAGAGGTGTATATTTGGGAAGGCTGCAGACCCATTAGGTTAGTTACTTTTCAGGACAACGTTAAAGTGAAAAAGGTAGTGCTTTCTCTTTATCGCTATTGAAAGCAGTGGGGAAAAAGTACAAACTTCCACCGTCGTTATAGAGCACCTGTTGTGAAAGTAGTTCTCTTCCTCTTTCCTCTCATTTCTTTCTTTTCTTTTTTTTTTCTTTTTCTTTCTTTCTTTTTTTTTTTTTTTGAAACACTGGTAGTATCTTTCACTTTTGTGCTTTATTTTGTTGTCTTAACTAATTCTCTCTAGTACTCTGGAGTTTATTCAGGGGCTCGATTTCTAATTAAGAGTTGTGAAGAGTTACCCTGGATAGTCCCCTGATAATTCTGAGTAAACTTGGACATCCTTACCTGCTACCAGGATGTGTAACTACCTTCACCATAATGTGCAAGTCCAGTGAGTTAAAGGCTATTGTTTTTGTCCCATGATGAATAAATGTCTTTTCTCAAAGTGCTGATAAATAACTCCAATGTATATAATAATTTTATCACAAAGGCCTCAGAAACTTGAACGTCAGTATGTGCTGCACTAAATTATGTACTTAATTATCTCACACATACGTGGCTTTCATGGCTCACTATGCTCTGGAAAGCATGGGTTAGCAAATTTATCAAAAAAGAAGATGAGAAATAGGGTTCTAAAAGTAAAACACAAAGTAGAGCAAGGAAAAATAGCAAAGAGGATGTGGAATGTTATTTTTTTAGAAGTGTAGGAAAATATAGGAAGAGCCATGGGAGAATGGTCATACCATGAATATAAAACGAGACCAGTCACTACAGCAATGTATTTTCTTTAGCCATGTTTGAGTACAAAATGGGTGAAATGTTGAATTTAGACTTGGGATTTTGCAAAACAAATATGCTGAGGGCTGACAGAGGCAGCAAAGCTGAGTGAATATACAAGAAAGGAATTAGAAATCTATCATGAAATGTATACTGAATATAATTTCCCAAATAAGATAATTAAAAATCGTAAATATAACAGTAATAACTACCATTGAATAATTTATAAGTTCCAAGTACTGAGCTGATCTTGTTTCATTGTATTTATTCTTAAAACATTCCTTTTATCACATTTTCTTTATTCAGTCCACTAATGATGAGTATCTACTTTGATTCCATGTCTTTGCTCTTGCGAATAGTGCTGTGGTGTACATACGAATACATATGTCTTTTTGGTGGAATGATTCATTTTCCTTCGCATATGTATACACCCAGTAATGAGATTACTATGTCAAATAATAGTTCTGCTCTAAGTTATTTAAAAAAAACTTCAACACAGCTTTCAACATTGGCTGAGCTAATTTACATTCCTACCAACAGTGTATAAGTGTTCCCTTTTCTCCACATCCTCACCAGCATCTGTTATTTTTTGTCTTTTTAATAATAACCACTCTGACTGGTGTGAGATGGTATCTTGTTGTTTTGATTGCGTTTGTCTAATAATTAGTGATGTTCAACCCTGGCAACATAGTGAGACTTGATCTGTACAAAAAAAAAATTTTTTTAATAGCCAGGTGTGGTGGCACATGCCTGTAGTCCCAGTTGCTCAGGAAGTTGAGATGAGGGGTGCACTTGAGCTCCAGAGTTAAAGGGTGCAGTGAGCAATGATAATGCCACTGCACTTCCGCCTGGGCACCAAAGCAAGACTGTCTCAAAAAATAAAAAAATAAAAATAATTAGGAATATTGAGCATTTTAAAATATATTTGTTGGCTGCATGTATGTCTTCTTTTGAGGAGTGTGTTTACGTCCTTTTCCTATTTTTTTAGTGGGGTTATTTGATTTTACTCGTTGAATTGTTTAAGTTCCTTTTAGATTGGATATTAGACCTTTATAAAATGCATAGTTCGCATTTTTTCCCCATTCTGTAGGTTGTCTGTGTACTCTGTTGATAATTTCTTTTACTGTACATAAGCTCTTTAGTTTAATTCATCCTATTTGTAAATTTTGGGGGGTTTTGCAATTGCTTTAATAATGTAGTTATAAATTTGTTGTCAAGGCTAATTTCCAGAATTGTATTTCCTAGGTTTTCTTCTAAGATTTTTGTAATTTTAGCTCTTACATTTAAGTCTTTAATTCATCGAGTTAATTTTTGTATATGGTGAAAGATAAGGGTCCAGTTTTAATATTCTATATATGGCTAGCCAGTTATTCCAGCACCACTTATTGAATAGGGGGTCCTTTCTTGGTTGCTTCTTATTATTGAGCTTGTCAAAGACCAGATGGTTGTATATGTGTGACATTACTTCTGGGCTCTCTATTATGTTCCATTGTTCTATGTGTCTGTTTTTGTACCAGTATAATGCTGTTTTGGTTACTATAGCCTTATGTTGTATTTTGATGTCCGGTAGTGTGATTATCTTGAGCTTTGTTCTTTTTACCGATGATTACTTTGGCTATTCAGGCCCCTTTTTGTTCCATGTGAATTTTAGAATAGTTTTCTCCAATTCCGTGAAAAATCACATGGAAGTTTGATAAAAATAGCATGAAATCTGCAGTATATTTTAATCGTATTGATCTTCCAATTCTTAAGCGTAAAATGTTTTTATTTATTTGTGTCATCTTTTATTTATTTCAGTGGTGGAGTTCTTGAAGAGCTCTTTTCACCTCCTTCATTAAGTATATTCCAAGGTACCATTATAACTCTATGATATACATGAGGGAGCTAATTAACTAAGTACTCTAAATTAGATAGTACCTTTAATTACTAAGTATAATATAGTCATAAAACTTATGGAAAATAGAACTAGGGTGAAATCAGGAATGTGTAAAATTTAAACATAAACAAATATAACAATTATGGGTTTGAAAGACAGATCTTATTAAAGGTGCAGGAAATGAGAAAGGTGAAGATGACCTGAGGTCAGCAGTGCAGGACCAGCCTGACCAACATGGGGGAACCCCATCTCTACTAAAAATACAAAAATTAGCCAGGAATGGTGGTGGGCACCTGTAATCCCAAGTACTCAGGAGGCTGAGGCAGGAGAATCACTTGAATCCAGGAGAGGGGGGGTTGCAGTGAGCCCAGATTGTGCCATTGCACTCCAGCCTGGGTGACAGAGTGAGACTCCATCTCAAAAATTAATTAATTAATTAATTAATTAATTAAAAAATAAAATACAAAACGTGAAGATGGCCAGTTAGATGCAGCCAGGAAGAGTCACTCCCACAGAGATAACAAAATGTTGAGTAAACAAACATAATTTGAAAAGATCTTCATAGAGAAAATGCTGAAGGTAGATGAAGACACACTGCAAACATTTAAGCTAAAGAAGAAAGCTGGTAACCCCGTGTGGGATACCCAAATGCTAGAGCTACTTTCCAGTCCTGAACGGCTTCTGGCAAATGAATAAGAGAAGGAAATATGAGACTACTGGGATTTCAGCTACAGAGGACCCCACATTCCCCGTTAACTTTTGAGCTGACAAAATGCTCCCTAACTCCAAAGGACAGAGCCACACCCTGATCCGGAAACCCATGGATGTGGCATGAAGCTTGGAAATGCAGAGCTGAGTTATGTGGCCATGATTTGAGCAGAAAGTAACCCACAATCTTAAGGCACTGAGCAATGTGAGATGCTTGTGTTTGTGGGTTGGAGTAGGAGTTTGGTGTGCTTCCATTAAAAGAGCCAGCCTGGAAAGGGTGAGTGAGTCCTGTGACCTGGAGAACCTAATAAAAAGAAAAATGGGTGTAGTGCCAGTAATTGGAGGGGCTCCGTTAAGGCCCAGGAGCAGACCTGGTTGAAGGGGCCACTTCTCTCCCCACTGCACCACAGCACATGGCTACAAATGCAAGGAAATCCAAAGGAGCCATGTGGCTAAGTAAGAACTTATCTACTGACCCTTACTCTTAAGTATCACTTACTGAATCACAACCCAAAGTATAACACCGAATATATTTTACTAATATACTCCCCTGTGAAACCAAGGGCAATAATTCAACTACAGATAAAAACCCTGTACTTAGCCTTGACCCTTTGAAAACATCTAGAAACGAAGTCAACTGACTATACTCAACTTATACCACAGTTAAAGGGACACCAACCCTCCCAACTGAGAAGTGATCAGCACAAAAATTTTGGCAATTCAATAAGCCAGAAGGTTCCTTTTCTTCCAAATGAGTCCAATAGCTTCCTAGCAGGGGTTCTTAAATAGACTGAAATGACAGATATATAATGGCAAGGAAGTTCAAAAGATTCAGGAGAAAGTTGAAACCTAATCCCAGCAATCCAGGAAATCCAATAAAATGATCCAAAAATTAAAGGCAAAAAGGTCATTTTATGAAAGAACCAAACTAGACTTCTAGAACTGAAAAATTCATAGTAGTTTCATAATACAGTAGAAAGTATTAACAGAAGAATAGACCAAGCTAAGAAAACAATCTCAGAGCTCAAAGGTGAGTTATTTGAATTGACTTAGTCAGACAAAAATAAATTTAAAAGCGTTTTAAAAATCAACAAAACCTTAGAGAAATATGGGATTATGTAAAGAGACTAAATCTGCAACTCATTGGCATTCTTGATAGAAAAAGAGAGAAAATAAGAAACGTAGAAAATTTGTTTGAGAATATAGTCATGAAAAGTTGCCTAATTTCACTAGAGGTTGACATGCAAATTCAAAAAAAATATAGAAAACCCTGCCTAGATACTAAACAATACAACCATCCCTGCAACATATAGCCATCAGATGCACCAAGGAAAACACAACAGAGTCATGTTACATACAAAATGAACCTCATCAGGCTAGTAGCTGACTTCTCAGCAGAAATTGTACAAGCCATAAGAGATTGGGGGCATATTTTCAGCATCCTTAAAGACAAGAAATTCCAACAAAGAATGTCATATCCCAGCAAACAAAGCTTCATAAGTGAAAGAGTAATAAAATCGTTTTCAGACAAGCAAATACTGAGGGAATTCATATCAACTAGACCAACATGACAAGAGTTCCTTAAGGGAGTGCTAAACAGGGAATCAAGAGACCAATACCTGCTACCACAAAAACACACATAAGCAAGTAGTCCCCAGGCAGTATACAGCAACTACACAATCAAGTCTGTGTAACAACCAGTTAACAATATGATGACAAAATCAAAATCTCATATATCAACACTAGCCCTGAATGTAAATGAGCTAACCACACCACCAAAAGGACTTGGGTGTCAAGCTGGATAAAAAGGTAAGACCCAACTATATGCTGTCTTCAAGAAATCCATCTCATATGTAACAACAGCCACAGGCTCAAACTGAAAATGTGGAGAAAGATCTACTATGCAAATGGGAAACAAAAAGAGTAGGAACCACTATTCTTACATCAAATAAAACAGAGTTTAAAACGGTAACAATTTAGAAGGACAAAGATGAGCATTACATAATGATAAAGAGTACAATCCAAGGAAATTAACTATCTGATATATATGCACTTAACATAAGCGCACACCTCTTCCTAAAATAAGTTTTATTGGTCTATAAAAACACTGAGATAAGCACACAATAACGGAGACTTCAACCCACCACTGACAGCATTAGAGTGATCATCAAGGCGGAAAACTAACAAAGGCACTCTGAACTTAATACTTAAATAATTGGAACTAACATTCTGCACCACAATCACAGAATATACATTCTTCTCATATGCACATAGAATATATTCTGAGGTTGACTACATATTTAGTCATTTATACGGTTTGGCTGTGTCCCCACCCAAATCTCATCTTGACTTGTAGCTCACATAATTCCCACATGTCATGGAAGGGACATGGTGGGAGTTAATTGAATCATGGAGGCGGGACTTTCTCATGCTATTCTCATGAAAGGGAATAAGTATCATAATATCTGATGGTTTTATAACGGGGGAGTTCCCCTGCACACACTCTCTTGCCTGCTGCCATGTAAGATGTGACTTTGCTCCTCATTTGCTATCTGCCATCATTGTGAGGCCTCCCCAGCCATGTGGAACTGTGAGTCCATTGAGCCTCTTTCCAGTATAAATTACCCAGTCTCAGGTATATCTTTATTAACAGCATGAGAATGGAATAATACAGTCATAAAGCAAGTCTCAACACATTTAATAACATAAAAATCATAGAAAGCATGCTCTTGAACCACAGTGTGATAAAAATAATACTTAATCTTATATTAGCCTGTTTTCAAACTGCCATAAAGAAATACCTGAGACTGAGTAATTTGTAAAGAAAAGAGGTTTAATTGACTCACAGTTCCACATGGCTGGCAAGGCCCCAGGAAGCTTACAATCATGGCAGAAGGTGAAGGAAAAGTACCTTTTTTCTCACAGCCAGCGAGAGAGAGAGAGAGAGGGTAGTGGACTGAAAAACACTTTTAAAGCATCAGATCTTGTGATAATTCACTCACTATCAAAAGAACAGCATGTGGGAAACTACCCCCATGATCCAATCACCTCCCAGCAGGTCCTGCCCTCAACAGGTGGGGAGTATAATTTGAGATTTGGGTGGGGGCACAGAGTCAAACCATATCAAATATCAAGAATAACTCTTAAGACTAAACAAATACATATAAATTAAACAACATGCTCCTGAATGGCTCATGGATGAACAGTGAAATTAAGAAAAAAATAAAACAATTCTCTGAAATTAATGAAAATAGAGACACAACTTCCCCCAAATCTCTCGGTTTTAGCCAAATCAGTGTTAAGAAGAAAGTTTATAGTGCAAAACACCTTCATCTAGAAATTAGAAAGATCTCAAATAGGCTGGGCACAGTGGCTCATGCCTGTAATCCCAGTACTTCGGGAGGCCAAGGTGGGTGGATCACCTGAGATCAGAAGTTCAAGACCAGCCTGATCAACACGATGAAATCTCATCTCTACGAAATACACAAAAATTAGCCAGCATAGTGGTGGGAGCCTGTAATCCCACATACTCGGGAGGCTGAGGCAGGAGAATCTCTTGAACCCAGGCAGAGGTTGCAGTGAGCCAAGATCATGCCATTGCACTCCAGCCTGGGCAACAAGAGTGAAACTTCATTTAAAAAAAAAAAAAAAAGAAAAGAAACAAACCAAAACAAACAAACAAAAACAAACAAACAAAAAACTCAAATAAGCAATGTAATTTCACATCTAAATGAATAGAAAAAAAAAAAAAAAAAGAACAAACTTACCCCAAAGCTAGCAGGAGAAAAGAAAAGACAAAAGTTAGAGAATAATGGAACAAAAGTGAGACATAAAAGTCTATACAAAGGATCAATGAAACCAAGTGTTGGTTATTTGAAAAAATTAACAAGATTAATAGACTACTGGCTAGATTAATAAATAAAAAAAGAGAATATCCGAATAAACACATTGAGAAATGACACAGATGACATAATAACTGATCCTACAGAAATAGAAAAGATACTCAGAAAATACTATGTACAACTTTATGAATGCAAATTAGAAAATCTACAGGAAAACGATAATTTCCTGGAAGCACACACTCTCTCAGGGTTGAATCGGGAAGAGATTGAAACCCTGAATAGATAAATATCAAGCTCTCAAATTGAATCTGTAATAATAATAATAATAAATCAACCATAAATACCTTGGACCATATGAATTCACAGCTAAATTCTACCAGATATACAAAGAAAAACTGGTACCAATCCTAGTAAAACTATTCCAAAAATATTGAGGAGGAGTGACACTTCCCTAAATCACTCTATGAAGCCACCATCATATGACATCGGAATCTTGCAGAAAGACAATGAAAAAAGAAAACGTCAGGCCAATATCCCTGATGAACACAGAAGAAACAATCCTCAACAAAATACTATCAAATCAAATCCAGCAGCACATCCAAAAGTTACTTCACCATGATCAAGTAGACTTTATTTCTGGGATGCAAAGTTGGTTCAACATATACAAATCAATAAAAGTGATTCACCCCATGAGCAGAATTAAATGCATAAGCCACATGATCATCTCAATAGACACAGAAAAAGTCTTTGATAAAACCCAACATACCTTTAGTGTAAAAACCTCAACTAATAGGCATTGAAGGAACATATGTCAAAATAATAAGAACCATTTATAACAAACCCACAGCCAACTTCAACTGAATGGTAAAAGCTGCAATCATTCCCCTTGAGAACTGGAATAAGACAAGAATGGCCACTCTCATCACTCCTATTCAACATAGTGCTGAAAGTCGTAGCCAGAAAAATCAACCAGAGAAAATAATAAAAGGCATCAAAATAGGAAAAGAATAAATCAAACTATCTCTCTTTGCTTTGATAGTATTCTATACCTAGAAAACCCTAAAGACTCCATAAAGATGCTCAAAACTGATAAATGACTTTCGTAAAGATTCAGGATACAAAACCAATGTAGAAATGTCAGCAATTTCTATATACCAATAACCTGCAGGCTGAGAACCAAATAAAGAACACAATACCATTTGCAATAACCAAAGGAAAATGAAATACCTGTAAATACAGCTAACCAAAAAAAAGGGGAAAAATGTCTACAAGAAGAATTACAAAACACTGCTGACAGATATCAGATATGACAGAGATAAACGGAAAACATTCCATGCTCATGAGTTGAAAGAATGATTATCAAAATGGCCATACTGCTCAGTGCAATTTACAGATTCAATGATATTCTTGTAAAACTCCCAAAATCATTCTTCACAGAATTAGAAGAAAAAAACCTATTCTGTACTATAAGACTACAGTAACCAAAACAGCATGATACTGGTACCAAAACAGAGAAATAGACCAATGGAACAGAACAGAGCCCTCAGAAATAATACCACACATCTACAACCATCTGATCTTTGACAAACCCAACAAAAACAAGAAATGGGGAAAGGATTCTCTATTTAATAAATGGTGCTGGGAAAACGGGCTAGCCATATGTTGAAAGCTGAAACTGAATCCCTTTCTTACAGCTTACACAAAAATTAATTCAAGATGGATTAAAGACTTAAATGTCAGACCTAAAACCATAAAAACCCTAGAGGAAAACCTAGGCAGTACCATTCAGGACATAGGCATGGGCAAGGACTTCATGTCTAAAACACCAAAAGCAATGATAACGTAAGCTAAAATTGGCAAATGGGATCAAATTAAACTAAAGAACTTCTGCACAGCAAAGGAAACTACCATCAGAGTGAACAGGCAACCTACAGAACGGGAGAAAATTTTTGCAATCTACTTATCTGACAATAGGCTCATATCCAGAATCTGCAAATAACTCAAACAAATTTACAAGAAAAAAACAAATAATGCCATCAAAAAGTGGGCAATGGATATGAACAGATACTTCTCAAAAGAAGACATCTATGCAGCCAACAGACATATGAAAAAAATGCTCGTCATCAGTGGCCATCAGAGAAATGCAAATCGTAACCACAGCAAGACACCATCTCACATCAGTTAGAATGGTGATCATTAAAAAGTCAGGAAACAACAGATGCTGGAGAGGATGTGGAGAAATAGGAATGCTTTTACACTGTTGGTGGGAGTGTAAACTAATTCAACCATTGTGGAAGACAGTGTGGCGATCCCTCAAGGATCTAGAACTAGAAATACCATTTGACCCCGCCATCTCATTACTGGTTATATACCCAAAGACTGTAAATCACGCTGCTATAAATACACATGAATACATATGTTTATTGAAGCACTATTCACAATAGCAAAGACTTGAAAGCAAGCCAAATGTCCATCAATGATAGACTGAATTAAGAAAATGTGGCGCCGGGCGCGGTGGCTCACGCCTGTAATCCCAGCACTTTGGGAGGCCAAGGCGGGCGGATCACGAGGTCAGGAGATCGAGACCATCCTGGCTAACACGATGAAACCCCGTCTCTACTAAAAATACAAAAAACTAGCCGGGCGAGGTGGCAGGCGCCTGTAGTCCCAGCTACTGGGAGGCTGAGGCAGGAGAATGGCATGAACCCAGGAGGTGGAGCTTGCAGTGAGCCGAGATGGTGCCACTGCACTCAAGCCTGGGTGACAAAACAAGACTCCATCTCAAAAAAAAAAAAAAAAAAAAAAAAAAAAAAA